>NC_086321.1:164311852-164630066 GCF_036172605.1 Pelobates fuscus | reverse complement strand
AAACAAAGCCAATGTCAAGTACGAAGGAACACAACTGAACACAACAAGCGCTAAAGGGAACTGAAACAGAAACCATGATAGGGCAAGGAACCAAAGGAAAAAGGTGAGTATAAATAGCTAAATAACTATTTTGATTAGTCCCTGTCATCTCCACGCCCTCAAAAGGTAAGTGAATGGGGAGTGTGGCATGACAGGGACCAATGGGAGGCCTTTTCCAATTTAGGCTCCCACTGTCCCTTCCTGTTCCTGCCTTCGGATGAGCCACGCGCGGCACGTGCAGCAGCAGGACCGCGCGCGGCTCGAACAGAGGACCCCGGCCAGCCCCTGGAAAGGGTAAGTACCGCTACATATTCTTTCAAATATAAATACTGGATGACGTCTATCGATCTAAAAGACTCCTATTATCAGATCCCTATTCACAACAGTCATCGCAGGTTGCTGAGATTTTGGATCTCAGGGAAGCATTACCAATTCAACGGTCTTCTTTTTGGATTGAGCTTAACTCCGAGGACATTTTCAATAATTCTTATTGCCCTCGTGGCTTTTATAATGAAAAAGAACATTGAGATATACCACTATCTGGATGACTTCCTGATCATAGGCTCACCCAGTCAAATAGTGAGTCTCCATACCAAAACTGCTATCAATTGTCTCCAGGAACATGGTTGGTTAATAAATATGGAGAAGAGTTGGTTAGTTTCAGCTCAGAGAATGAACATAGATCCGGTAAAAGAAGCCACAACTCTATCTACAGAAAGAATGGGAAGAATGATGACAACAATTGAGAGTCTCCATCTCAAGCATTACATCTCTGCAAGGAAGTTCATGAGCCTATTGGGATCTCTCACATCCACAATAGGTCTGTTGAAGTGGGCTCAGTGGAACATGCGTCCTATTCAGATGCAGTTTCTTCACTAGTTCAAGATGAAAATGGGCAATTGGGATCAGATAATTCATCTTCTTCCATGCATTTAAGACAATCTGATTTGGTGGACTAGAGAGGAGAACCTGTCTCTAGGATTTCCAATAGAAGAACCAAGTTGGATAACTATAACCAGAGATGCCAGCCTTCTAGGTTGGGGTGCACACTTCAAAAACAACATATGGATTCAGGTAACATGGTCAATAAAGGTTAAAAAGCTTAATTTGAATCTGAGAGAACTAAGAGCAGTTTTCAAGGCTCTGCTGGGGTTTCGTTGTCATTTGAGGAATGCTTGGGTAAGAATCCAGACAGACAACCAGACAGTGGCCTTGTATGTAACCCACCAGGACGGTACCCGAAGCAAGTCTCTTCTAAAAGAGTTGAGTCCTCTAATGAATTTTGCTCAATCTAATTTACAATGCCTGAACGCAGTATACCTTCCGGGGCCAGAAAATGTGGTGGCGGACTACCTCAGCAGAACAATGGTTCAACAAGGAGAATGGAAGCTCAATCAAGAAGTTTTTCAGTTGATTTCTCAGCGGTGGGGCAGACCTCAGATCGACTTGATGGCTTCATACAGGAATGCTCAGGTTCTTAGTTTTTACTGTCTCAATGCTGACCATCTAGCAGCAGGACAAGATGCCTTGTCCCTTCCACAGGTGTTTGACCTTGGGTATGATTACCTCCCCTGCCAATGATTCACAGATTACTGAGAAAGAGCTCAACATCAGCTTGCTATCATAGGATAGGAACTTTTCGTTCCTGGTCTAAAGATAATGCTACTGATTTCTATCATCCTAACATTATTCACATTTTAAATTTCCTTCATAAAGGTCTAGATAAAGGCCTGAGCCTAAGTAGTCTAAAAGTTTAATCATCAGCATTGGTAGCCCTATGCAATTTTTCGAGGACATCAGATCCACTGATTGTAAGATTTTTTTAAAGCGGCCATCCATATCAGACCGCCGAACAGGAATTATTCTCTTCCTTGGGATTTGCCTATTGTGCTGGATGTTTTTACTGAATACCCTTTTGCTCCATTAGATGAGCTGTCTTGCTGACTTATAAGACTCTGTTTCTAGTGGCTATAACCACGGCAAAATGTATGTCTGAAATTAATGCCTTTTCATGTGATGAGAACCATATTCAAGCTTTCCACAATCTTGTTTCTAATGTCCACATTCTCCAGGAAATTATCCTTAATTTTATGCATCTCCTTCTTCTGCATCAGAAGAAAAACTTCATCAGTTGGATGTCAGACTATACCTGATAAAGTACCTGGAAGTGTCTTAACATTCTCAGAAGTCCCAACACCTATTTTTTCTTCCGATAGAAGCCAGAAAAGGAGAAGCAGCCTCTACTTCCAATATGAGGCATTGAAATTCGAATCTTATGAGCATGGCTTATCAATTAAAAACCTTACTCCTTGGAATTAAGACTCACTCCACAAGGGCTTTGGCAACCTCCTGGGCTAACTGGGAAGAGGTTTAATCTGAAGACATCTGTAGGGCAGCTACCTAGTCTTCCCCAATTACTTTCATTAAGCATTATAAATTGAATCTGGCTTTGCCTTCTACGGCCTTTGTTAGAGGTGTACTTGTCAGGATACTAGTTGATCCAGCATGCAGAACTGTATCACACCTAGGACTAGAGGTAACGTCTTACCGATCCTTAGAATGGCCGGACTTAACATACCAAAGAATAGTCAGAATACTTGCCGAGGTCAGGGACACAGAATGAGACACAACGATGAGGGAAAGCCAAAAGTCAAGGATACCAGGGAAGTGAAATTGAAGCTAAAGTCAATAACCAGTAATAAATGCTCAGGAACACACTGTCGGACAACCACTAAGGGAAACCACAACAGGGCAATGAGGAAAGGAAAGAAAGGAGTTTAAATAAGTCTCCTTTAAACCCGATTGGTCGTACCCTGTCTCTGACCCCAGAACGTGCATGCACGTCCTTTGCATGATGTCAAATGCACGTTGATGTCATCAATTCCATGGGTGGACGTGTGTTTATAAATTGGTATGGGTCCGCAGTGGCCAGCGGCTTTTAATATGCCGCAGGAGTCAGCCGACCAGAATCTCCACCAATGCCCGGAAGATAGTTATCCCCAGAGACACCACAAGGTGAGGTTAAACATGTGACATTACCTCCCACCTGAAGACCGTGTACTGTGGTCAATGCTGCCGCCCAGGAGTGATGGGAAATGTGGAAGGCTTTTGTAAAAATGTCCTCATATTGTAATATACATTGTATTATGTTCATTGTCTAAATAAATATACACCAGCATTGTATTTTTTCTTTTTGCCCACTTTTATTTCCAAGTCTACCGCATCGTTGGTTCCGGCACACCTCAACCGACTTTTCCTATAATAGGTTATGCCACAACACAGTCTTACATTACCAATATCGATGTTGCCCCAAACAGGCTTTTCCTGGAATTGTGGGAGGGGCCTGTGTTACCTATAAAAGGGACTCCCCCCCCCTTCCCTACCCTACCGTCAATGGTCTAGCGATCTGCATGTCCCTCCCTCCACAACCTTTATTAGTATATATTCTACTATAGTGGGCCCACTTTTATTTACAGACCTACTGCACACCTCAACTGACTTTTCCTATAACAGCTTACGCAACAAGACAGTCTTGCATTACGAATATCAATGTTGCCCTGAACACATATATATATAGTGCCAACAAGTGGTTGAGGGCCCTGCTCAATGAGTTTTCATGCTAGAGGGAGTGACCACAAAAGGTAAGGATAGGATAGAAAACTAGGTTGCTAGTATAGCATTCAATATATGACAGTTGTAGGAGAGGAATCAGGGTCCAAGGGCTAAGCTTTTAGCAGTTTTATTGATATGTTTTCCTGAGTGAGTGCGTGAGTTTTCAATGTTTTTTGAAGGGATAGAACCTGCATGACTGTCTAACAGAGAAGGGAAGTGAGTTCCATAGTAATGGAACAGCCCTAGAAAAGTCTTGAAGGCGAGCATCAAAGGTGGGAGTATAAACAGAGGATAGCTGTAGGTCTTTGTCAGAGCGTAGGGGCCTAGGCAGGATACATTTGTGCATAGGTAAATTGGTGCAGCATTATGAAGAGATTTGTAAGCCAGAAGCAGAATTTTAAAATGAGCCCTATATTTTATGGGTAGCCTATGCAGGGACTGAAAGAGGGGGAGGTGTGGGAAGTGCGGGCTGACAGGAAGATGAGTCTCAACACTGCATTCATTATAGACTTTAATAGGGCAAGTAGGAAGTATGTAAGACCATTGAGAAGCAGATTGCCTTAGTTAACTTGGTGACTGGCAATCTACTGCCGTGTACACGTGGAGCAGTTTATAGGTACTGAGCTTGGGAGCACTGTTTTCAGTTAACCCATCCCAGTCTTTTCTCTCTCTACACTGTTCTATAGCTTGTAAATCAAGCATGTCAAACTCGCTGCCCGCTGGGCGCATGCGGCCCACAAGGACCATCTTTGCGGCCCGGCGAGCCGCGAGTACATGCTGGTGTTATAGCAGAGTAGACTCCTGCTTTACCCATTTTGCAAGTGCCTACTCTACTAACACTTACCTGGCCGGGGAGGAGGGGACGGTGGAAGCAGCGAGGGAGCTCAGCCTTCCTGCTCCTCACTGCTCCCTCGCGCAAGCCGTCTGTAGTGCAGCCGGGCGCCGGAATATGATGTCATATTCCGACACCTGGCATCACTGAACCGTGCGAGGGAGCAGTGAGGAGCAGGAAGGACCCCAGGGAGATGCCCCACATAGGCTCCATAAGGTAGGGAGCAATACACCCTGTTCCAAATTATTATGCAAATTATATTTTTCTCATTTACCTAAATTTATGTAAATAACAGTTAGCATAATTCTCATGTTATCAACTATTAAGAGTATAATTCAAATTTTATTGAACAAAACTCCTAATGATTGTTACACAGAAAACAGCATAGTCCATGATTGATTTATATAAGGGATGTATGATCAGTAGTATTCTGATTAAGCATGCGTGAGATAGGCATAAGGCTATCTTAGCTATAAGATAAGGCCAGGGACTAATGAAAGTAGTTAAAAAATTGGGCAGCCTAGATGGGCCAAAAGGTTTTTATCTGCCCTCACATTCTATGTTTCTATAAATCTGGGTTATGGTTGATATAAAACCTTTAATCAACCTTACATTGGCCATGTGATTTCTAGAGAATGCTACCATATTGTTTAGAATAGAGTAAATCACAGGTTATCAGGTATTGAAGTTGTGCATTAATTGGTGGGTCAAGTTCACATAGGCTCCATAAGGTAGGGAGCAATACACCCTGTTCCAAATTATTATGCAAATTATATTTTTCTCATTTACCTAAATAATTTATGTAAATAACAGTTAGCATAATTCTCATGTTATCAACTATTAAGAGTATAATTCAAATTTTATTGAACAAAACTCCTAATGATAACAGTATTTTTTTTTTAAACATAAGAAAACGTACAATGCACTGTTACAAATTATTACGCACAGTAAGTTTCAAAACACTTTATAGGTTGTAAAGAACTGAAAATTGCCATTTGTTGTGTTTGGAGCATATTTACTGAAGTCAAAAGCTATTTCAATCAAACTTATAACAACATTTTAACTTTTTAAACATTACATTTTAGGACATTATAGGACCCCTTATTTAATAGCAGCTTCACAAGTCTTGCATCCATTGAACTTGTGAGTTTTTGACAGTTTCTGCTTGAATTTGTTTGCAAGATGTCAGAATAGCCTCCCAGAGCTGCTATTTGGATGTAAACTGCCTCCCACCATTATAGATCTTTTGCTTGAGGATGCTCCAAAGGTTCTCAATAGGATTGTGGTCATGACTTTCTCTCCTTTTATCCCCATAGCAGCCATTGATGCAGAGGTATTCTTTGCAGCATGAGATGGTGCAATTTAATGCATGAAGATGATTTTATTACAGAAAGCATAGTTCTTCCTTCTGTACCAGGGAAGAAAGTAGTTAGTCAGAAACTCCACATACTTTGCAGAGGTCATCTTTCCACCTTTGGGGACCCTAAAGGGGCCGATCAGCTCTCTTCCCATGATTCCGGCCCAAAATATGACTCCACCACCGCCTTGCTGACATCACAGCCTTGTTGGAACAGGGTGGCCGTCCACCAACCATCCACTACTCCCCCCATCTGGACAATCCAGGGTTGCATAGCACTCATCAGTGAACAGGACTGTTTGAAAATTAGTCTTGATGTATTTTTCTGCCCAATGTAGCCATTTCTGCTTGTGAGCATTGGTTAGTGGTGGCCGAATAGAAGGTTTATGCACAGTTGCAAGACTCTGGAGGACTCTACACCTTCATGTCCGTGGGACTCCAGAGGCACCAGCAGCTTCAAATATCTGTTTGCTGCTATGTAATGGTATTTTAGCAGCTGTTCTCTTGATCCAATGCATGGATCTGGCAGAAATCTTCCTCAATGTGCCTTTATCTGCACAAACCCGTCTGTGCTCTGAATCAGCCACAAATCTCTTAATAGTGCGATCATCACGCTTACGTTTTCGTAAAACATCTAATGTTTTCATACCTCGTCCAAGGGATTGAACTATTTCACTCTTTTCGGCAGCAGAGAGATCCTTTTTCTTCCCCATATTGCATGAAAATGGTGCTCTGCTTAATAATGTGGAACACCCTCCTTTAGTAGTTTTTCCTTAAATTGGGCTCACCTGGCAATCTAATTATCACAGGTGTCCGAGATTGTTTTCAGTGATAAAAAGAGCCCTGAGACACAATGCCATCCATGAGTTAAACTGAAAAACAAAATATTTAATCTTTGTGACACTTAAATAGAATTCGCATAATAATTTGGAACAGGGTGTAAAGAAAAATGTATGTGTGTGCAAGAATATGTAAGTGTGCGAGTGTGTGTCTGTCAGTATGTGTGTGTGTCTGTCAGAGTATGTGTGTGTCTGTCAGTGTGTGTGTAGCATTACTTACCTCTCTTCGAGCCGCGCGCGGTCCTGCTGCTGCACGAGCCGCGCGTGGCTCATCCGACGGCTTCAATAGGAAGGCAAGGAGTGATCGCGAGAAGCGGTTACGTGTCCCGCCTGAATCTAAGAGCGCGCCGCGGGTCTCGGGTGCGCTCTTAAAGAGACAGTGGGAGGCTAAATTGTCAAAAGGCTCCCATTGGCCCCTGTCATGCCACACACCCCATACACTTACCTTTTGGGGGTGTGGATATGACAGGAGCCAATCACATTAGTTTAGAAGCTATTTAAACTTACCTCTCCTTTTACTCCCTGCCCTGTCGTGTACCAGACCCCGGCTAGTCCTAGTTTACGCTGTCTCTCTGTGCCCTTGACCTCGGATCGTTCCGGACTCTGTCTCCTCTCATATACGTCGAGTCCGGCCATTCTAAGGTCCGGTAGACGTATCTCTCCTCTGTGTTGTCTTTTGTTAAGTTGAATCCTGCGTGTTAGGGTATATATTCGTTACAGTGTGTCTGTCAGTGAGTGTGTGTGTGTCTGTCAGTGAGTCTGTATGTATGTGTGTGTCTGTCAGTGAGTATGTGTGTGTGTCTGTGAGTATGTGTGTGTGTCTGTCAGTGTGCGTCTGTGTGTGTGTGTGTCTGTCTGTCTGTGATTATGTGTGTGTCTGTGTTTGTCTCTGTCAGTGACTGTGTTTGTGTGTCTGTCAGTGTGTGTCTGTCTGTGAGTATGTGTGTGTCAGTGTGTCTGGCAGTGAATATGTGTGTGTCAGCGGGAGGATCAGATTTGGCACAGGATGGTAGCGGGGGGGGGGATAGGATTTAGTAGAGGGCGATGCTGTGGTTTAGTAGAGAGGGATGCTGTTTTTTTTTTATATACTGTACTTTTTAAAATAAACCTACGTTTCTATGAAAATATACAGTATTTTTTTGTTTTGCAGCCCATGTAAACTTAAAACTGTTTATGTTGCCCAATCCAGACTTTGAGTTTGACATGCTTGTTGTAAATAGTTTCCTTAACCTCCCTGGCAGTATGATTATGGCAGGAATTTTGTACCAAAATCGGTACCATTTTTTTGCATTTGAATTACCCGCCCAGTTCCGCCCCCATGAGCCTCTGCGGCTCACAGAGACGGAACCAGGAAGTCAGATGGAGGCATCCGCCGGGACTCTCACCGGCAATCACAGCGCGGGGACATCGCTGGATCGCAAGGAGAAGTTAACCCCTTCAGGACGGAGTCAATAGTGCACGTTCTGATCAAAACAAAACGTAAACAAAAACTGGAATTTGCGCTATATGTCTGTTCACCCGTAGATCCCCTCTTTCAAATTATATGCACCCACACTTATTATATATCATTTTGTTCAGGAGAAACAGGGCTTTAATCTATCATTAACTATTCATATATGGAACATCATTTATTATGAATAAAAGTAAAAGAAATGTGAGAAAATAAGATTTTTTTTTAAATTTGCATTTCCGTCTGACATTTTAACTGTGAATGTCATAATACTGTTTTACTGCAAAAAAATGCACATATTTGTAATCAGCGATGTCTCACGAGTACAACAGTACCCCCCATTAACAGGTTTTATGTTGTTTTGGAAAGTTACAGGGTCAAATATAGAACATTCCATTTTCAAATTGAAATTTGCCAGATTGGTAATGTTACCTTTGAGACGGTGTGGTAGCCCAGGAATGAGAATTACCCCCATAATGGCATACCATTTGAAAAAGTAGACAAGGGGTATGTTTAGTCTTTTTTAGTAGCCACTTAGTCACAAACACTGGCCAAAGTTAGCGTTCATATTTGTTTTTGTGTGAAAAAAGCAAAAAACAAATATTTGGCCAGTGTTTGTGACTAAGTGGCTACTAAGAAAGACTGGACATACCCCACTTGCAATACCTCGGGTTGTCTACTTTTGCAAATGGTATGCCATCATGGGGGTAATTCTCATTCCTGGGCTACCATACGCTCTCAAAGGCAACATAACCAATCTGGCAAATTTCAATGTGAAAAAAATGAAATGCAAGCCTTATATGTGACTCTCTAACTTTCCAAAACACCATAAAACCTGTACATGGGGGGTACTGTTATTCTCGGGAGACTTCACTAAACACAAATATTAGTGTTTTAAAACAGTAAAACATATTACAACAATAATATAGACCATAAAAGTGCAGTTCGCTTGTAAAAAATGCAAAAAATGTCACTTTTACTTAAAATATCATTGTTGTAATACAATTTACCAGTTTGAAACACGAATATTTGAGTTCAGCGAAGTCTCCCGAGTAAAACAGTACCCCCTATGTACAGGTTTTATGGTGTCTTGGAGAGTTACAGGGTCAAATATAGTGCTTGCGAATTAAATTCTCTGCACTTTCTCCCTGTGTTGTCAGGCATGTCAATCAAATTTTAATTAATCAAAACGTTAAAAGATTATTTAAATATACATGTAGTGATGTACCGAACTGTCCGCTGGCGAACAGTTCCCGGCGAAATTAGCGTGTTCGCGTTCGCCGCGGCGGGCGGACACATGCGCAGTTCGATCCGCCCCCTATTCGTCATCATTGGGCAAACTTTGACCCTGTGCCTCTCGGTCAGCAGACACATTCCAGCCAATCAGCAGCACTCCCTCCCTTCCACACCCTCCAACCTCCCTCCCAGCATCCATTTTCGATTCATTCGGAAGATGCATGCTTAGTGAGAGGAGGGGAAGTTTAGCTGCTGCTGATTAGAAAGGGAAATTGATAGCTAGGCTAGGGTATTCAGTGTCCACTACAATCCTGAAGGACTCATCTGATCTCTGCTGTAAGGACAGCACCCCAAAAAGCCCTTTTTAGGGCTATAACATCAGGCTGCTTTTTTTTTTTTTCCTGTGTAATGTAATTGCAGGTGCCTGCCTGCCAGCTTCTGTGTGAGGTTCACATTGGATACTGTGCCTACTTGCCCAGTGCCACCACTCATATCTGTTTTAACAATTGGTTAAGCTTTACATTTAAAATAAATATTTTTTTTTCACTGTAATAGAAGATCAGTTCGTTGTCTGCAAGCATCTGGGTGTCAGGCCTACTTCAGCGTGTGCTCTGCAGACCTGTGCCAGCGTGCTTTGACAGTTGCCAATCATATCTGGTGTCTCTTTAGCGTGCTTTTACAAAGAAAAAAGTTTTCCAGTGTAAGCTAATAGCAGACAGTCAGTGTCCTTCAAGCGGCTCTGTCAGGCCTTCCTTCAGCGTGTGCCCTGCACAACCCTGCCAGCGTACTTTGACAGTTGCCACTCATATCTGGTGTCTCTATAGCGTGCTTTTACAACCAAAATTTTGTTTCCACTGTAATAGAAGAGCAGTTGCCTGCCTGCCAGCTTCTGTGTGAGGTTCACATTGGATACTGTGCCTACTTGCCCAGTGCCACCACTCATATCTGTTTTAACAATTGGTTAAGCTTTACATTTAAAATAAATATTTTTTTTCACTGTAATAGAAGAGCAGTTAGTTGTCTGCAAGCGTCTGGGTGTCAGGCCTACTTCAGCGTGTGCTCTGCAGACCTGTGCCAGCGTGCTTTGACAGTTGCCAATCATGTCTGGTGTCTCTTTAGCGTGCTTTTACAAAGAAAAAAGGTTTCCAGTGTAAGCTAATAGCAGACAGTCAGTGTCCTTCAAGCGGCTCTGTCAGGCCTTCCTTCAGCGTGTGCCCTGCACAACCCTGCCAGCGTACTTTGACAGTTGCCACTCATATCTGGTGTCTCTATAGCGTGCTTTTACAACCAAAATTTTGTTTCCACTGTAATAGAAGAGCAGTTGCCTGCCTGCCAGCTTCTGTGTGAGGTTCACATTGGATACTGTGCCTACTTGCCCAGTGCCACCACTCATATCTGTTTTAACAATTGGTTAAGCTTTAGATTTAAAATAAATAATTAGTTTTCACTGTAATAGAAGAGCAGTTGCCTGCCTGCCAGATTCTGTGTCAGGTTGGATGCCTTGCCCATTTGCACAGTCAGTGCCACCACTCATATCTGTTTTAACAATTGGTTAAGCTTTAGATTTTAAATAAATATTTTTTTTCACTGTAATAGAAGAGCAGTTAGTTGTCTGCAAGCGTCTGGGTGTCAGGCCTACTTCAGCGTGTGCTCTGCAGACCTGTGCCAGCGTGCTTTGACAGTTGCCACTCATATCTAGTGTCTCTATAGCGTGCTTTTACAACCAAAATTTTGTTTCCACTGTAATAGAAGAGCAGTTGCCTGCCTGCCAGCTTCTGTGTGAGGTTCACATTGGATACTGTGCCTACTTGCCCAGTGCCACCACTCATATCTGTTTTAAAAATTGGTTAAGCTTTACATTTAAAATAAATATTTTTTTTTCACTGTAATAGAAGAGCAGTTGCCTGCCTGCCAGCTTCTGTGTGAGGTTCACATTGGATACTGTGCCTACTTGCCCAGTGCCACCACTCATATCTGTTTTAACAATTGGTTAAGCTTTACATTTAAAATGAATATTTTTTTTCACTGTAATAGAAGAGCAGTTGCCTGCCTGCCAGCTTCTGTGTGAGGTTCACATTGGATACTGTGCCTACTTGCCCAGTGCCACCACTCATATCTGTTTTAACAATTGGTTAAGCTTTACATTTAAAATAAATATTTTTTTTCACTGTAATAGAAGAGCAGTTAGTTGTCTGCAAGCGTCTGGGTGTCAGGCCTACTTCAGCGTGTGCTCTGCAGACCTGTGCCAGCGTGCTTTGACAGTTGCCAATCATATCTGGTGTCTCTTTAGCGTGCTTTTACAAAGAAAAAAGGTTTCCAGTGTAAGCTAATAGCAGACAGTCAATGTCCTTCAAGCGGCTCTGTCAGGCCTTCCTTCAGCGTGTGCCCTGCACAACCCTGCCAGCGTACTTTGACAGTTGCCACTCATATCTGGTGTCTCTATAGCGTGCTTTTACAACCAAAATTTTGTTTCCACTGTAATAGAAAGGCAGTTGCCTGCCTGCCAGCTTCTGTGTGAGGTTCACATTGGATACTGTGCCTACTTGCCCAGTGCCACCACTCATATCTGTTTTAACAATTGGTTAAGCTTTACATTTAAAATAAATATTTTTTTTCACTGTAATAGAAGAGCAGTTACCTGCCTGCCAGCTTCTGTGTGAGGTTCACATTGGATACTGTGCCTACTTGCCCAGTGCCACCACTCATATCTGTTTTAACAATTGGTTAAGCTTTACATTTAAAATAAATATTTTTTTTTCACTGTAATAGAAGAGCAGTTGCCTGCCTGCCAGCTTCTGTGTGAGGTTCACATTGGATACTGTGCCTACTTGCCCAGTGCCACCACTCATATCTGTTTTAACAATTGGTTAAGCTTTACATTTAAAATAAATATTTTTTTCACTGTAATAGAAGAGCAGTTGCCTGCCTGCCAGCTTCTGTGTGAGGTTCACATTGGATACTGTGCCTACTTGCCCAGTGCCACCACTCATATCTGTTTTAACAATTGGTTAAGCTTTACATTTAAAATAAATATTTTTTTTCACTGTAATAGAAGAGCAGTTGCCTGCCTGCCAGCTTCTGTGTGAGGTTCACATTGGATACTGTGCCTACTTGCCCAGTGCCACCACTCATATCTGTTTTAACAATTGGTTAAGCTTTACATTTAAAATAAATATTTTTTTCACTGTAATAGAAGAGCAGTTGCCTGCCTGCCAGCTTCTGTGTGAGGTTCACATTGGATACTGTGCCTACTTGCCCAGTGCCACCACTCATATCTGTTTTAACAATTGGTTAAGCTTTACATTTAAAATAAATATTTGTTTTCACTGTAATAGAAGAGCAGTTGCCTGCCTGCCAGCTTCTGTGTGAGGTTCACATTGGATACTGTGCCTACTTGCCCAGTGCCACCACTCATATCTGTTTTAACAATTGGTTAAGCTTTACATTTAAAATAAATATTTTTTTTCACTGTAATAGAAGAGCAGTTAGTTGTCTGCAAGCGTCTGGGTGTCAGGCCTACTTCAGCGTGTGCTCTGCAGACCTGTGCCAGCGTGCTTTGACAGTTGCCAATCATATCTGGTGTCTCTTTAGCGTGCTTTTACAAAGAAAAAAAGGTTTCCAGTGTAAGCTAATGGCAGACAGTCAGTGTCCTTCAAGCGGCTCTGTCAGGCCTTCCTTCAGCGTGTGCCCTGCACAACCCTGCCAGCGTACTTTGACAGTTGCCACTCATATCTGGTGTCTCTATAGCGTGCTTTTACAACCAAAATTTTGTTTCCACTGTAATAGAAGAGCAGTTGCCTGCCTGCCAGCTTTTGTGTGAGGTTCACATTGGATACTGTGCCTACTTGCCCAGTGCCACCACTCATATCTGTTTTAACAATTGGTTAAGCTTTACATTTAAAATAAATATTTTTTTTCACTGTAATAGAAGAGCAGTTAGTTGTCTGCAAGCGTCTGGGTGTCAGGCCTACTTCAGCGTGTGCTCTGCAGACCTGTGCCAGCGTGCTTTGACAGTTGCCAATCATATCTGGTGTCTCTTTAGCGTGCTTTTACAAAGAAAAAAGGTTTCCAGTGTAAGCTAATAGCAGACAGTCAATGTCCTTCAAGCGGCTCTGTCAGGCCTTCCTTCAGCGTGTGCCCTGCACAACCCTGCCAGCGTACTTTGACAGTTGCCACTCATATCTGGTGTCTCTATAGCGTGCTTTTACAACCAAAATTTTGTTTCCACTGTAATAGAAGAGCAGTTGCCTGCCTGCCAGCTTCTGTGTGAGGTTCACATTGGATACTGTGCCTACTTGCCCAGTGCCACCACTCATATCTGTTTTAACAATTGGTTAAGCTTTACATTTAAAATAAATATTTTTTTTCACTGTAATAGAAGAGCAGTTAGTTGTCTGCAAGCGTCTGGGTGTCAGGCCTACTTCAGCGTGTGCTCTGCAGACCTGTGCCAGCGTGCTTTGACAGTTGCCACTCATATCTGGTGTCTCTATAGCGTGCTTTTACAACCAAAATTTTGTTTCCACTGTAATAGAAGAGCAGTTGCCTGCCTGCCAGCTTCTGTGTGAGGTTCACATTGGATACTGTGCCTACTTGCCCAGTGCCACCACTCATATCTGTTTTAACAATTGGTTAAGCTTTACATTTAAAATAAATATTTTTTCACTGTAATAGAAGAGCAGTTGCCTGTCTGCCAGCTTCTGTGTGAGGTTCACATTGGATACTGTGCCTACTTGCCCAGTGCCACCACTCATATCTGTTTTAACAATTGGTTAAGCTTTACATTTAAAATAAATATTTGTTTCCACTGTAATAGAAGAGCAGTTGCCTGCCTGCCAGCTTCTGTGTGAGGTTCACATTGGATACTGTGCCTACTTGCCCAGTGCCACCACTCATATCTGTTTTAACAATTGGTTAAGCTTTACATTTAAAATAAATATTTTTTTTCACTGTAATAGAAGAGCAGTTGCCTGCCTGCCAGCTTCTGTGTGAGGTTCACATTGGATACTGTGCCTACTTGCCCAGTGCCACCACTCATATCTGTTTTAACAATTGGTTAAGCTTTACATTTAAAATAAATATTTTTTTTCACTGTAATAGAAGAGCAGTTGCCTGCCTGCCAGCTTCTGTGTGAGGTTCACATTGGATACTGTGCCTACTTGCCCAGTGCCACCACTCATATCTGTTTTAACAATTGGTTAAGCTTTAGATTTTAAAGAAATCATTTTTTTTCACTGTAATAGAAGATCAGTTAGTTGTCTGCAAGCGTCTGGGTGTCAGGCCTACTTCAGCGTGTGCTCTGTAGACCTGTTCCAGCGTGCTTTGACAGTTGCCAATCATATTTGGTGTCTCTATAGCGTGCTTTTAAAACCAAAATTTGTTTTTCACTGTTATAGATTGAATAGCAGTTACTTGTCTTCAAGAGGGTGTCTCAGGCCTATAGTGTGTGCTCTGCAGAACTGTTCCAGTGCACATTGCCAATCATATCTGGTGTCTCTATAGCGTGCTTTTAAAACCAAAATTTGTTTTTCACTGTTATAGATTGAATAGCAGTTACTTGTCTTCAAGCGGCTCTGTCAGTCCTTCCTTCAGCGTGTGCTCTGCAGAACTGTTCCAGTGCACATTGCCAATCATATCTGGTCTCACAGTAGCTTGCACGCATAGTACCACTAATCCCCCAAAAAATGACAGGCAGAGGCAGGCCACCCCGCAGGGGCCGTCGTGGTCGTGGTGCTGTGATTCCCTTTTGCCCTAGAATAATGCCCAGTTTTCAGAAGCCACGTACCCTGAACTTGAAAAGTTCTGAGGACTTAGTTGACTGGCTAACACAGGACACCCAATCTTGTACAGCCTCCGCTCGGAACCTTGACGCACCATCCTCCTCCAGCTTAGCTTCAGGCACCTCTCAAGATAGCACTCACCCGCCTGCCGCCACCACCAAAACTAGCACCACAGCCGCTTTACTTGGTATGTCAGGAGTTATTCACACACCCGTTTGAAGAAATGAGTGATGCACAACCATTATTGCTAGAGGATGTAGATAACAGGGATATGTCTCAGGCAGGCAGCATTAAACACATGGAGGTACGGTGTGATGATGATGATGTTGTACCCGCTGCTGCTTCCTTTTCTGAGTTGTCAGATACAAGCAAAGCGGTTGATGATGACGATGCGTCCATGGATGTCACGTGGGTGCCCGCTCGGCAAGAAGAAGAACAGGGCGAAAGTTCAGATGGGGAGACAGAGAGGAGGAGGAGACGAGTTGGAAGCAGGGGGGGTCGTCGCAAGGAGCTAGTGGCACAGTCAGACAGCATGCATCGGCACCCGGGGTCGGCCCGACAGCACGCCAATCAACGCATGCTGTGTCCACCACCAGAATGCCGTCATTGCAGAGCTCAGCAGTGTGGCATTTTTTTTGTGTGTCTGCCTCTGACAACAGCGATGCCATTTGCAACCTGTGCCAAAGGAAACTGAGTCGTGGGAGGTCCAACACCCACCTAGGTACAACTGCTTTGCGTAGGCACATGATCTCACATCACAAACGCCTATGGGATCAACACATGAGTACAAGCAGCATGCCTATTCTAAGCCGCCATCCTCCTCCTGGTCCAGCATCTTCAGCCACTTCAACCACTGCTGTCCTTCTTGCCCCCTCTCAACCATCCGCCACTCCGTCTCCCGCCTTGAGCAGTTCCCGCTCATCTGCCCACAGTCATGTGTCTGTCAAGGACATGTTTGAGCGTAAGAAGCCAATGTCACCAAGTCACCCCCTTGCCCAGCGTCTGACAGCTGGCTTGTCCGAACTATTAGCCCGCCAGCTTTTACCATACAATCTGGTTGAGTCTGAGGCGTTCAAAAAATTTGTAGCTATTGGGACACCGCAATGGAAGGTACCCGGCCGGAATTTCTTTTCACAAAAGGCAATCCCCAACTTGTACTCGATTGTGCAAAAGGAAGTCATGGCATGTCTGGAACACAGTGTTGGGGCAAGGGTCCATCTGACCACTGATACCTGGTCTGCAAAGCATGGTCAGGGCAGGTATATCACCTACCCTGCGCATTGGGTAAACCTGCTGACGGCTGACAAGCAAGAAATGCGTGGCATTGCAGAGGAGTTGGTGACACCACCACGAATTGCAGGCAGTCCTGCTGCCACCTCCTCTACTCCTCCTACTCCATCCTCTTCCATAACCTCCTCGGCTGAGTCCTCTTGTGCCGCTGCTTCTTGCTCCACATCAACGGCACCCCCCCAGCTCCCCAGGTACTATTCCACATCCCGGATACGGCAGTGTCACGCCGTCTTGGGTTTGACTTGCTTGAAAGCAGAGAGTCACACCGGACAAGCACTCCTGTCCGCCCTGAACGCACAGGTGGAAAAGTGGCTGACTCCGCAGCAACTGGATATCGGCAAAGTGGTGTGTGACAACGGAAAAAATTTGATAGCGGCATTGAAGTTGGGCAAGTTCACACATGTGCCGTGCATGGCACATGTGTGTAATCTGATCGTACAACGCTTTGTGCATAAGTACACAGGCTTACAGGACGTCCTGAAGCAGGCCAGGAAGGTGTGTGGCCATTTCAGGCGTTCCTACACGGCCATGGCTCACTTTGCCGATATCCAGCGGCGAAACAACATGCCAGTGAGGCGCTTGATTTGCGACAGCCCTACACGTTGGAATTCAACACTCCTAATGTTCGACCGCCTGCTCCAACAAGAAAAAGCTGTTAATGAATATTTGTATGACCGGGGTGCTAGGACAGCCTCTAGGGAGCTGGGATTTTTTTTGCCATGTTACTGGACGCTCATGCGCAATGTCTGTAGGCTCATGCGTCCTTTTTTTTTTTTTTTTCCAACATATATTAAAATTTTTAGTATACAAATGTAAAAACATATCCCATGCTTTACCCATTTTACAGTACAACTGTACACATGCAACATAAAAGAAATCACTGAAATTCAACAACACAAAGCTTACATGGGCTTTGAGGTGTTTGCCAAAATGCATGTATTTGTAGCCCAGATATAACAGTGGCTATAATTAACCTATGTAAACTTGTCACATCTGGCACACTTATACATTACTAAACACAGAATAGTAGTGAACTAAAAAACAAATTAAAAAATTCTGGTATTTGAAGAATATATTCAAATCATTCGTTTTCTGCCTACATTTTGTCATTCAGTTTTCAATTCAGTACAAATAGATGTTCAGTGAATAAACAGCTTAATATGGGGTTGTTGCTTGCTAAAAACAGACAGTTATGCTTTCTTCAGAAAACAATTATTGAACATTTGAAACTCCCATAGAAAGTATGGCTTTCAACTTACTGAGACAAATTAAAATTTCAGCTTTGATGTTCAGCACATTACATGTATTTTTTTCAATATTTCGCTAAAACATAACAGTTAAAAAAAAAAAACGTAAATATAACAAAACTACAACATTTATGCAAAAGGTTGAGGTCCTGCAGTAAAATGTTGATCAGATAAGAAGTTAGGTGGTATTATTTGTGAAAGCGGGTAAGAGAAGAGATTGGCTGGGTCAATGGACAATGGATTTACTGCATGAGTAGGGGGCAACATACCATGCCAGCCAGGGTAGGCTGCTTCTGGATACAATGGAAAAGATGGATATGGGAGACCTGCTGGAACAGTATTTGGCACATGGAGAGGTGGCATAATATTAGCACCCTGACTCTCTCCTATAATTACAGAGAATTCTCCTGGGAACTGAAGGCCATTGCTCAAATTTTGGAGCATATTCATGATCTCAGGCATGCCAACTTCCTCTCCTGTATCCTCAGAATTCTGATTCCACTGCTCAAAATTTGGGAAACCTGGAGGAGGGAGCCCTTGCTCGGCCATTTGTCTCTCCTCTCGTTCAACATCTGCTAATATGTCAGAGAAAATATCATCTGGGATATCCAAACCTTCTTTATGTTTCTTGGAAGATTTTTTGGGATAAGCTGTCCAGGAAGGATGGCTTGGAAGAAGCAAGATCAGAAGCAGAATAGGATGGTTGTCTTCCAAACCTGGACCTCCCAAAGGACGCAATCTTTGAGGGATGGGTTGGCCGGCAGGTAGAGGCACTAGGAACGCCTCCATGCCATGACTTCTGATGATTGCATATCTCAGCTTCCGATTAAGATAAGAATACAGCCGAGCATATGAAACTGCATCACTTGACGTTCTTTGATTCAGTCGGATCACACACATGTCCTTGGTGCACTCTGGCCAGATATGATCCACATATTCCCAAACAGACTCTTGCAAAATGCATCCTTCGGATGTTAACACTTTTGGTAAATCCTGGCAAAGATGACTGCTATAACCAGACTCTGGCGTGGCTGTAACTTTAAACTGCTTTATAGAGAACATGTGAAGGAATCCCTTCCACACACTTGAGTCTGCTGGATCTGTGAGTCTAGTATCTGGATCATACAATTTCTTGTTCTTCTTTTCAATGCATGAAGAATGTTGATTGCCATTAGTTATATGGTGTTTCCATATTTTCTCTGGTTTCTTGGTAATTACCCATTGGCTTAAGTCAGCATCACCTGGGGGGTTTATCAGCCCTTTGCATATAAGGCAGTCCTGATCTAAAAGGTGGCTCTTGTGTTGGGATGTTGTGTCCCTTTTCTCTGAGATGCAATCCTGCTGAGAATCCTGAGGCTGCCACACAGAATCAGACAGATCCTCTAGGGTCAAGTTCTGATCGGGCACGGTATCAATTTCAATTAACCCCTTGTGTGTCAGCTTTGTCATCTGAATCTGGTATGGCTGTCTTTCCTCTTTCTCGATTAGTTCCAGTGCATGTTTTCTCTTTTGAATTCTCCAGTTGGCCAGCTCCTGTGCAGCCATTTACGTTGCACTCATTAGAACCAAACACTGTGGGGTGATTTCACCAAGGACCACACGACGGAACAGGATCTGATTTTTAGGGTCCTTCAAATTGAAAAGGAGGATCCGGTATTTATTCTTATATCTGCTGTCAGTACACAGGAAAAGTTTAAATATTTCTTGTTCTACGTTCTCTGCAACTCCACGCACCGACTCATCCAATACGTGAAGATCTGGGGTTTCTCTGACTCTCCTCAGTAGTGTATCAAACAGAGTCTGCACTGTGGTAACACGGACATCTTCAGGACATAACTCAACTATTTGCAGATAGGCAGTCTGCAGCTTCTCTTTCACCTGTTCTCTTCTTTCTCTTATGCGTATTCTAGTCTATATGCAGGTGGTCTCTTGCCTTTCTTTTAACCAATTCGTTCCTTCGATATGGTTTCAAAAGATCTCTGGCATCATTACTTTCAACACAAATAACGTCATCATAGTTAGTCTCCTCATTATTCACCGGGAAGAGAGTGTTTGCACTGACTACCCACAGCATGCTCTTGCCATTGCCTACTCCACCTTCAACGACAGGGTGCAAGTCCCAAGGAGAAGGATCATTCACTTTATTATCTGTCTTTATTTCACAAGTAGTGCCTGGAACATCCTCATGGGTCACTAGATGTAAATCTGGACTAATGTCAACCCCAGGGTCTGGAAAATCATAAATTTGAAATTTTTCGAATAATCCCAGTGGGCTGCCACATTCTTCCTCCTCTGATGGTATTAAAGTTTGCAGAGATTCACTATGGGGTGGTGTCAAGCATTTTGGAGAACAATTAAGGATCTCCATCCCAATACATTTCAGATGTCCTATCAGCTCTTCCACCCTATGCGATACTATGGGCAGGCTACCCATGATGTCATTACTCACGGCCCTATTTCACACGGACACTCTGTGTCACTGTGTATCATGGTGTCTGTGGACAGGGAACAGTCTCTCTTCTGCTCTGTGTCAGTGTGTATCATGGTCTCTGTGGACGGTGAACAGTCTCTATTCTGCTCTGTGTCAGTGTGTATCATGGTCTCTGTGGACAGGGAACAGTCTCTATTCTGCTCTGTGTCAGTGTGTATCAGGGGTTTTGAGGACAGGTGTCAATCCATATCTGCCAAGTGACCCTATGTAGGGGGAACAGTCCCTATTCTGCTCTGTGTCAGTGTGTATCATGGTCTCTGTGGACGGTGAACAGTCTCTATTCTGCTCTGTGTCAGTGTGTATCATGGTCTCTGTGGACAGGGAACAGTCTCTATTCTGCTCTGTGTCAGTGTGTATCAGGGGTTTTGAGGACAGGTGTCAATCCATATCTGCCAAGTGACCCTATGTAGGGGGAACAGTCCCTATTCTGCTCTGTGTTAGTGTGTATCAGGGGTTTTGAGGACAGGTGTCAATCCATATCTGCCCAGTGACCCTATGTAGGGGGAACAGTCCCTATTCTGCTCTGTGTCAGTGTGTATCAGGGGTTTTGAGGACAGGTGTCAATCCATATCTGCCAAGTGACCCTATGTAGGGGGAACAGTCTCTATTCTGCTCTGTGTCAGTGTGTATCAGGGCTGGGCTTTGAGGACAGGTGTCAATGTTAGGTGATTTCTGCCCTTTATGGATTAAAAGCAGACTCTGCATCAACTGTGCAATTTTCCATGGGAGTTTTGCCATGGATCCCCCTCTGGCATGCCACAGTCCAGGTGTTAGTCCCCTTGAAACAACTTTTCCATCACTATTGTGGCCAGAAAGAGTCCCTGTTGTTTTTAAAATTCGCCTGCCCATTGAAGTCAATGGCGGTTCGCCGGTTCGCGAACATTTGCGGAAGTTCGCGTTCGCCGTTCGCGAACCGAAAATTTCGGGTTCGCGACAACACTATATACATGTAGAATTTTAATATATATGCATTTATAGGTATTTAAATTCTACGTGTATACTAATGTAATCTTTTATGTAATTATATGTATTTATCTATATATATATTTGCGGTTATTTGTATTTTATATATATATAGATATATATATATATAGAATGTCATTCTAAGTGTATTTTGTTACCGATATATATATTAATAACAAATACAGTTAGAATGAAATTACATATGCATATATAATTTATATTACATTTTGTTTCAATATTTTATTTATTTATTTTATTATTTGATTTATTTATTATTTTAATTATACGTATTTATATATAATATATATATATGTACATCTATTATATATATAATATATATATATACATATTATATATATATAAAAATATATTTAATTTATTTTTACACTTGTCTTTTATTTATTTTTTATACTTCCCACCAGCAGGGGAACTGTCTGATATTTCAAACAGTCCCCCTGCTGGCAGATCCACAGCCAGCTATAGAGGGCCATGTGATCGCTCTTTGAGAGCAATCACATGGCCCCCGGGGGCCTGATTTGCCGTGGGAGGGCTGCCTGGGCTGTGAGGCAGTCCTCCCGAAGCGGATCACGGCGGAGGTAAGTACATCTTACCTCCGGGGGCTGGAAGCTGCCAGCTCTGTTATCCACCCCGAGCGTGACTCGGGGTTACCGCTTCTGGCAGCGAAAATTAACCCAGAGTCACGCTCGGGAATACCGCTAGCCTGGTTAAACCTTTAATTATAATAGAATGTCTGAACAACCAGACCCCACAATCTCTGCTGAGCTTCGTGCTTGGCTCTACTCTATCTCGGATTCTATTCCCCAGGCTATAGCAGCCTACCATGAGCAGCCTTTAAGCGTTCTGTAAACTCATGCTCATGCAGATTTTGATTCCAAAAATTCACATGTCGAATCATGAGGAAACACTGAACAAATGCACCTGGAAAGGGGATAGCACTTCAGCGTTCAAAGGTAAAAAAACAGCTAACTCAAATAATCATTAGTGCCATCTATGCTACAGATTTAGACCCTTTAGAGGGTTCTACTTTAGGCCAGAATCTCCTTGTTATGGATGAATATTATGCTGGCTACTCGGATAATGATCTCACAGTGAATATACCCCGAGATTCCTCTTCATCCAAATATGTAAAATAGATATTTATCATTAAACAACCTACCAGTGGCGTACATACCGGGATCGCAGGGGTCGCAGGGGTCACGGCTGCGACCGGGCCCAGCCCACCAGGGGGCCCGGCCGCCCTGCGACCCGGTATGTATGCCACTGTGGCCAACCTGTACTGGCGTACATACTGCGGTTGCAGGGGTCGCAGCCCCGCCACCCCTGCGACCAGGTGCCCGCCGCCATGTGTTGTGGCCCCAGCCTACGCAGAGTAAGCGCGCGGGGGGGGGGGGGGGGGCACAGATCAGTTTTCACACCGGGGCCCCATAGGTTGTGTGTACGCCACTGCAAGCTACTCAGTCACACAGTGACAAAACAAAAAATCCAGACCAGTCTACCAACACCCTTCTGTATATGTCTGGGTACCCTTTTTTCGACCCAAAAATTATTTGGCACCTACGATCTGCCGAATGGGCGCCACCAGAACACATCAGCAATTTCTGTAAGATGTGGCTCCACAAGCCATTAGAAAAAAAGATTAGAGCCAAATTAGGAATAGGAATACCTCTGGCCTACCGTAAGGTAAAGTGGCCTTAACTCCTGAATTTGTCCCTCTATTGCTCACATTCATCACTAAATCAGGGAAAGACCCGCGCAAAGGCGTAGCACCGGGTGTCAAATTGGCCCAAGATAAGCTCTTGGATATTGCTTGGCCATTGATCCAAATTTTTTACATTTGCTGATGAAGCTCTCACGAGTTGTGAATTCGATCCGCACATGGTGCAAGTGTGGGCTCACACTGCACTATGCCTTCTAGGCAACACCAATGTGGCTATCTCTACAGAGAGACACAAAGTCATGTTACACAAAATAGACGCCAAACTGGTCGATCTCAGTAATAGAGAACTAGGACCCGATGCAAATGGATTGCTCTCAGGTGATAGTTTAATGCGAGACCTGCCTGAATAAGAGCTTCCTTCACAGGCCTTGACCCAACGACCACTGGAACATGGGCTTTAACCACCCTAATTACCAACAGCTGTTCTTAAATAGAGGGCATGGGCTTTCCGAGGGCGTGGATCTGTTTCCCTGCATGGTCGCACTGCTTCAGGTAATGAACCTCTCTTATTCAAATGTACCTATTGCAGGCAGCTCAACTCATTTTTTTTCAACAGTGGAAGATGCTTTCTTGGGACCCATGAATATTACACACAGTGAGAGGATTCAAAATAGATTTCATAACCTTCCCAATTCAAGACGTACAACCAATCCCACTGTGGATGTCCATGACAAATGAAACTGCTTTGCATATCGAAAAAGTAGAAAATAGGAAGCAAAAGAGGGGTTCACTCATATAAGGGTTAACCTTAGGGGGGCTACAGCCGTAGCAAAAACGAAAAGAAGGTGAGTGCCCTTAGGTTAAAAATTAGCTTTTCATAGTAATTATAAAACATGATAGAGACATAGTGTGCTATGTATAGCCAGAAAATCAAATAAATGGACCTAGGATATAGTATTAGAATTTAATTGGTCAATAATCCAAAAGGGGACAGCTAAATTCTCTAAGTAATTCGTAGTCTTAGAATAATAAAGTTTGTAGAGAGGAGATCCTGTTCAAAAGATTTCATGATTAATCTCCAAGTGTATGCAAAAAACCAAACAGTCTATCGAAATAGACAAGCTTGTAAAAAAAAGTAGCTGTCGATCGATCATCCTCCCCATGTACGTGCATCAGCAATATGTTTATGGTTTGCAAGAAGATGAGAGAATTCCATCTGAACACCAATCTTAGAGACCTGAACCAACACATCATGTATCGACACTTCAGGATGGAAGGCGTCCATTTTCTACGTGACCTCCTCTGCATGGGAGACTGGTTCTCCCAATTCGATCTAAGGGACACATACCTCACTGTGCCAGTCACTCAAAACCATCATCCCTTTCTCCAATTCCATTGGTTTAAGACATTTGGCAGTTCATCTGCCTTCCCTTTAGCCTTTGTTCCACCCCTTGGTGTATCACCAAGTTTATGAAACCATTTATGGATCTATTCTGAGCTACCAAGGCTCCACAATTTATGTGTGTTATCAGCTACTATAACTAAAGTACAAATTGCAAATTTGTTTTGTTGCAACTAATATGTACGAGAGGCACTCTGAAAACTTTTGAACAGGTCCTCTGTGTTTCACATTTACTTTAAAACTATATGTAGAGACTATTTTTGTTCCATTTGCATCGTGCTATATTAATAGCGGAACATATACCTAGCATTATACCATCACATAGCCTTTTTTACAGTCACGGATATTCACACGTGTTATGACTGTGACACTGTGCTGTCTTAGATATGCGGTGATAAGAAATTGATACTTATACATCTTTCACCTCATCTATATATGCTGATATATTTTTGGCGCACCTCGCACCCAGCTAGTATACTGCTATCAGACTATCTTTCACTGATGCTGATAACCTTTGTACATTCAGTACTCAGTTATTAATTTATTATTTTTATTTTTATCAATAAAAGTTAATGTTTAATTGTTATTCTATGCGGAAATCTTTGCGCACTGCGCATTCAGCCAGTAACATTGCTATCAGACTATTTTGCACTGTTGCTGATCACCCGTGTACACTCAGTACTCAGGTACTAGATCAACCAAGTACACTCAGTACTCAGTTACTATTTATTTTTATCAATAAAAGTTAATTTTTAATTAATTCTCCTAAGGGCACTCAAAGTTTCTCTCTTTGTCTGTTACTACTTTGGTAGTTTATTGTGGGTTAACCCCACTTATGAGTGTTTCCCTTTAGCTTCCATCTTTCCTCTTTTTTCTTCTAATTCCACTAGGGTTTTAATACCCATTTCTAGGAAGCTTACTATCTAGTAAAAATGACATCATATTTAAGCAATGTCATTAACCCTGACCTAAGCACTAGTGACATCAACAATGTGTTCTCCCTTGAACCCCTAATTAAACATAACTCAAATGACATCAATGAAAGCTTTTTTGACATACAAAGCATGTACAAACAACAAATTAAGGGACATTGGGAGATCACCAGTTTATGCAAGTATGTAGAGGACAAATTAGTCCCAAGAGGACTTAGGTCAGACATTTCAAGACCAGAGAAAGTAAAAACCGACATACAAATTAAAGAATGGAACTGTCGCGATTCCGGGAACCAAACACGCTAACACACACACAGAAAAGGTGCAGTACCGGACCTTAGAGTGGCCGGGCTAAGCACACAAATAATAGTCAGGAGACAAGCCGAGTAAGGGGAACCAGAAGACAGAATAACGAGAAACAAGCCAAGGTCAAAGGGTAGGAGAAAGTCACAAAGTCAGATAAACAAGCCAGAGAGTACGTAACCAGAAACATAAGTTCAGTAGCAATACCAGCAAGCAAAGACCACAGCAGGGCAGAGAGGAACAGGAAAGGTAAGTATTTAAATCCATAGGTTAATTTTGATTGGATTATTTCCAATCAGAATTAACTATCACACGTGGGAGATATCTAGACCTTCCACTGTGATTGAGGCACTGTGCCTTTAACGCCCGGTCAGATTAAAATGGGCGGTCTCCCAGCGTGCAGCGTCATGCATGCTGCCGCTGGGGGACGTAGAGGAAGACGCAGGCGGCATCCGTGGCTGGTAGGTTGCTGCCTGCCGAGCGCACGGCAGGAAGGGGACCGCGGACAGCTGGAGGGTGAGTGCCGCGAGCGGACTGCATCCTCCCCTCGCAGCCGCCCGCAGGATCCTGACATTACCCCCCCCCCCCCTAGAAGACTGCCCGGAGGGCGGGAAGCAGAAGGCTTCAAAGGAAACCGGGCATGAAAGGAGCGGACCAAAGATGGAGCGTGCAAATCAGAGCTCGAAACCCAAGACCGCTCCTCAGGGCCGAAGCCCTTCCAATCCACCAGATATTGCAGCCGACCCCTAGAAACACGAGAGTTGAGAAGGGCAGCCACTTCTTACACGTCACTAGAGACAGTGCGAGGGAAAACGGGCCGTCCGAGGGGACGAGAGAACCAGTTACACAGCAAGGGCTTCAAAAGCGAGACGTGAAACGTGTTCGGAATACGCATGGAAGGAGGCAAGTCCAGGGAGTAGGAAACGGGGTTAATCCTACGTAACACCTTGTAGGGACCAAGAAATCTGGGAGCAAACTTCATCGAGAGAACCTTGAGACGGAGGTTCATGGAGGACAACCATACCCTATCACCCGGAGCATAAGAACCCTACGACGATCAGCAAACTTCTTCTGAGCAGTTGCTGAACGAGACAGCGCAATATGGACCTGATCCCACATCTTCCGCAAAGAGGCGAGGTGCTGGTCCAAGGCGGGCATTCCCTTGTCGGAGAACGCACCGGGAAGGACAGAAGGCTGAAACCCATAAGCAACCTCAAAAGGACTTAAGCCAGTAGACGAATGAGACACCGTATTCCTGGCAAATTCAGCCCACGGAAGGAGGCGAGACCAGTCATCCTGGTGCGCATTAGTGAAGCAGCGCAAATACAATTCCACAGACTGATTAGCACGTTCGGCTGCACCATTAGATTGCGGGTGATAGGAGGAAGTGAACGACAAGGAGACCCCCATCTCAGCACAAAAGCCCCTCCAAAACCGAGAGACAAATTGAGGGCCCCTGTCAGATACAATATCCTGAGGTACCCCATGCAAGCGGAACACTTCCTTGGCAAACACCTGAGCAAGCTGAATCGCAGAAGGCTGTTTCTTAAGCGGAATAAAGTGCGCCATTTTAGAGAACCTATCCGTCACAGTCAATATCACTGTCTGACCATCAGAAGGAGGAAGGTCTACAATAAAATCCATGGATAAGTGGGTCTATGGTTTCTTGGGTACAGATAGAGGCATCAGTAGACCCTGGGGTCTCACATTAGGAGACTTACACTGCGTACAGACCCGACAAGCCTGTACAAAATCCACTACGTCTCGCTTAAGTGAAGGCCACCAGAACTGTTGAAGGAGGCCCTTATAAGTCTTGGTAACCCCCGGATGACCAGCAGTTTTGGCGGTGTGAAATAAAGTTAATAACTTTTTTCTGTCATTTACTTTAACATATAGTTTACCAACAGGCGTCACAGGGGGTGCTTGGGTTTGGTATGTCTTAATATTATCAAGGAAAGGAGACGAAACAACCAAACGGGTAGCAGCTATTATCTGAGACGCAGGTACAATAGGTTCAGGAGTCGGGTTAACAAATTCTAAAGGTTCATACTGTCGAGAGATAGCGTCAGCTTTGGCATTACGGCAACCAGGTCTATAGGTAATAACGTATTGGAAGCGCGAAAGAAATAGAGACCATCTAGCCTGCCAGGCGGACAACCTTCTAGCATCAGCTATATAGGAGAGGTTCTTATGATCTGTTATAACCATAATTTTGTGTTTAGAACACTCTAATAAGTACCTCCATTCCTTAAAAGCTAACACAATAGCTAATAGTTCGCTGTTCCCAACATCGTAATTCTTTTCTGGATCAGACAACCTTTTTGAAAAGTAACAACAGGGATGGAGGGATTTGTCATACCTCTGTGACAGTACTGCTCCCACACCCGATTCAGAAGCGTCTACTTCCATAACAAAGGGAAGAGAAGGATTAGGGTGTTGTAGCACTGGAGCAGAGGCAAATGCCTTCTTGAGAGTTTCGAAGGCCTTAAGGGCTTCAGGAGTCCAAACCCTAGGGTGTAGACCTTTTCAGTCAGCTTCGTTATAGGGGAGATAAGTGGTGAAAAGTTTTTTTATAAATTTCCTATAATAGTTAGCAAATCCTATAAAACGCTGGATAGCCTTAAGTCCTTGGGGAAGTGGCCAGGACAGTATGGCTTCCAATTTAGCAGGATCCATACTGAAACCCTGTTCAGAAATTATATATCCTAGGAATTGCACAGAGGTCTGATCGAACAAACATTTTTCTAACTTACAATTAAGTCCGTTCTGTAATAACTTTTTAAGCACCATCCTAACATGATTATGATGTGACTTCAAATCAGGAGAATATACAAGTATGTCGTCAAGGTACACCACGGCACAGACATGCAATAGATCCCTAAGGACATAATTTATGAGGTCCTGAAACACAACAGGAGCATTACACAGTCCAAAAGGCATGACCAGATATTCGTAATGCCCACTACGCGTATTGGACGCTGTCTTCCACTCGTCATTCTCCTTTATACGGACAAGGTTATAAGCCCCCCTGAGGTCTAATTTAGTGAAGTAATTAGAACCTTTAACACGATCAAACAACTCAGTGATGAGGGGGATAGGGTAGGCGTTTTTAATCATTATATTGTTCAGACCCCTGTAGTCTATACATGGCCTTAGGTCACCCTCCTTTTTGGCAACGAAAAATAAACCAGCCCCAGCAGGAGATGAGGACCTTCTGATAAAACCTTTACTTAAGGCATCCTGTATGTACTCCTCCATGATCTGGTTCTCTTTTTCGGAAAGAGGATATACCTTACCCCTAGGCGGCATAGTACCAGGTAAGAGGTTTATGGCACAATCATATTCACGGTGCGGGGGCAGTTTATCTGCCTCCCTTTTTTCAAAAACCTTTGCTAGGTCTGCATACACAGGAGGGACAGAAACAGAAAGTGGTTTGGCTGTGGGCACATTAAGCAAGCTAACAGGACAAACACGGTTCATACAATCTCTTTGACAAGATCTCCCCCAGGAGAGAATCTCCAAACAACCCCAATCAATCATTGGGTTGTGTTTAACCAACCAGGGGAAGCCCAAAACGATAGAGGCTGTAGGAGAGTCGATTATTTGAAAGGACAATCTTTCCTTGTGCAAGGCACCCACAGACATAACCAGTTCTTGGGTCTCATGGGTCACCAGAGGTTTCTCCAGTGGTCTACCGCCTATGGCCTCCACGGCCAAGGGAGTAACCTTTTGGATCAGAGTCAAAGATGCAGTTTTAGCAAAACTCTCATCCATAAGATTGTCAGCAGCCCCTGAATCTATCAAGGCTTTGGTAATCACAGTAGTATTTCTAACAAAAAGGGTAACCATAATAAATGGTCTACCAATGGGGACGTGAGGGGAAAACGACATAACACCCGAGGCCGACCCCTCTATAGGCCTTAGGTGGTGAAGTTTCCTTGCAATTCAGGGCAGGTTCTTAGAAGATGTCCCCTTTTCCCACAGTAAAGGCATAACCCTTCCCTTCTTTGATATGATTTTTCAACCTCAGTTAACCCAGTAGCACCCAATTGCATGGGTTCAGGGGGAGGTTGGCTAGAAGGGGGTAATGCTAGTAGCGCAGTATTGGGTAAAGCAGGTAACATCTGTGTATACATACGCCTCTGACTACGTCTTTCTCTAATACGATTATCAATACGGATGATATAATCAATAAGATCATCCAGAAGGACATGCAATTCTCTGGACGCTATTTCGTCCAGGATGTAAGCGGCCAAACCCTCCTGAAAGGCCGTTACGAGAGCGTCATTATTCCAAACCACTTCAGCTGCTAAAGTGCGGAATTCAATAGTGTAATCTGCTACAGATCTGTTCCCTTGTCGAACCCTAAGCAGAGCTTTGCCAGCAGAAGCAACCCTACCGGGTAGATTGAAAGTACGTTTAAAGGCTGTCAAAAACTCAGCAAAGGATGTAGGGGACGTATTTTCCCATATGGGATTAGCCCATGCTAAAGCTTTCCCGGATAGATGGTTAATAAGGAAAGCAATCTTGGCTCTATCAGTGGGATAGGAACGAGGATTCATTACTAAATGGATATCAATTTGGTTTGAGGAAACCACGACATAATGCCGGATCACCACTATAACGCTGTGGTGGCGTCACATGCACTACATGAGCAGGAGCGGGTACTGGCTCGGGAACAGGTTCTGGCGTCATAGAAACTGCTTCTTGGACACCAGGCTGCAAGTGAGCGGTACGAGCCAGTATGGTTTGTAAAGCCTGAGCAAATTGGTCCATACAGTGGTCTAAATCATCCATTCTAGCTTCCTGATTAACCAATAACTGTGGAATGTCAGCAGGTTCCATTATGGCCCTGTTGTAATGTCGCGATTCCGGTAACCAAACACGCTAACACACACACACAGAAAAGGTGCAGTACCGGACCTTAGAGTGGCCGGGCTAAGCATACAAAGAATAGTCAGGAGACAAGCAGAGTAAGGGAAACCAGAAGGCAGAATAACGAGAAACAAGCCGAGGTCAAAGGGCAGGAGAAAGTCACAAAGTCAGATAAACAAGCCAGGGAGTACGTAACCAGAAACATAAGTTCAGTAGCAATACTAGCAAGCAAAGACCACAACAGGGCAGAGAGGAACAGGAAAGGTAAGTATTTAAATCCATAGGTTAATTCTGATTGGATAATTTCCAATCAGAATTAACAATCACACGTGGGAGATATCTAGATATCTCCCACTGTGATTGAGGCACTGTGCCTTTAACGCCGGGTCAGGTGGCTGACCCCGGCGTTTATTAAAATGGGCGGTCTCCCAGCGTGCAGCGTCATGCATGCTGCCGCTAGGGGACGTAGAGGAAGACCGTGGCTGGGAGGATGCCGCCCGCCGAGCACACGCCAGGAAGGGGACGGCTGGAGGGTGAGTGCCACGAGCGAACTGCAGCCTCCCCTCGCAGCCGCCCGCGGGATCCTGACAGGAACAATATTCTAATTGACAGCTCTATCAGATTAATGGAATTACTGATTTAACTCGAGGAATCTCATTTAGAAATTGTTAACCAGAATTTGCAGACAGAAATTAACAACATTAAAACATTTCAAACCCACTTGGATTTCAAACAAATGGATACCAAGTTAAACAACAATCTAGAAAATTTAAAAAAATACATCAGGGAAAAGAAACATCTTAAGTACCAACGTGATCATAGGGACTTTAAGGAAGGAAGAGACACTAGACAGAGCTCCACATCTGGAGATACAGAGTGGTCTAACTCTGATCATAGTTCAGATAGTTTTTCCACAAAGAAAAGGTATATTAAAACAAGCAGAGAAAAAATTATCCTTTCCAGATCCACAGAATAACACCTCTCCTAATACCAATATCAATGTCTCAACCCCATGTACATCTTCACAATCTGGAGCCTCCTCCTCTTCTTCTTTTTTAGAACAGGAGTGGCCTCTACCTCAGTGAGGCAAACTCAGGGACAGAAAACGATGGAGGTACAAGACCAACAAGGAAGGATACAAAAATCAATAAACCAGGACAATCATGATGAGAATCTCATCATCAATTTGTCCACCTTTCAACTTACCAATAAGCACAAATCTCTCCTTAGCAAAGGTTTATCCTTTGTCCCCTCCCCTACTACAAATAAGTTTGACTGGGTCAAGGACACAAATCGTTTTGGGCGCAAACTTGCCCTCAGTATCACTCACAAAAGACAGGAGAATAAACTTGCCAGAGATTTAGGTATCGCCCAGGAGGACTACCAACACGTTCAAACAATGGTTTCTCTCCTTGATGAACAAAATGATAAACCACCTCTCACTACTTGTAAACCTCCTAGCTGGTACACCCCCAATTTTAAATAAGTATCAAGTGTAGACCTTTTTGTACAGATGACTACCAAATCCTTGGACTCTCTTCCTCCCCCTACAAAGGACGTCGATAAGCTAACTAAAGCAGAACGTGAAACACTTAGAGACCTCAGTAGAAATAAAGATATAGTCATAAAACCTTCGGCTAAAGGAGGAAATATAGTACTTATGAAAAATACATCAATATGTGTATGGAACCTCTAAAGGATAATACCCAATACAAAGTACTTTCTCAAGATCCTACAGCTACGTTCCTTACCGAATTAAAGACTTTATTAACCCAAGCTTTGGAGGATGAACTAATTAAAAAGGAGGAATATCAATTTATGATCCTGAACAATAATCCTACAATCTCAACTTTCTATTGTCTCCCTAAAGTTCACAAATGTTTAACAAATCCACTGGGGAGACCTATTGTTTCGGGTAACAACTCTTTGACTGAAAAAACAAGAACATTTTTGGAACAACTTCTCCATCCATTTGTCACCAATCTTGACTCATATGTACAAGACACAAAACAGACATTGTTGGTACTGGAAAATTTAGAGGTCCGCTCTTACCCTCTTCTTGCAAGTCTGAACGTTGTCATTATACAACAACATCCCTCACGACAAAGGATTATATGCCACTTCCTATTTCCTACATAGATCCACCAAGTATAATCCGGAACAAATTGAACTCATCTTAACACTCCTTGAGTTTGTTCTAACACATAATTATTTTGTGTTTGACGGGGTATATTATTTACAACTTCATGGCACAGCCATGGGTACTGCCTGTGCCCCCAGCTACACTAATTTGCACTTGGGGTGGTGGGAAGACAATCTTTTCAAAGATACAGTAACCAACCAGTTTCATCAATATATACATAAATGGCTAAGATATATTGACAATATATTAATTTTTGGGACCGGTTCCTGTTCTAACTTCACCGACATGGTAAAGGTTCTCAACAACAACCAAATTGGATTACAATTGACACATGTTATCCATGAAATGCAATTAGAATTTCTAGATCTTACAATTTTATTAAATATGGATGGAATAGTAGATACCGAACTATACAGGAAAAGCACTGCATCAAACAGCCTTCTACAGTTTCCACCCTTATCGCCTGAAAGCTGGAATCCCATACGGACAGTACCTCAGAGCCAGGAGAAACTGTTCCAATGATGCATCCTTTCAAGTTGAAGCGGACAAACTAAGGACACATTTTAGAAACAGAGGTTATCCAAATAAAATTCTAAAAAAAGCGTTTCAGAGAGCCCTTTCCCAGGATAGAAGTTCTAGCCTTCACTCTATCAAAGCTACCCCAACAAATAAATTGATCAGATGCATTGGGACCTTTGATAAACAGTGGCAACCCATGAAAAGAAATATTCACTCAGCATTGGCCGATCTTACAATCAGAATCAGTTGCATACCCAAATATCACTGCACGCAGGTCTAAAAACCTGAGTGATTTTTTGGTACACAGTCATCTTGAGAGAAAAACACCCTCTAAGAATTGGCTTACTGCACCTATTGGAATCCACAAATGTGGACACTGCAAGGCATGCCCACTTATAAAACAGTCCAAAACTATCAAATGTACCAATACTCTAAAAGAATTTAAAATCAACCAGTTCATAAATTGCAGCACTACACGTGTCATATATCTCATTACATGCTCATGTGGCATGCAATATATTGGCAAGACTTATCAAGAACTAAGGAGACGCACTCTGCAACATGTTAACTCAGTAAAAAATCTACATCTGAGCACTCCTGTGGCTAACCATGTACGGAATTTCCACGACGGAAACCCTAATCATCTATCCTTTCAGGCCTTGGAGAGAGTAAATTTAAATTCTAGAAAAGGAAATTTCAACCTCATACTCCTTCAAAAAGAGTCCAGGTGGATTTATGAGTTTAAAACTCTTGCTCCAGGCGGCCTGAATGAAGAATTTAATTTCACCCCCTTCATTCACTCACACTAGGGCTTTGTTTTCTGTATATATTCCCCTTAGGTTCACCTGTAGTCCTAACACCTTATTTTTATCCTCTGATTACCGGCAGACCACCTTGCCCTCTTCTAACATCAATCTCTAAGATTTTCATCTTGCAGGTTAGTTGAACTCTATTTACACTTTTGTAGGGATTACCGGCTGACCTTACTCTCAACATGTGAGACTCCCTCTAGTGTGGGGCCAGGTATAGTGATGGTTCCTAGTTTTATATTCCTCCATCTTTAAGCAAATGACACAACTCTACCCCCATGATGACTAAGAGCTTGAACAGGTAAATCATAATTTCCTTAGTGCCTTCTTTATATACTAACCCTACAATTTTACTTCTGACCCTATTCATGTAGACCCCCCTTACATTAGATTTTTGCTCGATCGAGTTTCCCGGTTTTCCGTCTTCAAGTAAATTACATACTTCTAACCTCCTCGCTGACTAAGAGCCTGAACGGTCAAATCATCACTCGTTCAGTTTCACTTCCATATGCTAATTCTATATTTTAGAATTTTTTCGTCATCTATTTATTCCAGACCCTATTCGGCCAAACCCTCCCCGCATTGAATTTATGCTCGAGCGGATTTGCCGATTTACCATCCCAACAGATATACATCTATTTCGTGATCAGGCTCTATGCGTCTAATTGACTATATCACCCTGTACACCCACATTTAATTCTATTCCCTCTGGGGCACTCTAAAGTCCAACTACTTGCCACACTTGTGGTATTTCTCTATATGACACTTTAAGCTTTCTGATACCACAATATAATTTATCTTGGGTCCTAAGTAGTTAGAGAGTATATGCTGTAATCTAAGACGTAATGTTTTTTTGTTTTGTTTTATATGGGTTTCGATCGAGTAATCCATCTTACTTCCATTTACTTTCACATTTAATCATATCGATCGTTGTTCTTCTAATATTTCCACAGAAGTATACATCTTATCCTGTGTCTTTGTCACTGATGTAGAACTTCCTTTATACAAGGTTATGGTTTTACAGAACCGTTTTAGAATCATTATGCCATCTCTGCAATCTGAATAACTGACTAACTGTTAACATTCTGTTGAACATCAAAGTTACAATGATTTTATTCTTCTAGTTTATTTGGATCCTAAAGGTCCTCAATGGCGGTGACACCATTTTGAACATAACTAACTACCGTTCTCACACGCTGTCACTAAGACCCGATAGGGTTAACAACTATACAGATACGATTTGATTACGTCATTCATTACCGGCAACTGTGATAGGCTAATCCGAATCAGCTGGCTTTTTTGAATTCTCCTATCAGCTGGATTTATGACATTTAAATAGTCGGTTACTCACCACACATCGGTTCCCCTCTGATGAGTTGTGGGCGAAACGCGCGCGTCAGGGGCCATCAGTGATTCACTGTAACAACTTTTAGTGTGGTCTTTTGACCGGCATTATCAAACTCCTCTATGAATCCCGAGCAGTATCTCTGTTAGTACTGGAGCAGACTTATAGGACTACATTCCTTTTTTTCATTTCATTAGACTGGCGGACACGATTTTCTGACCGGCATCTGTATTATTCATATACTTACTACCGTTGTCTAGCCTCTCTTTAGCCGGCTCCCTCTGTTTCTAACAGATTTTGTGATCTATTCTGAGCTACCAAGGCTCCACAATTTACGTGTATTATCAGCTACTATAACTAAAGTACAAATTGCAATATTGTTTTGTTGCAACTAATATGTACCAGAGACACTCTGAAAACTTTTGAACAGGTCCTCTATGTTTCACATTTACTTTAAAACTATATGTAGAGACTATTTTTGTTCCATTTGCATCGTGCTATATTAATAGCGGAACATATACCTAGCATTATACCATCACACAGCCTTTTTTACAGTCACGGATATTCACACGTGTTATGACTGTGACACTGTGCTGTCTTACATATGCGGTGATAAGAAATTGATACTTATACATCTTTCACCTCATCTATATATGCTGATATATTTTTGGCGCACCTTGCACCCAGCTAGTATACTGCTATCACACTATCTTTTACTTATGCTGATAACCTTTGTACATTCAGTACTCAGTTATTAATTTATTATTTTTATTTTTATCAATAAAAGTTAATTTTTAATTGTTATTCTATGCGGACATTTTTGTGCACCGTGCATTCAGCCAGTAACATTGCTATCAGACTATTTTGCACTGTGGCTGATCACCCGTGTACACTTAGTACTCAGTTACTAGATCACCCAAGTACACTCAGTACTCAGTTACTATTTATTTTTATCAATAAAAGTTAATTTTTAATTAATTCTCCTAAGGGCACTCAAAGTTTCTCTCTTTGTCTGTTACTACTTTGGTAGTTTATTGTGGGTTAACCCCACTTATGAGTGTTTCCCTTTAGCTTCCATCTTTCCTCTTTTTTATTCCATTTATGGCACTACTCCTATCACAAGGAATTCTGTCCATCATTTATTTGGACAACATTCTAATTATGGTTTAAGCTCCGTAGACTCCTCGTCACCAAGTAGACATGACCTCTGCACTACTCCAAAATCTAGGAGCATCAATTTTCAGAAATCCCTTCTACAACCCACACAAATAGTGCAATTTCTTTGTTTTCAGATAGACTCCATACAAGCTATCCTCCAACTACCCTAATCGAAGATCAAAGCCTATAAAAGGATATTTGGAAATTATTGTTCTCACAACTAATCTTTCTACAAGATCTCGCACTTATGAATGGTCTCCTCTTTGCTTCCATACAAGCCATATTTCCTGGACCACTACATTACCATGCAATGCAGCACTTGAAGACATTTTACCTACATCAGTCCAGCTTATACAACCAACTAATTTCATTGACAAACAAAGTATGGCTGGAACTTCATTGGTGGCTCCACAATATTGATGCCTGTACGGGGAAGGCCATATTTGGCTCCCAACCAGATTTTATTCTGGAGTCAGATGCCAGTCATCTGGGATGGAGAGAAACCTGTAATCCATATCAATTGTTTGGAACTAATCAGCAGCTTCACAAAAGACATGTACAACTGCTCTTTAGTACTAAGGATGGACAACATATCCGCAGTCCGTTATGTGAACCACCTCCAAAGATTCCATTCCAAATGGCTCTGCAACATCACAAAAGGTCTATAACAGTTCTGCATATCAAGGTATCTGTCATTTTGTGCAGAATACCTTCAAGACCTTGATCTAGTCGCAGATTGGTTCTCCCAACATTGAAAGGATGCCAGTGATTTGCAACTGAATCCACAGGTCTTCCACAGCATTCATAGATTAGGTGGCCCACTCAACCTCGCTCTTTTTGCTTCTTGCCAGATGGACTCCTACTTCACTTGGTTACCAGATCCACTTTCCCTAGCAGTATATGCTTTTCTCCAGCTCTGGCTGATGATGGCGGGATGATGGCCTACTCCCCTTCTCCACGATTTCGCGTACTCTCCACAATCTACAGGCTCAAGGTGTACAGATAGTTCTAATAATGCCACTATGACAGGCACAGTTGTGGGTCCCAACTCTCCTTAAGATGTCAGTGGACCTCCATCTGCTGTTACCTCATCATAAGGAACTACTTCGGAATCAAGCAGGTGCATATCACCCACTTGCCCTTCAGGGTCATCTCTGACTTATAGCCTGGATCATTTCGGGGCTCCTGGCATGTCTCAGGACTTTTGAACACAGCTGAATTTCTCGCATGGGACTCATGGTCCCCCGTGACTCGACACGCATACCTCTCTGCTTGGCAGGTTTGGGTTCGCTGGTGTGTGGGAAGAAATATTGATGCCATTTCAGCATCTCTTACACACTTTTTCAAATTATTATCTTCCTTTTTGATCAAGACAAATACTATTGCTCTATCAATGTCTTTAGATCCACCATTTCAGCTGCTCATGCCCCAGTTGATAACTCAACAGTGGGCAAACATCCATCTTTTTGCAGGCTTTTACAAGGTTTTCCAAGTTTTGGGATGTCACCAAGGTTTTCTCCTTTTTGGAAACTTGGCCTTCTAATGATATTCGAGCTTTCGGGACACCTTGACTATCTGACTGTGATTGTCTGTTATTCCTGTTATCGTTTACATGGTTGATTCTACTGCAACTCAGAAGTATCAAGAAAGAGGAGTTGGGAGGACCCTGATCCCAATACATTTTACTATGATGCATTCTGATTGGTTGATTTTTATCTATCTATTGTTAACTGTTTCTTTGCTTCTGGAGGTTACAGTAAAGAAAGAAAAGCATATATTTGCCTCCTGTCTTTAATAAAATTTAGATTATTCAGTCACTAAGCTAGCATACTTCCTAATTTACAGTTACACACAAACCAGAGAGAAGAAAATGCTCAGTAAGAGAAAGAATAAAACATGATACAAAGAGGGAATGCATTCATAAACCAGTCACCAAAATCAACCTAGAGTAAATTCAGATTAGGAAAAAAAAATCACCTGTATTGGTAATTGTTTAATCCCTGCAGGGCCAGAATAAATAACATTGTTTGGAATTCTTGCACTGTAATGATTACTTGAAATGTTAATCACACTGATTGACTGTGCTACAGTATTTTGGCTCTCTTTTTGTATGTTCTATTAACACATAATGAGCAAGCGGTTGATGTTTTTTTTTTGTTTTTTTTAGATTATATGTTTTGATTTTTCAAATGCATAAAATATCTATTTATACTACTTGATTTCACTAGCTTTATTCATCTCTAACAAAGATTTCACCACTATTTATCTTTTATGTGACATTTATTTAAAAAAAAATATTATTGGTGTCTTATTCCTCAGCAAATGTCATGCCAGATTGTCACTTCACTGCCATTCATGCTGCTTTGATATTCAACACCTTACATTCCCAGAACCAACAATACAAAAACTCTGCATTTGACATCCTGCATGAACTCCCACAACTCCGAGGCCTCACCTATACTCCCAGAACCAACAATACCGGAGCTTTGCATTTAACATCCTACACAAACTCCCAGAACTCACAGGCCTCACATACACTCCCAGAATCAACAATACAGGAATTCTGTATTTAACATCCTTCATGAACTCCCACAACGCCCAGGCCTCCCCTTACACTCCCAGATCCAACAATACAGGAGCTCTGCATTTTTCCTCAGTGCTACGCACCCGCCCACCCAGTTTCCGCCTAAATATATAGCATGCTCCTCCAGCTGTTTGAGATTCTCACTCAATTACCTTTTCATTCCCTTTACATTTTACCAATAGCTGCAACTCTCTGTGAACTTCTTTTAGCCATCACTTCCAAATTTTCCCTGCTACCTCTTGTCTCAAATCCCCACTGTATACTTTAGATTGTAAGCTCAAGGGCAATCTAGCTAAGCACTTTGTATAAAATAGCTTTAATGGCTAGATATTAGCTTAAGGGCAGGGGACACTTTACCTTTTGTATTTGTCTGTGTATATTGTATGTTCTCCACTAATTGTACAGCGCTGCGGAATCTGTTGGCGCTTTATAAATAACAGTAATAAATAAATAAAACAGCAGACACATAACTTTATATACAAACATTTACAAAGATAAAAGAACATCTCCTCCTACATACTTTAATAAACTCAACTGTTTATTAAAGATTACTACAGTAGTGAATTAACAAGAACAAATGTGGAGAGGCGTGGCTAGCGACCGGCGGGACAAGTCGCGTGGAGTAAGAGCTCCGTACCTGTTAAGCCCAACAGCACACTACTAAAGGATGACCTGCTACAAAAAACACAGTGAAAGAGAGCCTGGGACCTTACCAAGCTGATGGCACCGTCAAAACAGCTGAAGATCACAGACCCCATGCGCCAGTACAAAAAAGACTGTCTTAAACTACTTCAAGATGGAGACGAAGGCGCAAACCCACCAGCCTTAGATGGGCCCTCAGAGCCAGACCATGCTCAGTTTTCTCCGGAGGACGTTCTGGTTACAGAGAGGAGTATTTCCTTTATGCTACAAGACTTGAAAACGACATTTCAGGCCGATTTTCAAAAACTGGCGACAGATCACAGGAAAGAAATAACTGACCTGGGAGGCAGAATGAACCATCTTGAACACAAGACGGAAGAGCTGTGTGCCGCCCATAACTCTGTTGCAGATAAACTACAGCAATTGGAGGAAGAGCAAACAGCCTTAAGGCACAAGATCGCCAATATAGAAGACCGCTCATGGCGTAATAATATATGCTTCCGTGGGATAGAAGACACGGTCACAAATGAGGAACTACCCAACTACCTCAAAGCTTTGTGTAAGACCATGATACAGTGTGGGCATCTGACAGGGTACACTAATTGTTAAGCATGGCAATAGGTTGTACGGAATAGTATTGGCGCTCTAAGTGTAATTAACAATCAGACCCTGCTAGTACTTAGACGCTTAAACGTTACGTTAAGTACATGTGTTATTCAACTGGTTTACCCCTATGCCGTCTATGTATAACAGGTAATAACTAGTGCTTTTCATACTATAGGGGTTTGTCTCATGTCATGGGTAGAGCAGGTTTTCCAAATTTTCATGGGGCAAACTCCATGAGGATCAATACTATATGGCTCCTGCCGCACAATAGATCAGGACGCAAGTTGGAATCATTATATCTAATGATCAGGGTTTCCAAACACTACCACACAGATGTGCTTTCCACGCAAGGGAGGCATGCTCCATGAGGATCAATACCATATGGATCTTGCCACACAATGGAAATATATAAGGATCAGTGAGATGCAAAGTTAGGTAGTTGTATTTAACAAAAACAAAAAAATTTAAAAACGAACAAACAAACTGTTATGGTTTAACTTAATTTACCCAATAGGGGCCATAGGGTTCTGAGATCTAACAGCCCCAAATAAATATATATATATATATATATATATATATATATATATACAGGGAGTGCAGAATTATTAGGCAAGTTGTATTTTTGAGGATTAATTTTATTATTGAACAACAACCATGTTCTCAATGAACCCAAAAACCTCATTAATATCAAAGCTGAATATTTTTGGAAGTAGTTTTTAGTTTGTTTTAGTTATAGCTATTTTAGGGGGATATCTGTGTGTGCAGGTGACTATTACTGTGCATAATTATTAGGCAACTTAACAAAAAACAAATATATACCCATTTCAATTATTTATTTTTACCAGTGAAACCAATATAACATCTCAACATTCACAAATATACATTTCTGACATTCAAAAACATAACAAAAACAAATCAGTGACCAATATAGCCACCTTCCTTTGCAAGGACACTCAAAAGCCTGCCATCCATGGATTCTGTCAGTGTTTTGATCTGTTCACCATCAACATTGCGTGCAGCAGCAACCACAGCCTCCCAGACACTGTTCAGAGAGGTGTACTGTTTTCCCTCCTTGTAAATCTCACATTTGATGATGGACCACAGGTTCTCAATGGGGTTCAGATCAGGTGAACAAGGAGGCATGTCATTAGATTTTCTTCTTTTATACCCTTTCTTGCCAGCCACGCTGTGGAGTACTTGGACGCGTGTGATGGAGCATTGTCCTGCATGGAAATCATGTTTTTCTTGAAGGATGCAGACTTCTTCCTGTACCACTGCTTGAAGAAGGTGTCTTCCAGAAACTGGCAGTAGGACTGGGAGTTGAGCTTGACTCCATCCTCAACCCGAAAAGGCCCCACAAGCTCATCTTTGATGATACCAGCCCAAACCAGTACTCCACCTCCACCTTGCTGGCGTCTGAGTCGGACTGGAGCTCTCTGCCCTTTACCAATCCAGCCACGGGCCCATCCATCTGGCCCATCAAGACTCACTCTCATTTCATCAGTCCATAAAACCTTAGAAAAATCAGTCTTGAGATATTTCTTGGCCCAGTCTTGACGTTTCAGCTTGTGTGTCTTGTTCAGTGGTTGTCGTCTTTCAGCCTTTCTTACCTTGGCCATGTCTCTGAGTATTGCACACCTTGTGCTTTTGGGCACTCCAGTGATGTTGCAGCTCTGAAATATGGCCAAACTGGTGGCAAGTGGCATCTTGGCAGCTGCACGCTTGACTTTTCTCAGTTCATGGGCAGTTATTTTGCGCCTTGGTTTCTCCACGCGCTTCTTGCGACCCTGTTGCGACCCTGTTGACTATTTTGAATGAAACGCTTGATTGTTCGATGATCACGCTTCAGAAGCTTTGCAATTTTAAGAGTGCTGCATCCCTCTGCAAGATATCTCACTATTTTTGACTTTTCTGAGCCTGTCAAGTCCTTCTTTTGACCCATTTTGCCAAAAGGAAAGGAAGTTGCCTAATAATTATGCACACCTGATATAGGGTGTTGATGTCATTAGACCACACCCCTTCTCATTACAGAGATGCACATCACCTAATATGCTTAATTGGTAGTAGGCTTTCAAGCCCATACAGCTTGGAGTAAGACAACATGCATAAAGAGGATGATGTGGTCAAAATACTCATTTGCCTAATAATTCTGCACTCCCTGTATATATATAAACTATGCAGTTTAAGGGCTAAACAGTTACCCCCATGACCCCTACGACCGACCCCTGGGTCAACTAATTTTTCTGCCCAAATTACAGTCACCTTCCTTGCTTTAAGGGCAAGGAGCCTGTACATAAGTTCTACCTTTTTGATGTTTACATAGCATCTAAGAGGCACATTATGTTCCCTTTTTTGGCCCTCCTCCCTTCCCTTCATTCTATTGTCACGGTGCTCGTGCCCGTATAATGAGACATACTGCATACACACCTCTACCATGCCCACCTGGCATTCTTCATCCAACAATTTCACCCTGTACTGGATAATGTGCAGGTTTGCAGACTTTACTGCAATTTGTAATAATATCCATGGCAGTAAACAGATTTAAGTGCCTATCCCTGAATGTGAAAGGTCTCAATTGTCCTTATAAACGTAGACTGGCAGCCCACAAAATTAATAGAACCAAGGCAGCAATAATTTGCTTTCAAGAAACCCATTTCTGTGCACATAAGAAAGATTTCTAGGCATCCCATGCACTCTCGTCAAATAAATCAAAAGGAGTTTCAATCTTTTTCCACTCAGATTGGGTTTTTCATCTGCACGAGCAATATAAAGATGAGCTAGGGAGGGTATTGATTTTAGCAGGTACATTAAATGATTATAAAATCACGATTGCCTCACTTTATGCATCAAACAAGGCTCAGGCACCCTTCCTACATAAAGCTTTAAAAAAAAAAATTCAACGAAATTTGGCCATACCATAATCTGCGGGAACTTCAGTTGCATCCTTGACCCCACTTTAGATGTAAAAAGGATAAATGACAAATGTCCAACAAAAATATCTATATCCCACAGCCAAACCATGTCAAGAAAGTTGAATACTTATGACCTGTATGATACTTGGCGAGGGCTATACCCAGCAGAAAAAGACTACACATTCTATTCCCCTGTACACGCCACATATTCAAGAATAGACATGCGCATAGTAGACAAATTAGCACAGTCTAACGTGGCGAACATATCAATAGGCTTAAAGACATGGTCGGACCATGCCCCAGTTACTGTCACCTTTTGCTCACTATATCTAGTCAGGGGTAGAGGCAAGTGGAGATTAAATGAATCACTTCTAGATATGAAAATGCGAAAGCTGAGATTGCTATGACTATTTCGGACAATTCCCTACATAACCTGTTCACAGATTGTTCCACCTCCACAGTGTAGTTAGTGTAGTTACCACATAAAGCTGCCATGAGAGGCAAATTCATCCAACTCCGTTTTAGAATGAAAAAGGTAGACAAAGACACAGCAGATCAGCTGTGTAAGGAACTTCAGGCAGTGGACACCCTGAATAAGATTAAACCGACCAAGCAGCTTTCACAACAGATTAATCTTATTCAGCAGAAAATTCAATCCCTTGCAACACAGACCATAGAGAAACAGTTAAGGCACTTAACCTGAGATATTACACACAAGCAAATAAGGCAGGCAGGCTACTGGCGAACAAACTTAAAAATATATATATATGGGGGCGGGGCCGGGCCGCCGACCTGCACGGTCGCAAGTCAGAGCGGCTCCGGCAAAATATAACGAAAAACACGCTAAAACCTCGTATATCTTTCACCAAAAAGCGAACCAACAGCACCGACGCCCAGTGCCGCGGTACAGATGGACCTGGGGAGAGGCTGGCTCGCTGAGCTACAGTCCCCCAGGGGAGAGAAACGCGGTGCCGTAAACCGGGCCTTCTCCGGCGGTGAGCGAGGCAGACGGCCGCTGCCTCGCTATCCTGCACCACTGAGCCCGGCCAAAAGCACTGATCGGCTCAGGCCCGGCTCCGTTCCCCCCCCTATGGACCGGGGGGGTGATCCCGGTCCTCACCCGGTGACCATAAGAGATCCTGCATCTGAGGCCGGAGAACCAGATCGCTGCCTCCAAGATGGCGGGCGCCACGTGCGCCGACTGCATGAAGGTAAAACCCCCCTCCTAGTGTCCTCTACTTATAAAACGGCTCCTAAGAGATGATCCCGCTACACAGGGAAGCAGAAATTATCATACTAATCCCAGCAATCATATATGCCACCAACGCAAGCAATAGGAGCTTTGAGGGTGCGGGTAACAGCAGCGGCACCACGGTGATAGGTCACTAAGCGCCGACCATTCCAGTGACACCCCCAGAGCCTGAACATGGCGGACACCAACCTGCAGATGACCGAGAGCGGCAAGCCCTCCCTGCTCAAGCTACACCCCAGAGGACCGCAGTGAACAAGCAAAATAACACTCTGATAAACCCGAATCCTGCTCTGAAGGAAGCTTACATACCACTACACAGACACCACAGAGCAGGTATCGGGGTAAAACTGGACTGCCCATTTATGTAAAGTCTTGGACTCACTGGGATGCCGACTCTCTCCCACGGAGGCAGCTCGGGGAACCCCCGAAACACCAGGGTGACAATCACACTTTCTCCAGCTATTACTACAATGCGTAACATGTTTGTAAGCGACAGCCTCACTAGCATGGTTTATCTAACCTAACATGGTCTCATAGCGACTACCTAATCCTAATAATATGAATCATGTTGTTGTCCGAGCTTAACAATTCAATGACACACCACTGCATATATTAATAAACCTAGAAGCACCTAGGAATGTTATATGCATGCCTAGAATGTAACAAAAGTTGCTGTTTCATGTAAAAAAAAAAATATGTGCTGTATCAAAATGCCACTCAATTGAAATGCCATGAATATGCCTGCAGTTGCTGTCGTGGCCCTGCACGCTTGTCTGTAACTTATATGCACATGCAAAAATAAAGAATTATAAATATAAAAATAAAAAAAATATATATATATAAATAGTGATGTACCGAACTGTCCGCCGGCGAACAGTTCCCGGCGAAGTTCGCGTTCGCCGCGGCGGGCGGACACATGCGCAGTTCGATCCGCCCCCTATTCGTCATCATTGGGCAAACTTTGACCCTGTGCCTCTCGGTCAGCAGACACATTCCAGCCATATCAGCAGCACTCCCTCCCTTCCACACCCTCCAACCTCCCTCCCAGCATCCATTTTCGATTCATTCGGAAGATGCATGCTTAGTGAGAGGAGGGAAAGTTTAGCTGCTGCTGATTAGATAGGAAAATTGATAGCTGGGCTAGGGTATTCAGTGTCCACTACAATCCTGAATGACTCATCTGATCTCTGCTGTAAGGACAGCACCCCAAAAAGCCCTTTTTAGGGCTATAACATCAGGCTGCTTTTTTTTTTTTTTCCCCTGTGTAATGTAATTGCAGGTGCCTGCCTGCCAGCTTCTGTGTGAGGTTCACATTGGATACGGTGCCTATTTGCCCAGTGCCACCACTCATATCTGTTTTAACAATTGGTTAAGCTTTAGATTTTAAATAAATCATTTTTTTTCACTGTAATAGAAGAGCAGTTGCCTGCCTGCCAGCTTCTGTGTGAGGTTCACATTGGATACTGTGCCCACTAGCCCAGTGCCACCACTCATATCTGTTTTAACAATAGGTTAAGCTTTACATTTAAAATATTTTTTTTTTCACTGTAATAGAAGAGCAGTTGCCTGCCTGCCAGCTTCTGTGTGAGGTTGGATGCCTTGCCCATTTGCACAGTCAGTGCCACCACTCATATCTGTTTTAACAATAGCTTAAGCTTTAGATTTTAAAGAAATAATTTTTTTTCACTGTAATAGAAGATCAGTTAGTTGTCTGCAAGCGTCTGGGTGTCAGGACTACTTCAGCATGTGCTCTGCAGACCTGTGCCAGCGTGCTTTGACAGTTGCCAATCATATCTGGTGTCTCTTTAGCGTGCTTTTACAAAGAAAAAAGGTTTCCAGTGTAAGCTAATAGCAGAGAGTCAGTGTCCATCAAGTGGCTCTGTCAGGCCTTCCTTCAGCGTGTGCCCTGCACAACCCTGCCAGCGTGCTTTGACAGTTGCCACTCATATCTTGTGTCTCTATAGCGTGCTTTTACAACCAAAATTTTGTTTCCATTGTAATAGAAGAGCAGTTGCCTGTCTGCCAGCTTCTGTGTGAGGTTAACATTGGATACTGTGCCCACTAGCCCAGTGCCACCACTCATATCTGTTTTAACAATTGGTTAAGCTTTAGATTTAAAATAAATATTTTTTTCACTGTAATAGAAGAGCAGTTAGTTGTCTGCAAGCGTCTGTGTTTCAGGCCTACTTCAGCGTGTGCTCTGCAGACCTGTGCCAGCGTGCTTTGACAGTTGCCACTCATATCTTGTGTCTCTATAGCGTGCTTTTACAACCAAAATTTTGTTTCCACTGTAATAGAAGAGCAGTTGCCTGCCTGCCAGCTTCTGTGTGAGGTTCACATTGGATACTGTGCCCACTAGCCCAGTGCCACCACTCATATATGTTTTAACAATTGGTTAAGCTTTAGATTTAAAATAAATAAAAAAAATTCCACTGTAATAGAAGAGCAGTTGCCTGCCTGCCAACTTCTGTGTGAGGTTCACATTGGATACTGTGCCTACTTGCCCAGTGCCACCACTCATATCTGTTTTAACAATTGGTTAAGCTTTAGATTTTAAAGAAATCATTTTTTTTCACTGTAATAGAAGATCAGTTAGTTGTCTGCAAGCGTCTGGGTGTCAGGCCTACTTCAGCGTGTGCTCTGTAGACCTGTTCCAGCGTGCTTTGACAGTTGCCAATCATATTTGGCGTCTCTATAGCGTGCTTTTAAAACCAAAATCAGTTTTTCACTGTTATAGATTGAATAGCAGTTACTTGTCTTCAAGCGGGTGTCTCAGGCCTACAGTGTGTGCTCTGCAGAACTGTTCCAGTGCACATTGCCAATCATATCTGGTGTCTCTATAGCGTGCTTTTAAAACCAAAATTTGTTTTTCACTGTTATAGATTGAATAGCAGTTACTTGTCTTCAAGCGGGTGTCTCAGGCCTACAGTCTGTGCTCTGCAGAACTGTTCCAGTGCACATTGCCAATCATATCTGGTGTCTCTATAGCGTGCTTTTAAAACCAAAATTTGTTTTTCACTGTTATAGATTGAATAGCAGTTACTTGTCTTCAAGCGGCTCTGTCAGTCCTTCCTTCAGCGTGTGCTCTGCAGAACTGTTCCAGTGCACATTGCCAATCATATCTGGTCTCACAGTAGCTTGCACGCATAGTACCACTAATCCCCAAAAAAATGACAGGCAGAGGCAGGCCACCCCGCAGGGGCCGTCGTGGTCGTGGTGCTGTGATTCCCTTTTGCCCTAGAATAATGCCCAGTTTTCAGAAGCCACGTACCCTGAACTTGAAAAGTTCTGAGGACTTAGTTGACTGGCTAACACAGGACACCCAATCTTGTACAGCCTCCGCTCGGAACCTTGACGCACCATCCTCCTCCAGCTTAGCTTCAGGCACCTCTCAAGATAGCACTCACCCGCCTGCCGCCACCACCAAAACTAGCACCACAGCCGCTTTACTTGGTATGTCAGAGGAGTTATTCACACACCCGTTTGAAGAAATGAGTGATGCGCAACCATTATTGCTAGAGGATGTAGATAACAGGGATATGTCTCAGGCAGGCAGCATTAAACACATGGAGGTACGGTGTGATGATGATGATGTTGTACCCGCTGCTGCTTCCTTTTCTGAGTTGTCAGATACAAGCGAAGCGGTTGATGATGACGATGCGTCCATGGATGTCACGTGGGTGCCCGCTCGGCAAGAAGAAGAACAGGGCAAAAGTTCAGATGGGGAGACAGAGAGGAGAAGGAGGAGACGAGTTGGAAGCAGGGGGGGGGTCGTCGCAAGGAGCTAGTGGCACAGTCAGACAGCATGCATCGGCACCCGGGGTCAGCCCGACAGCACGCCAATCAACGCATGCTGTGTCCACCACCAGAATGCCGTCATTGCAGAGCTCAGCAGTGTGGCATTTTTTTGTGTGTCTGCCTCTGACAACAGCGATGCCATTTGCAACCTGTGCCAAAGGAAACTGAGTCGTGGGAGGTCCAACATCCACCTAGGTACAACTGCTTTGCGTAGGCACATGATCTCACATCACAAACGCCTATGGGATCAACACATGAGTACAAGCAGCACGCCTACTCTAAGCCGCCATCCTCCTCCTGGTCCAGCATCTTCAGCCACGTCAACCACTGCTGTCCTTCTTGCCCCCTCTCAACCATCCGCCACTCCGTCTCCCGCCTTGAGCAGTTCCCGCTCATCTGCCCACAGTCATGAGTTTCTGTCAAGGACATGTTTGAGCGTAAGAAGCCAATGTCACCAAGTCACCCCCTTGCCCAGCGTCTGACAGCTGGCTTGTCCGAACTATTAGCCCGCCAGCTTTTACCATACAATCTGGTTGAGTCTGAGGCGTTCAAAAAATTTGTAGCTATTGGGACACCGCAGTGGAAGGTACCCGGCCGGAATTTCTTTTCACAAAAGGCAATCCCCAACTTGTACTCGATTGTGCAAAAGGAAGTCATGGCATGTCTGGCACACAGTGTTGGGGCAAGGGTCCATCTGACCACTGATACCTGGTCTGCAAAGCATGGTCAGGGCAGGTGTATCACCTACACTGCGCATTGGGTAAACCTGCTGACGGCTGACAAGCAAGGAATGCGTGGCATTGCAGAGGAGTTGGTGACACCGCCACGAATTGCATGCAGTCCTGCTGCCACCTCCTCTACTCCTCCTACTCCATCCTCTTCCATAACCTCCTCGTCTGAGTCCTCTTGTGCCGCTGCTTCTTGCTCCACATCAACGGCACCCCCCCAGCTCCCCAGGTACTATTCCACATCCCGGATACGGCAGTGTCACGCCGTCTTGGGTTTGACTTGCTTGAAAGCAGAGAGTCACACCGGACAAGCACTCCTGTCCGCCCTGAACGCACAGGTGGAAAAGTGGCTGACTCCGCAGCAACTGGATATCGGCAAAGTGGTGTGTGACAACGGAAAAAATTTGATAGCGGCATTGAAGTTGGGCAAGTTCACACATGTGCCGTGCATGGCACATGTGTGTAATCTGATCGTACAACGCTTTGTGCATAAGTACACAGGCTTACAGGACGTCCTGAAGCAGGCCAGGAAGGTGTGTGGCCATTTCAGGCGTTCCTACACGGCCATGGCTCACTTTGCCGATATCCAGCGCCGAAACAACATGCCAGTGAGGCGCTTGATTTGCGACAGCCCTACACGTTGGAATTCAACACTCCTAATCTTCGACCGCCTGCTCCAACAAGAAAAAGCTGTTAATGAATATTTGTATGACCGGGGTGCTAGGACAGCCTCTGGGGAGCTGGGAATTTTTTTGCCACGTTACTGGACGCTCATGTGCAATGCCTGTAGGCTCATGCGTCCTTTTGAGGAGGTGACAAACCTAGTCAGTGGCAGTTGTGTGTGTGCGTGTGTATGGCTGTCTGCCTGTGTGTGTGTGTGTGACAGGGTGAAGATTTCTTGCACATGGGTGTGACAGGGTGAAGATTTCTTGCACAGGGCGCCCAAAGGCCTAAGGCTGGCCCTGCGCATGGGTCAGTGGCTCTGCACCAGACTTCCCTCCAATTGATCAAAGTTAAAGGATTTCAAGTGGACTGATTACAATTACAGGGCCTCTAAAGAGTCCTGTATTGTTATTTGTCATCACTACCTTCCCGCGTCGGGAGTGGGTCATTTGCGCCCCTGCTTCCTTCCTTGCATGTGGTAGCTGTTTGTCAGGGATTTGTCAATCCATATCTGCCAAGTGACCCTATGACAGGGTGAAGATTTCTTGCACATGGGTGTGACAGGGTGAAGATTTCTTGCACAGGGCGCCCAAAGGCCTAAGGCTGGCCCTGCACATGGGTCAGTGGCTCTGCACCAGACTTCCCTCCAATTGATCAAAGTTAAAGGATTTCAAGTGGACTGATTACAATTACAGGGCATCTAAAGAGTCCTGTATTGTTATTTGTCGTCACTACCTTCCCGCGTCGGGAGTGGGTCATTTGCGCCCCTGCTGCCTTCCTTGCATGTGGTAGCTGTTTGTCAGGGATTTGTCAATCCATATCTGCCAAGTGACCCTATGTAGGGGTAACAGTCCCTATTCTGCTCTGTGTCAGTGTGTAGCATGGTCTCTGTGGACAGGGAACAGTCTCTATTCTGCTCTGTGTCAGTGTGTATCAGGGGTTTTGAGGACAGGTGTCAATCCATATCTGCCAAGTGACCCTATGTATATCTGCTGTCAGTACACAGGAAAAGTTTAAATATTTCTTGTTCTATGTTCTCTGCAACTCCACGCACCGACTCATCCAATACGTGAAGATCTGGGGTTTCTCTGACTCTCCTCAGTAGTGTATCAAACAGAGTCTGCACTGTGGTAACACGGATATCTTCAGGACATAACTCAACTATTTGCAGATAGGCAGTCTGCAGCTTCTCTTTTTCACCTGTTCTCTTCTTTCTCTTATGCGTATTCTAGTCTATATGCAGGTGGTCTCTTGCCTTTCTTTTAACCAATTCGTTCCTTCCATATGGTTTCAAAAGATCTCTGGCATCATTACTTTCAACGCAAATAACGTCATCATAGTTAGTCTCCTCATTATTCACCGGGAAGAGAGTGTTTGCACTGACTACCCACAGCATGCTCTTGCCATTGCCTACTCCACCTTCAACGACAGGGTGCAAGTCCCAAGGAGAAGGATCATTCACTTTATTATCTGTCTTTATTTCACAAGTAGTGCCTGGAACATCCTCATGGGTCACAAGATGTAAATCTGGACTAATGTCAATCCCAGGGTCTGGAAAATCATCAATTTGAAATTTTTCGAATAATCCCAGTGGGCTGCCACATTCTTCCTCCTCTGATGGTATTAAAGTTTGCAGAGATTCACTATGGGGTGGTGTCAAGCATTTTGGAGAACAATTAAGCATCTCCATCCCAATTCGTTTCAGATGTCCTATCAGCTCTTCCACCCTATGCGATACTATGGGCAGGCTACCTGTGACGTCATTACTCATGGCCCTATTTCACGCGGACACTCTGTGTCAGTGTGTATCATGGTGTCTGTGGACAGGGAACAGTCTCTATTCTGCTCTGTGTCAGTGTGTATCATGGTCTCTGTGGACGGTGAACAGTCTCTATTCTGCTCTGTGTCAGTGTGTATCATGGTCTCTGTGGACAGGGAACAGTCTCTATTCTGCTCTGTGTCAGTGTGTATCAGGGGTTTTGAGGACAGGTGTCAATCCATATCTGCCAAGTGACCCTATGTAGGGGGAACAGTCCCTATTCTGCTCTGTGTCAGTGTGTATCATGGTCTCTGTGGACGGTGAACAGTCTCTATTCTGCTCTGTGTCAGTGTGTATCATGGTCTCTGTGGACAGGGAACAGTCTCTATTCTGCTCTGTGTCAGTGTGTATCAGGGATCATTAGGATAGGTGTCAATCCATATCTGCCAAGTGACCCTATGTAGGGGGAACAGTCCCTATTCTGCTCTGTGTCAGTGTGTATCAGGGGTTTTGAGGACAGGTGTCAATCCATATCTGCCAAGTGACCCTATGTAGGGGGAACAGTCCCTATTCTGCTCTGTGTCAGTGTGTATCAGGGGATTTGAGGACAGGTGTCAATCCATATCTGCCAAGTGACCCTATGTAGGAGGAACAGTCCCTATTCTGCTCTGTGTCAGTGTGTATCAGGGGTTTTGAGGACAGGTGTCAATCCATATCTGCCAAGTGACCCTATGTAGGGGGAACAGTCTCTATTCTGCTCTGTGTCAGTGTGTATCAGGGCTGGGCTTTGAGGACAGGTGTCAATGTTAGGTGATTTCTGCCCTTTATGGATTAAAAGCAGACTCTGCATCAACTGTGCAATTTTCCATGGGAGTTTTGCCATGGATCCCCCTCTGGCATGATTTTTGGTATGTTAGGGGATGTGACTTTTGTGGCGTTTCCATATGCTTTGGAGGTACTTTTGGGGTGTTTGGAAAAAGTATGTTTTCTGTGCTTGGAGATAATTGGATTAGATCAGTACAGTTCCTAATCAAATTATCTCCCAAGCACAGAGGATAATGTACCTGAACAACTTTGTCATTGGTCTGTAACTTTGTGCTGTAGTTCCCCACAAGGTCCATGTGGGAGTACCCCTTGCATGGGGACTTGCATATAAGGCCAAGTGTGGTCCCATTAAAATGAGTTCCAGCTTACCCTCAACACAGAGCCTTGTCTCATGATTGAGAGAACTGCTATACCTGCTATAATCCCTGCTCTTGGGATTGATATTTGGAGTGTTATAATGACTAGCTCTTTTAAGAGCTATACTCTCTGGAGTAGGAGAGGTTCACTCACTGGAAGCTGGATCCTGGTCTTGGGTCCAGGGAGGGTGGAGAACAGCGAGACCCCAGCCAAGCTGTAACTCTGGAAGTTGGAACTACGGGGCTGATGGTGTCTGGTGGAGTGCTTGAAACCCTCGGTGAGCACTAGGAGCATTGATTGGTGGAGGCACCCAGTCGGGGTGCCAGGAGGTCCGTCATATCTGGTGGCATCACTGGGATGGCTTCCTAGTTGTGGGGATATTTATGGGATAATAATAGTAAACAGAGAGAATTACCCACTATTTTAATTCTCAGATCCCAAAGAACATATCGTGTAAGTGAAATGTATATCATATAATTAAAATCACCAATTGTTTATGAAAATAGATACATTTTTATTTTTAACAATTTAAATAATAATAATGAGTAACATGCATGACAATAATCAATGGAATTTCAGTATAATATGAATATGCAATACAATATGGTAATATAAACTTCCACTGGTTAATACAGTATAGAATCTACTACATAGCTGTCAAGAAGATTTATGACTTTCTTCACAGAGACAAAGAAAGTTTCACAGAGAGAACAGAATTCCTTAGAGCTGCAGCGTGAAGTCGTAAAAGCTTTAGCTGACAGAATAACCCTTTCAATGCTGGCTAGACCTCTTCTAGGGATTTAAGATCTGCTCTTATGTAATTTTAAATAAAATAACATTTAACCAGTCATTAGTCATTTCCTTGAATTCATCCAATGAGAAATCGACATGTTCTATAAGCTGATATTTTATTAATTTGCCTAACAGATGTTTAATCTTATTTTATAGCAAATCAATACAGCTGGATAAATGTCACGATATGCTAACATGTGATATGTCACATAAATACAAAATTATCGTTTATACCTGCAGAGTAAAAAATTTAATAATGTATTTCTTATTAACTAAGATTTCTAAATACCGAAATTTAATCGTGGTTTATCCAGTCATATATCATGCTATTAGAAAATATTAATTAATTTAAATTAATTAAATGAAGCCAGTATATTTACCAGTTAATAGACATTCTCACCAGATGTTCTCAGGTAGCTAAGTGTCAAGGAATGCTTCTCTGTCTTTTCTTTCCTAGCCTGCTTCCGACTCTTGTGCCCCCAACTGCTTTCTCTGCTCTTGCATCTGCCTTGATCTTTCTGAATGCTCTGACTGCTTGAATCAATCTCTCTCCCTTTGTCTTAACTTTTAAAGGGACAGATTCTCTGTTCGTCACTGGCTAATAAACCAATCACAACACTGGGTGTTTGGTTACCTTTTAAATAGCAACTTGGTATTTGGACTATAGATGGCAGTCTTATCCCACTAAACATACCTATCCAGGAAAGAGTTAACTTTTCCTGGTGGCTATTTTGACATCATTTTGGCTTATCTATACGTTGCCATAACTCAACTTTACTCGTCAGATCAAATGGTTTCTTGAATTTTCTTCAGACTATGTGTCTCCAAATTCTGTAGTAATTACTAATATGAGCTAGCTAGCAAGCTAGCACCCGTGCAGCGTCCCCATGTGAGGAGGAGTTTGACTCTGGGACATCCACGACATCAGGGAAGCCCTGCTGGATCTCCCTAGAGCTGGTGACCTGGAGTCAGACCTGATCCATCTGATCACCATGGAGTGGGAGCTGGAGCAGAGCTACCAACATCTGTTCAGCTTAGTGCAGCAACCAGGTACACTGTTGGGAACAGAGATAATTGGTCCAGGACCTTAGAAGCAGTACCTGTCCTCCAGAGACTTGGCTGCAGTATCCCATGTTTCCCTACCAGCTGCAGAAATAGGGTACCCTATAAACTGGTCCTGGGAGGAACCTCAACTGGCAGGTGGAGATGGGACCGCGGTCTCTCCACTGGCCATACAGGGATGCTGGTGGGGCAGCCAGCCCAGATCCCCAATTACAGCCAGAGTTACTGGGAGTAGGGACAGGTGGTCCTACTCCCCAGCGGCAGCTTACTTTACACAGGGAGAGGAGGCAACCGGTCTCTCTCCCCAGCAGCAGCCGGATATACCGGAAGAGGAGACAGCTGGTCCCTCTCCCAGTTACAGGGGGACAGCACCCCTGACCCCAATGGTTCAGATGGGGCCGCGGTCTCTGTACCAATCCTACAGGGATGCTGGACGGCCGGTCCAGATCCCCAACCAACCCCGCAGAAATACCAGGAGGAGGAGGTAGGCAATCCCTCCTCTCCACAGCAGATTCTTAACCGGGTCCTGGGGGTAGTATCCGTTGACCCCATCCCAGCAGAAGCACTGGCACCAGGGCAGAGTGCAGTTGGCCTCTGCCCTCCCCTTGTCCTCAGTCCAAGACCTGACGACCCCGTGACTTTCCCAGCTGTAACGCTGGCTACAGTGGCCTCTACCCACAAAGTACTGACAACATTATGCCTGGTAGTACAAGGGAGACCAGGAGTACCAAATGCCCACTTGACCCCTGGGGAACCCCTGTCTCTGCTCTCAGGATTGTTATATCACTATAATCCCATGGGTTATAATCACTTGCTCTTGTAAGAGCAGCCTGTGGAGTAGGAGAGGTCTGCCCACTGGAAGCTGGATCCTGGTCTTGGGTTCAGGGTGGGTGGAGTATGGTTAGTTCCCAGCCAAGCTGTAACACTGGATGTGCGGACTGCAGTGCTGATGGTGTCTGGTGGAGTGCTTGGAGCCCTCGGTGAGCACTTGAAGCAACGATTGGCGGAGGCACCCGGTCGGGGTGCCAGGCGGTCTGTCACTGTACTCAGATTTATAATTAAATTATAATTAAGGGCAACACTAGCATTCGTGCAGTGCCCCTGGATGCAGAGGAGCTCAGCGGAAACCTTCATCAACAGCATAATGGCTTTATATCAATTCCCTATGGCAAGGGTATTTAACTCTGGGTTTCTATCTAAACCCTTCACAATCTCCAATTGCATGCGCCAAGGTAGCCCGCTTTCCCTGTTGGTATTTATCCTGTGTCTAGAACCTCTTATCTAACACAACAAATTACTTAACGCTATCATAGGTTTCAAAACACCAATAGGGGAGCAGGGAATCACACTGTTTGCGGATTACATTCTGCTGTTCTTAACCCAACCAGAACAATCAATACCCCATCTCCTAACCCTTTTGGACCGTTATGGTCGAGTCTCCTTCTACATAAACAATGCAACCAAAACTCAAGCTTATCAATAGGAACACCCCACATGACATTGCTTAGCTTAAAACAAAAGTACCCGTTTGATTGGAGGAAATCCTCCTTGTAAATACCTAGGAATCAGCGTCCCAAAATCCCTTCAACACGTGTTGCGGGAAAACCACATCCCACTCATGCATAAGTTAAGGACACAACTAGACAATTGAATCAACACTATTAAAATGATGGCTCTACCCCATGTCCTCTATCTCTTTCGTACTCTCCAAATATCAGTGCCCAACAAAATACTGAACACATGTTCAATGCCCACATTTGGAAAAAAAAAAACTCCCAGAGCGGCAAGCTACCTATCCTGGCTACCCCTGCAAAACAGTGGCCTTGGTATACCCAATGTAAAGTTGTACCACAAAGCCTCTATCTTGGCATGTGGTGTAGCAGTGCTGACACAACCCACTACTCCGGTGTGGCTCCCTTTAGAAGTGGCATGCATTCAACCTCTTGCTCTCAACACTTGCTCTGGACAAGCTCGACGCCCTTAAGTCCCAGTGTGATTGCTCTGACAAACTCAAAATTTCTATTACACAAATGGAAACTATGGTCTCGAGGCCTGTTAGGCCTGATAAGCTTGGCGTCTAGAGCTCCTATACAGTCCCTGGCAAGATATATCATAACTAACTGGATCACTTGGGTTCACTTCATGATGAGTCAGGCCTAAAACCATTTCAATCCATGGAAGCAGATTTCTTCCTGCCCTCAGGGGAAATATTTACTTATCTCAGGGTGATAACGAAAATGCAAATCCAATTAGGTGAAGATTCCCAAATGACACCATTTGGCCAATGCTGTACCAGTAAAATCACCCACCAAACTGCTGTCGCTGTGTTATGATGCTTTACTTAATATAGATGCCACTTGTAAACTTCCATATATGCTACAATGGGAGGCAGATCTAAACATCCCATTCCCCATACCAATGTGGCTACAGGCGACCTGTCACATTGGGAAGCATACTGCAAGATCCTGATGAGGTGGTATTGGGTTTCCTCCAGGCTAGTGAAAATATACATGGCCTCATCACCAGTATGTTGCAGATGCCAAAACCCAACAGGTACGCTGAAACATATATTTTGGGACTGCCCCTCTTTATCCAAATTCTGGATTAAGATAAAGGTAGCTATTCGCAAAAGGATGCAAGTCACACTCCCATTCCAACCAGATGCTTTCTGTTACGTATTGCACCAGAAATTTGGGCCTCACCGAATAAGACGGTGATACTCCATATACTTCAGGCTGCAAAAACTAGTATCGCTAGTGTGGCGAAACCAGCTTCGCCACTGTGAACTGGAGAGGCCTGGTTGCTAGCCTCCTGCCCAGCGATTATGGCCCTGGGAGATTGGGCCCTTTAAGAACAGTGTTCGCCCATTTAATGACTATGGGAGAAGGATTGGCACTTACTAGAGGGCACTTCGGATGCAGCCGAAGTTGTCGAAGTGCCGAAGTTACCGAAGGTGTCGAAGTCGTCGAAGTGACCGGCATCGGACAAAGGACCACGTGGCGGCGGCCATTTTAACTCGAACACCGCCGACCCGTACCATCGACTGCACTTCGACACTTCGACTAAAGTCGAAGTACCGAACACACTTCGAACGGGACTTAGTCGTTTTTATACCAGGAAGGGACCGACCGCACAGCCCAAATCCATGGAACTATTTTGGGCAAGAAAAGGTGCTTGCGGTCGGTCATAAAAGGACTTCCGTGTAACTTTTTATTTACTGAAGGGATTGGTATGATTTTTGAGAGTGTTTATGTTTAAAGTATGCTGAGTCTGAATATGTGGTTTTTATGTGGATGTGATGTATGGTTTCAAAGTTATGAAAGTTGTGTAAAAGTATATTTTAAACTGTATGCATAATGGGATTATGTGTCACACTAAGCGGAGGGGATGTGTGGGAGGTAACATCTATGTCATTGGTTCTTTTATGCCTCCCCCTGGGTGTGGCCTATATGTGTGAGTTGGAAATAAAAGCCAGGCTGGATGAGCCAGTCCTGAGTTCCTGTTTAACCCTCAAAATGAAGTGTCGTCTCGTTCTTGGGGGGAATTGGATTGTAAGCTGACTGCCAGGAGTGTAAGCGGATTGTATGCTTTTCTTGTTCAGCTGTTCCAGTTCGGAGTGTTATTTCGTATCCAGATCGGGAGTTTGGTGTTCTGCAGTAGCTGTGCCTGTCTCTAGGAAAGGGGATTATCGCCTAAACGGATTTTTCCCCTTTTATGCTGAAACGGTCCGCAACAATTGGTGGCAGCGGCGGGATCGTTCCTACAACCAGAGGGACAGCTACAGACAACACCATTCCTGGATTACAAAGGGAGGGCAACGCCAGTACCCGTACAGCGCCCCTATCTACGAAGGATTTTGGGAAAATGGGCAACACGCACACCTGGGCAACACACACACCTGAGGAAGAGAGTGAATTAGAATGGAGAGATAATGCCCGGATAAGATTATGGTATGATGCCCGGGAAGAAGTCCAGTATCAATGGCAGCAGCGCTTTCCTGGTGCCGCATACCTGTTGGAGGAACAAATGGCCTGGCGGATGCCGCTTCTGGGGGACCAACCCGGAGGGGAGCGGGTAAGACAACTTGAGTACCTCGTGGAAAGGGAACTGAGCCTGGACGTCTCATACCGGGCACTGTGGTGGTGCACTGTCCAGCCAGAGACGTGGAGGGCAGAGGGCATCCAGCCGGAGGGGGATCACTACACTAGCCCTGGCCTGTTGTGGAAGGCCCTAACAGAAGACGTCGACTTCGGCAGTCCAGCAGAGTCACGGTACTGGGCTATCGTGCATTACCGGAGTGAGATGTTACAGGGCCCGAGATCTATTGGACTGGGACAAGACCTCCGCCGTTTCGCTGCCATGGAACAAGGGCTGGAGATGGACTTTGTAGAACTATTAAATTCCGTCCCAGATCCCCAACGGCAGTGTGTGTCCCAGGGAGCAGAAGGTGTCGTCCATCCTCCCCAGCGGCAGTGTGTGCCCCAGGGAGCAGAGGGTGCCGTCCTTCCTCCCCAGCGGCGGTGTGTACCCCAGGGAGCTGATGGTGTCGTCCATCCTCCCCAGCGGCAGTGTGTGTCCCAGGGAGCAGAAGGTATCGTCCTTCCTCCCCAGCGGCAGTGTGTAACGCAGGGAGCAGAAGGTGCAGTCCTTCCTCCCCAGCGGCAGTGTGTACCCCAGGGAGCTGATGGTGTCGTCCATCCTCCCCAGCGGCAGGCTGAGGTACAGGGGGCAGAGGTAGTTGTTCCTGCCCCCCAGCAGCAAAGTGAGATGCCAAGAAGGCAGTGTGAAGTGAAGGGAGCGGAGAGCAGCGTCCTCCCTCCCCAGCGGCAGTGTGTGTCCCAGGGAGCAGAAGGTATCGTCCTTCCTCCCCAGCGGCAGTGTGTACCCCAGGGAGCAGAAGGTATCGTCCTTCCTCCCCAGCGACAGTGTGTAACCCGGGGAGCAGAGACAGTCGGTCTCGCACCCCAGCAGCAGGACAAGAGAATGAAAGGGGAGACAGCTGGTCTCCCTTTCCACCAGCAGAGAGAGTGGCAGGGAGAGGAGCCTGCTAACCCCTCTCCCCAGCGGCAGTTTACCATCCAGAGAGAGGAGCTTGTGACACCCTCTCTCCAACGGCAGCCTAACCCACCAAGGGGAGATGTTAAGCCCCACATCTGTGCAGATGGGACCGTAGTCTCTGCACTTACAGCACCAGGGGTAGGGACGGTCAGTCCTGTCCCCCAGCCACAGAGCCATATATCCAAAGGGGAGACAATCGGTCTCCAGCAACCAGGCTCCAACCGGACTAACCCCGTGGTAGTGCTGGCAACCGGACAGAGTACCGCTGGTCTCTGCCCCCTCAGCAACCCACCAAGGCAGCCTATCAGCCCCCCACACAGCCGTGGTGAGGCACCTGAACCTGGACAAGATTCTCCCTCACCCAGGTGTAGTAACCGTTTATTGTGGGTGGGCTGCTCTGTTGTTTCTGTTGTATGGGTGGGTTGCTGGACTAACCAGGGCACTGACCGGCAGAAGGTCAGGTACCCTGTTAGTCTAATGGGTAAAGGGGAGAAGTGTGGCGAAACCAGCTTCGCCACTGTGAACTGGAGAGGCCTGGTTGCTAGCCTCCTGCCCAGCGATTATGGCCCTGGGAGATTGGGCCCTTTAAGAACAGTGTTCGCCCATTTAATGACTATGGGAGAAGGATTGGCACTTACTAGAGGGCACTTCGGATGCAGCCGAAGTTGCCGAAGTTACCGAAGGTGTCGAAGTCGTCGAAGTGACCGGCATCGGACAAAGGACCACGTGGCGGCGGCCATTTTAACTCGAACACCGCCGACCCGTACCATCGACTGCACTTCGACACTTCGACTAAAGTCGAAGTACCGAACACACTTCGAACGGGACTTAGTCGTTTTTATACCAGGAAGGGACCGACCGCACAGCCCAAATCCATGGAACTATTTTGGGCAAGAAAAGGTGCTTGCGGTCGATCATAAAAGGACTTCCGTGTAACTTTTTATTTACTGAAGGGATTGGTATGATTTTTGAGAGTGTTTATGTTTAAAGTATGCTGAGTCTGAATATGTGGTGTCTGAATATGTGGTTTATGTGGATGTGATGTATGGTTTCAAAGTTATGAAAGTTGTGTAAAAGTTTATTTTAAACTGTATGCATAATGGGATTATGTGTCACACTAAGGGGATGGGATGTGTGGGAGGTAACATCTATGTCATTGGTTCTTTTATGCCTCCCCCTGGGTGTGGCCTATATGTGTGAGTTGGAAATAAAAGCCAGGCTGGATGAGCCAGTCCTGAGTTCCTGTTTAACCCTCAAAATGAAGTGTCGTCTCGTTCTTGGGGGGAATTGGATTGTAAGCTGACTGCCAGGAGTGTAAGCGGATTGTATGCTTTTCTTGTTCAGCTGTTCCAGTTCGGAGTGTTATTTCGTATCCAGATCGGGAGTTTGGTGTTCTGCAGTAGCTGTGCCTGTCTCTAGGAAAGGGGATTATCGCCTAAACGGATTTTTCCCCTTTTATGCTGAAACGGTCCGCAACAGCTAGCCACTGGAAGTGGGCAAATGTTCCCACGACATGCGAGGTATGGACTAGGGTGGACTCAAACTACCGCTGCATGAGTAGTATGTCACAAAGATCATGTACTGATGTTATGTTACATATATTGTCACTTGTATTGTTATTATCATTCTGAAAACTTTTCAATAAAAAGAGATATGTGAATAAAAAAACAAGAGCAAATGCCTTTTTTTTGTGGCATGATAAACAATTTAAATTGTCCTCTCAACAAATACAACATTTCACTACCATATTCCCAAAACATGAATTATACTGAAATCTAAATGCTGATTGGCAGGTCATTGGCAATATTGAAAATGTAATTGTTTGAGTTGTCATAAGGTCCCAAATGATGTCTGATCATGATATAAAAACAATAATAATGAGAATCTCTTGAGTATAAATTAAAAGTAAAATAGGAATAACTGGCATATAAAACTACTAAATTCTCAGCAGACTACAATACTACACAGAGTATACATAGAAAACACCACTGTGTCATTTAAAGGTAAATAGATAGCAGGCACAAGAGTCAAGGCAGAATTGGACTTGGAAGAACATCGCTCAAAGAAAAGTATACCCAGTTTATGTACCTACATGTATGTTTGTGCTGATTTTGGTTGTTCATTATCTAGTTTATGACAAAAGTGTGGATATTGCCTGTGCATTTGCATATATACATACAAAGGGTTACCAGAAGAGCATTGCAATTTTATTTTAAGTGTATAATTAAGTAGACTGTAGCTAGAAATAGCTAAATACTCTTTATATTTATTTAGAAATCTGCATCTTTTATGGAAAACCAAATATTATATATATATATTTGGTTTTCCATAAAAGATGCAGATTTGTAAATAAATATAAAGAGTATTTAGCTATTTCTAGCTACAGTCTACTTAATTATACACTTAAAATGTATAATATTTGGTTTTCCATAAAAGATGCAGATTTCACAGAGCCAAAATCCTTGAATTAATTCCTACATAAATGACTGCTTTTACTTAACCCCTTCAGGACGGAGTCAATAGTGCACGTTCTGATCAAAACAAAACGTAAACAAAAGCTGGAATTTGCGCTATATGTCTGTTCAACCGTAATTCACCTCTTTCATATTAAATGCACCCACACTTATTATATATCATTTTGTTCAGGAGAAACAGGGCTTTAATTTCATATAAAATATTTATATATGAATCAATTTATTATGAATAAAATAAAAAAAAACTGTGAGAAATTTTAATTTTTTTTTTTTAATTTGTAGTTCCGCCTCACATTTTAGCTGTAAATGTCATAATACTGTTAGGTTTTACTGCAACAAAATGCACATATTTGTAATCAGCGATGTCTCACGAGTACAACAGTACCCCCCATTAACAGGCTTTATGGTGTTTTGGAAAGTTACAGGGTCAAATATAGAACGTTCCATTTTCAAATTGAAATTTGCCAGATTAGTAATGTTACCTTTGAGACGGTGTGGTAGCCCAGGAATGAGAATTACCCCCATAATGGCATACCATTTGAAAAAGTAGACAACCCAAGGTATTGAACGTGGGGTATGTTTAGTCTTTTTTGTAGCCACTTAGTCACAAACACTGGCCAAAGTTAGCGTTCATATTTGTTTTTGTGTGAAAAAAGCAAAAAACTAATATTTGGCCAGTTTTTGTGACTAAGTGGCTACTAAAAATGACTGCACATACCCCATTTGCAATACCTTGGGTTGTCTACTTTTGCAAATGGTATGCCATCATGGGGGTAATTCTTATTCCTGGGCTACCATACGGTCTCAAAGGCAACATAACTAATCTGGCAAATTTCAATGTAAAAAAAATGAAATGCAAGCCTTATATGTGACTCTCTAACTTTCCAAAACACCATAAAACCTGTACATGGGGGGTACTGTTATTCTCGGGAGATTTCACTAAACACAAATATTAGTGTTTTAAAACAGTAAAACATATTACAACAATAATATAGTCCATAAAAGTGCAGTTTGTTTGTAAAAAATGCAAAAAAAGTCACTTTTACTTAAAATATCATCGTTGTAATACAATTTACCAGTTTTAAACACTAATATTTAAGTTCAGCGAAGTCTCCCGAGTAAAACAGTATCCCCTATATACAGGTTTTATGGTGTCTTGGAGAGTTACAGGGTCAAATATAGTGCTTGCGAATTAAATTCTCTGCACTTTCTCCCTGTGTTGTCAGGCATGTCAATCAAATTTTAATTAATCAAATGACATAATTATGTTAAAAAATTACTTAAATATACACGTAGAATTGTAATATATATGCATTTATAGGTATTTAAATTCTACGTGTATACTAATGTAATCTTTTATGTAATTATATGTATTTATCTATATATATATATATATATATATATATATATATATATATATATATATCTTTGCGGTTATTTGTATTTTATATATAGATAGATATATATATATATATATAGAATGTCATTCTAAGTGTATTCTGTTTCCAATATATATATATATTAATAACAAAATACAGTTAGAATGAAATTACATATGAATATACAATTTATTTTAAATTTTGTTTCAATATTTTATTTATTTATTTATTTTATTTATTTATTATTGTAATTATACGTATATATATATATATAATATATATGTAGATCTATTACATATATAATATATATACATATTATATATATATATGTAACGTCATTCTTAGTGTATTTTAATACTAATATATATACTAATATTAATATTAAAATACATTACGTATGACGTTACATATATAGAATATAGAATAGAATATGCATATATTATATATATATATATATATATATAAATACTTTTATTTTATTTTAACATGTCTATTTTTTTTTTTTTTTACACTTCCCACCAGCAGGGGGACTGTCTAATATTTTAGACAGTCCCCCTGCTGGCACATCCATAGCCAGCTATAGGGGGCCATGTGATCGCTCTTGGAGAGCGATCACATGGCTCCCGGGGGCCTCATTTGCCGGAGGGGGGCTGCCTGGGCTCTCAGGCAGCCCCCCAGAAGAGGATCGTGGTGGAGGTAAGTATAGCTTACCTCCTGGGGGCTTCAGCCGTTACGGTGTTCTATGCCGCCGCAACGGCTTTAAAGCCCTTTAAAGCCGCGACGGCATAGAACGCCGTAACGGCGTTAAGGGGTTAAAGTAACAAGAGTGACTTGGGATTCTATTTTTAAAATCAGGTGAAAGCTGAATTGTTAATGATGTCATCATTATTAAATCTACCAAGACATTGAGTTAGTTGTAATTATGTTTTTCAATAAATGATCTAGATTTCAATAAATGATCAATGATTTTCTTGATTAAGATATATGAAAGGTGTAAAGATTGATTTAATAATGTTATCAAACGGTCCAAATAGAAGCAGAGATTATATATTTGCAGTAGAAGCAAATCTGTTTACTGGACATTGTGGGAGCACATAAAGGCACATGCACTGTGCATCACATAGTAAAAGGAACTCCAGGTAAACATAGCATTTACTCTACACAATTGATTTTACTAAGATTATATATGTAGTATATTTTCCTACTTGTCTGAAGTTGGTCTCATAGACCACACATTTTATGCATAGCAGGTCCATTTTAAACATGGGAGTTTGTTTGTTTTAATTTCACCACAGCTACCATGAACTATGTTTTATACAAAATATACCCAGCTGTATAATGTTTTTTTTATGTGAAAACAATGCTATTTGGAGGTTCTCAAATATCCATAAACCTTTAGACCAAAGGTATGATGTCTCCACCAAAGTGTTGACCTTGTGTCCTTTAAGAGATTATCAAAGTGGACATTAAACTAAAATGGTAAAATGGTTATTCACTAAACTTAGAAGTAAAAGCAATTTGAAAGTGAATTTAAACCTGGTTCACAAAACTGTGAGCGGAACTGCACACACAGTATAGCCCATTTATTTTCAGTCAAGGTGAATGATAGGTGAAACTAGGACTGGGATGTAAACTTCAAACCCCATAAACCTATGCATGTAAGGAGTTTATGAAATAAAAAAAATTGACAAAAATTAGAGCCTACTGATCTGATCTGGGAAGGTCAGCCTACTGAAAATATTTTCCCAGGCAAGTGCTCCAGTTTTAGAAGTAATTATATTTTTCCCTTTGTTGTTTATTTTGTTTTATAATTTAATTATGTAACAGATAGAAAAATACAATTTTAAAATCAACTATATTCAAGTATAGTGCATTTATTCTGTGTGTATATATATTTGTGGTCGGGGTAATATTGCAGTGATGGTAAGATAACATATAATTCATAAACAATAAACATCGTTAAATAACACCAGTCAGTTGTGGTGTGCTGGAACCGACAAAGCAGTAGACCTGTAATAAAGAGGGCCCACCTTAGAGGGTGTTGTGAATAGAGAGAGTGGTGGGAGGGGTGACTTGCCAGACCAACAAAGGTAAAGTGGGAAATATATATAAAACATATAATGTCCAGCGCACTCACTCATTCACTAATTGGTAAGTGTGCTGGATCTTGTATATTGTATGAATTGGCCCCAGCAGCACACTTATAATGTATGCATGTTCAGGTGAGTGCAGCCTGCTTTGTTTTATATCTATATACATATATGTGTAAAATACTTTCAAACTTGAACATATATTGTAAAGTATCACTATTATTTAGATATCATTTTTTACAGGTGTGAAGATCATGGTTTTGACTAATGGCAGTCTTGTGAAGGAATTCATCATATTGGGGTTTCCTGGAAGTCATCCATTTCAGTGTTTTTTGTTTCTGTTATTATTTATTACCTATCTAATAACTCTTCTGAGCAACACTGGAATCATTATTTTAATATGTAGAGAAAGGTCCCTTCACACCCCTATGTACTATTACCTTTGCGTTTTTGCTTTATTGGAAACCTTCTATGTTTCTGTTATTGTTCCAAAGATATTGGCGACCATTACTCCTCATGGAAGAATTATTTCATTTCTTTGTTGTATTACTCAATTGTTTTTCTTCTTCTTCCTGAGCTCCACTGAGTGCTTCTTGCTTGGTGTCATGGCTTTTGATCGCTATTTGGCAATTTGCTATCCCTTACGTTACTCATCTCTGATGAACAGTAACATGTGCCGAAATTTAACACTAAGTTCATGGTGTGGGGGGTTTGTTACTATCTTTCCTTCAATTGTACTAATCTCTCAACTCCCATTTTGTGGAAGTAATTTCATTAATCATTTCTTCTGTGACTCACCTCCTGTTTTACAACTTTCCTGTGCAGATACATACCTAATTGACCTTCTGGATTTTATCTGCTCTTCTATGGTAATTGTATCTTCATTCTCAATTACCTTGATTTCATACCTCTATATTATAGTAGCTGTCTTGAAAATTCCTACTACCAAAGGAAGAACAAAAGCATTTTCCACTTGTGGCTCCCATTTAATTGTAGTTCTTGTTTATTATGGAACTGTTACATTTATGTATGTGAGACCAAAGGTAGGATATACTTTCACTCTCAATCGCGTGATAGCTGTTTTTTACACAGTGATTACCCCTATCCTGAATCCTATTATTTACTGCTTAAGGAATAAAGAGGTCATAAAAGCTTTTAAAAAAAAAAAACTTTCTTTGTTAAAACACATGCATTAATTACTTTCCATAGATTTAGAATGAATTCTGAATGATAACTGATTGAGAACACTTAAACATAATCAGATGTTTCTGGAAATCACCAAAATAACTGTAGGATTTTCATAGTACAAGAAGTTTTGGTGTTAATATATATATTTTGATGACTATTGCACCCTCCATCCTTAACTCTTGTTTAGTTAAATGTTTGTTTTGCTAGTGTTAGTTATTGCACTCTAAGCCTCATTAATTTATGATGTTCCCTATTTATGACTTTTACTTATCTTATCTCTGCCATTCCCTCATATCCTTAAATTTAAATTCCCTTTCATCTGCTTTTTCCTTGATTTTGTTTTTAACACCCCAATGATTCTCCACCCACAATCTGCTTTATCTAACCCCAGATTCTCTCCGTTTAGCCTGGGCCCCTTACAATATTGAACCAGCTACACCCAGGACTCACAACACACATCCCTGCAGGACTTGCCATAAGCAGAGGTAGCATTTCTGGATGATCGCTTCCAACCCACCCTACCCCACATTCCACCCTCCCCATGGTCATCACTACATTTATAGATAGCTCAAATTAACTAGCTTTCCTGTTAACCCAATTATGTCTACCAACCCCTCCACACCTTAAATAGCAAAACTCACACAATACCTCTTTAACCCTTAACCCTCATAACCACAGCTCTTAAAAACACAGCACCTATTCTCCTAATAATGTTCTCACTTCTATTTTTCACTTTCTCTCTCACTTCCCTCACTATCAATATCTCTCTATCATTTTACTTACCTGTTCCTGCTGACACCATCTTCATTGCTCCCTCTCTGCATTTATCACACACACTTTACTCATATTTATCCAGCCTTTCTCCACACTCCCCTGAATACAAGCTCTCATCCCCAACATTTAAATCTTACTCCCACCTTCTCTTCATGTCCATCCTACTACTCCTAGCAGCTGGTGATATCTCTCCAAACCCTGGTCCCTCCACTACTCAGCCACCTGGTACAAACACCAGAAACCATAACAACCTAATACCCATTCTATGTAATTCTCACTATAATTCCTGTTTTAAAGCAGCCCTCTGGAATGCACGCTCTGTGTGCAGCACCTTTCAATCTACTTCCATCCATGACCTATTTATCTCACACTCGCTAAACCTACTTGCACTAACAGAAACATGGCTCTCTCCCTTTGATACTGCTACCCCTGCCTCACTGTCCTTTGGTGGTTTTCACTTTACCTATAATCCAAGACAAGCAGAGATTAAAGGTGGCGGTGTAGGTTTTCTCCTCTCACCCAACTGTTCCTTTAAAACCCTGCCCACCCCCCCTTCCCGCTCTTTCCCCTCATTTGAAATTCATTCAATTCGCCTTTTCAAACCCTTCTCTGCTAACATTGCCGTTATCTATCGTCCCCCTGGTTCCGCTCTCCTCTTCCTTGACCACTTTGCTGCCTGGCTACCCTACTTCATCTCTTCTAACATTCCATCCCTAGTTCTTGGAGACTTCAATATTCCCATTAACCCACCTTTGACCCCAGCAGCCTCTAAACTAGTTTCAATGACTTCCTCACTCAGACTATTGCAGTGGGCTAACTCTCCCACCCATGTAGCTGGCAATACCCTTGATCCTATTGTCTCTTATTCATGTACAGTATCTAATATGTGCAACACACCATTTCCTCTCTCTGATCACCACCTCTTATCATTTGCTCTCAATTACCCCCTCACCCAACAACCTCAGCCTAACCCCCCTCAACTCAGAAGGAACCTTAACTCTATTGAACCCCAGCAGCTGTCAGCTGACATTGATTCACAACTGCTATCCATCCCTTCCCTCTCCTGTCCCTCACTGGCCATCTCCACATATAACACTACCCTCACCCAGGGCCGGATTAACATAGGGGCTGATGGAGCTCCAGGCCCAGGCCCATGGAATAGGCCCATTTAAAAAAAACACACTACTCTTAGGTTTGCCACCTGACTGGTATTTTACTGGCACAGCCGGTATTTGAGGTTGCCTGGCTGTGCCGGTATTGCAGTAATACCAGCAATACAAATGCATGTATTTTTCTCAGAGTAAATGAGAAAATAAATAGATTACTCTGCAATACCAGCACCGGCCAGTAGGGGTCACTGTGTGTGGAGAGAGGCAGGGATAGGAAGTTACAGCATATCCCTGCCTCTCTCTACTACTCATTGATCTGTGAGGGAGCAGCAACACAGCACAGAGTCCAGACAGCAGCTCTACAGCTCAGGTAAGTGAGGGATGGGGGGAAAGGCAGCAGGGACACATGGGGACACTGAGACACTAGGGGACATGTGGGGACACTGAGACACTAGGGGACACGGGGAAACACACTAGGGGACACAGACACTGGCAGACCTGGGAACACTGAGACACTTGGGGACACTGGAAAACATGGGGGCACTGACACTAGGGGACACTGAGACACTAGGGGACATATGGGGACACTAGGGGACACATGGTGACACAGACACGAGGACACTGAGACACTAGGACACAGACACTGGGAGACCTGAGAACACAGACACTTGGGGACACTGGAAAACATGGGGACACTGGGACACATGGGGATGCTGAGACACATGGGGATGCTGTAAGACATAGGGACATTGGGAGACACTGAGACATTGGGACACGGAGACACTATGTCCCCATGTCTCCCAGAGTCCCCATGTCCTCCAGCCAGTGTCCCTAGTGTGTGTCCCCAAGTCTCCCAGTGTCTGTGTCCCATGTCTCTCAGTGTACCTAGTGACCCCATGTGTCCCTATATGTCCCAGTGTCCTCATGTCTATGTCCACAACTGTCCCCAAGTGTTTGTCTCCCAGCCAGTGTCCCCTAGTCTCCCAGTGTCTGTGTTCCCATGTCTCTGTGTCCCTAGTGTCTTAGTGTCCCCAAATGTTTCAGTGTCCCCATGTCTCCCAGTGTCTGTGTTCCTAGTGTCTCAGTGTGCCTAGTGTCCCCATGTCTCCCAATGTCCCTATATGTCCCAGTGTCCCCATGTCTATGTCCCAACTGTCCCCATGTCTCCCAGTGTCCCCAAGTGCCTGTCTCCCAGCCAGTGTCCCCTAGTCTCCCAGTGTCTGTGTTCCCATGTCTCTCTGTCCCTAGTGTCTTAGTGTCCCCAAATGTTTCAGTGTCCCCATGTCTCCCAGTGTCTGTGTTCCTAGTGTCTCAGTGGGCCTAGTGTCCCCATGTCTCCCAGTGTCCCTATATGTCCCAGTGTCCCCATGTCTATGTCCCAACTGTCCCCATGTCCCTAGTGTCCCCAAGTGTCTGTCTCCCAGCCAGTGTCCCCTAGTATCCCAGTGTCTGTTTCCATGTCTCTGTGTGCCTAGTGTCTTAGTGTCCCCAAATGTGTCAGTGTCCCCATGTCTACCAGTGTCTGTGTCCCTAGTGTCTCAGTGTCCCCATTTCTCCCAGTTTCCCTAAATGTCTCTGTGTCTCCCAGTGTCCCCATGTCTCCCAGTTTCCCCGGTTCTCTGTGTCCCCATGTCTCTAGTGTCCCCGTCACCATGTCTCTAGTGTCCCCGGGTCTCACTGTGTCCCCAGTATCCTAGTGACATGGGGACACACTGAGACATTGGGAGAAATGGGGACACAGATACTGGGAAACTAGGGGACTGGGTGACATGGGGACACTGACACTGTGATACATAGGGACACTGAGACACTGGGTGACTTGCGACACTGAGACACTGAGAGACAGGGAGACACTGGGAGCAATCCATCTATACAGCAGAATCAAACTGTGAGTAGTTTGTTGGTGATTTTACAGAATTTTCTCTGATGTCACTCCTTGTGATTTACATCATGTGGTGTCACGCTTAACTAATTAATTATACAAATGATTAAGGCTGGTATATTTTTCCAAGAAAGGTGGCAACCTTAACTACTCTTCACATACTCTTGCTTAAAGGAGCACTATAGGGTCAGGAACACAATCATGTATTTCTGACCCTATTATGTTAAAACCACCACCCTGGCCTGTTCTTACCTCCCTAAATATAATAAAATATTACTTGTATTCAAGTCTGCAACTGCTGGCTCTGCCTGTGAACAGACTGTCTGCTGACATCATCAGAAGTGGTAGTCTGAGCAAATTACAATACTTCCCCATAGGATTGGCTGAGGCTGTCAACTAGGCAGATCAGGGGCAGAGCTAGCACAAGTCCAACATAGCCCTGGCCAATCAGCATCTCATCATAAAGATAAATTGAATCAATGCATCTCTATGAGGAAAGTTCAGTGTCTGCATGCAGAGGGTGGAGACACTGAATGGCAGTGCTGCACACTAGGCAGTACTGCCCCAGGAAGCACCTCTAGCAGTCATCTAAGGAGCGGCCAGTGGAGTTATTTTCTCTGAAAACACAGTGTTTACTGCAAAAAGCTTGAATGGAATGATTCTACTTACCAGAACAAATACAATAAGCTGTAGTTGTTCTGGTGACTATAGTGTCCCTTTATGTTTGGAAGCTTGAGAGGGATGTATGGGAATAAAACTTGTGTGGACTGGCTGATAATAAAATTAGTTTAGGTAATGCAGACGTTGGTCTCTTTAACACTGTGGCATGTCCCCTTTATTCTACACTCACCTTTTCTCTGTCTCAGACTATATACCAGGAACTTCTGCCTGCTAGTAAGAAGGTAAGGAGACTAGTGGACCAGCGAGTGCTAGGGTACAGTCCTAAGAAAGCATGGAGTGAGCGCATCATTAGACACATTTATGTCAAGCTCAGGGTGCTGCCTGCATAGTATGCCCTTAGTTGGACAGCCTGCAGGATTGGCGGGCAGCCTGACATGCATTCATGCCAGGCTGACCTTCCAATTCTTTGGACAAACATGCCCCCTTTCTGGGCATGTTCACCCCTTTTGGCAGGTCTGGTCACGTGATTCGTGCCAGTGGCACACCCTTTTACCGCGCCCATTGATTTCCTGCTTCACTGGACACTGCTGTTAGGGGGTATGGATTTACTTATAAGATGAACGCATAAATTAGAGGGAGATTAGCATAGAGTATGTGTTTTCTTATAGCTGCATCCTTTGAGTTTCCTTCCAGCACCATCTCCATCAGATACATGATGCTTGGGAGGTATGACTGTTTTAGTGTTTTTGGTCGATAAGATTCCGTAATTAGGCCCATCATAATTGTCAGCTCCAGGCCCACTGGGCTCTTAATCCGGCCCTGTGTGTATCCGTATGTTAGTGTGTGTCCTGTGTATCTGTATGCGTGTCACAGTTTGTATCTGTAAGAGTGTCATTTTGTGTATTTTAATGTGTGTCCTTAAGTGTCTCTGTATGTGTTATATGGTGTGTATCTGCATGTATGTCAGTGTGTGTTTGTATGAATGTGACACATTGAAAGGCATGAGTATGACACATAGAGGGGCTGGGGTGGGAGTGAGATGTATGAGGGGACATTTCACACCAGGGCCCCGTGGTTTCTCGTTATGCCTCTGTATATATATTGTATATTATATATATAGTATATGTTCATACATTGCATAAGCCTGCCACAATGTCAATGTACTGTAGCAGCCTAATGCCTTCTCTTAAGAGATTAATCCACTTACTTGGGAAATTCCTTCTCCTGGGACTCTATGCAGGTCAAGTCTAAATAGGGCCCTTGAATGAGGCACCTGTGACAGAGAGGGGTGCAAAACCAAGGAGTTGGCCTGAACTCCCAAATATATAAATAAATTAAACCAAGGATGGCTAGGGCTACACTCACCTGAACATGCATATATTATAGGGTGCTACTGGGGCCAGTTTATACAACATAAAAAATACACAATCCAGCGCACTTGCTCATTTCCTAAACAGCGATTTTAAGTCTTACATATTGTAATAGTTTTATTTAAAAACACCTGAGGTAAGCAAAATATAATGGGGGTTTAGTTACAGTATATGACCATACATTGCATAAGCCTGCCACAACGTCTATGTACCCCATTCTTGGCAGGTCCTACTCTAGTAGCCTAATGCCCTAATACCTGCTCTAATAATGAGATTAATCTACTTACTTGGGATATATATATATATATATATATATATAAATAAAGGTATGGTGGGGAAAAATGTGATTGGAAACCCCTTCCATCTGAAGTCTGTGGATAGTTAATACAATGTTAAACAAAAATCTGCAAACCAGTCAAGTCATAAGACTTGTGTTTCCATTAGGAATCACAAATTTGCAGTGATGTTACTACTGCAAAGGATTCTGGTTGGACATATGCAAATTAGTTCAACAAAGAATCACATTTTTACCTCATTACATTTTAACCCCTTCCCGACTTTCCGACCGATGACGTACCAGGTAGTCCAATAAAAAAAAATGGTTGTTAAAAACCGCGGACGTACCTGGCCAGAATAGCCGGCTTGCGCAGTGCCTGCAGGGGACCTGTCTGAGCTATCAGACAGGCCCCCTATTGCCGGAAAAATGTTTCAAAGTTCAATAAAAGTTTTGAAAGTACATAAAAAGTACTTAGATCATATATATATTTAAATAAATATATATATATATATATATAAATATATATATATATATATATATATATATATATATATATATACACACACAATAAGAAGTGTAATGGCACTCACCCTTGCTGGTAATTTAGAGTTGAATATTATGCCCTGGTGCACTTCCACGCTGATTGTATATAGAATAAGTAGACAAAGGTAGCACTCTTGGGTCTTTCAAATAATAAACAAAGTATTTATTCCATCAAAGGGTATTGTGACCTTTATGGGCAAAGCAACACAGTCCTCTAGGGTAACATGCATAGAACAACAGTCTCTGGTGCAAAAAATGTTGTGGTTTATTTATAGCGTGCACAAAATCCATACAGCAATCAGTTTGTTCAAAACTGCAGCACAACAGAAAGGAAAATCTACAAAATAAATCCTAGCTCAAATTTGAGCACTAACTAAACATAAAGAAATGTCCCTTACTCACCAGGGTAATAAACTACACAAATCAAAAATAAGCCTTGGTTTCACCAACCTTTAGCACATTGTTTAGATGCTGCTCTGCACAGACCTGCTCTCTCTCTGCAGGTCAGATTATATCTGACTCTTTCTGCTCTGAGACCTGCTAATTAAAGCCTCAGCAGTTGCTAATTGGGCAGGTGAATGAGTATAGACTATGGAGGATTCTGGGTCCTAGATACCTTCCTTCTATTACCCTCCCATAGACTCTGTCACATATCCCCCCGCCAGCTTAGACCCATCGGTCGTAGCGACCTTTGACAATGAACAATGGACTCTGGATAAACCATCTGCATTCCCCTGATCTTTACCAGCTCTATGCTCCATAGAGAAGTTATATGGCTGAAGACTAAGGAACCACCTAGTTACTCTGGCATTTGTTTCCTTGTTATGTCTCATCCACGTCAATGGCGCATGATCTGTGACAAGTTTGAACCTTCTCCCCAACAGATAAAACTTAAGTGTTTCCAGTGCCCATTTTATGGCTAAGCATTCTTTCTCAACCACTGAGTATCTCTGTTCATGGGGATTCAGCTTCTTGCTCAGGTACATAATGGGATGTTCTTCTCCCCTGTGTACCTGAGAAAGAACCGCTCCTAGGCCCACATCAGACGCATCTGTCTGTACCACAAATTCTTTTGTAAAGTCAGGGGCAACCAAAATTGGGTCAGCACACAAAACCTCCTTCAGGATACTAAATGCCTTCTCTACCTCGGGAGTCCACTTAATCATAACTGGGCCTTTTGCCTTAGTTAGTTCTGTCAACGGGTTTGCGATCGTAGCAAAGTTAGGTACGAATCTACGGTAGTAGCCCACTAAGCCCAGAAATGCCCGAACTTGTTTCTTTGTCACAGGACGTGGCCAATCCACAATAGCATCTACCTTACTTTTCTGGGGTTTCAGGAGACCCCTCCCAATAGTGTAGCCCAAATACTTAGCCTCCTCCAAACCTATCGTACATTTGGATGGATTGGCAGTTAGACCTGCATCTCGTTTAGACTTTATTACTGCCTGAACTCGGGGAAGGTGTGTTTCCCAATCTGTACTGTGTATAACCACATCGTCAAGGTAGGCAGCCGCGTATTCACTATGGGGCCTAAGGATTCTATCCATCATTCTTTGGAAGGTGGCAGGTGCACCATGCAACCCAAAAGGTAAGACTCTATAGTGAAATAAACCATCTGGTGTGGAAAAAGCTGTTTTTTCTTTGGCCCGCTCCGTTAAGGGAACTTGCCAGTAACCTTTAGTCAGATCTAATGTAGTCAGATATCTGGACCGTCCTAATCTCTCTATTAGGTCATCAACCCTAGGCATGGGATAAGCGTCAAATTTAGATATCTCATTTAATTTTCTGAAAACATTACAGAATCTGATTTCTCCATTTGGCTTGGGTACCAACACTATAGGATTACTCCATTCACTTTGTGATTCCTCGATAACCCCTAGCTCAAGCATCTTTCGGACCTCTGCTTTGATGGCTTATTTTCTGGCCTCTGGGATTCGGTAGGGTTTTAAGTTAACCCTTTTTCCAAGTTCCGTAATTATGTCATGTTTAACCCCTTAAGGACACATGACATGTGTGACATGTCATGATTCCCTTTTATTCCAGAAGTTTGGTCCTTAAGGGGTTAATAACATGAGTCTTTCCGGGTACTGGAGCAAACACATCCCGATTTCTAAGAACAAACTCTCGGACCTCATTTCTCTGATGAGGTGCTAGAGTGTCAGCAATGTTAACCTCTGGTACTTTGTCTACTTTGGTCAGAGGAACTTTATCTGTCATGGCCATCAAGGCCTCTCTGTCTGTCCAGGGTTTAAGTAAATTTATGTGGTATATTTGTTCGGGCTTTCTTCTACCAGGTTGTCTCACCTTATAATTAACCTCATTGACTCATTCAATGATCTCGTATGGGCCATGCCAGTTTGCCAGGAATTTACTTTCTACTGTGGGGATTAGTACCATAACCCTGTCTCCAGGTTGAAAGACCCTAAGTCTAGCATTCCTATTATAACTAGCTTTCTGGGCTTCCTGAGCTCTCTCCATATTTTCCCTGACAATTGGCATTATGGCCTCAATGCGATCCTGCATTTGTGCCACATGTTCAATAACACTCCTATGAGGCGTGTGTTCCTGTTCTCATGTTTCCTTCGCAACATCAAGGAGACCTCTAGGATGTCTGCCATATAATAATTCAAAAGGTGAAAACCCTGTGGAAGCTTGGGGGACTTCTCTGATAGCAAACATTAGATATGGGAGCAAACGATCCCAATTCTTACCATCTTTATCAATTACCTTACGGAGCATTGCTTTTAATGTCTTATTAAATCTTTCCACTAACCCATCAGTTTGTGGGTGATACACTGAGGTTTTCAATTGTCTAATCTTCAATAAGTTACATAGCTCTTTCATCACTCGTGACATGAAAGGAGTACCTTGGTCTGTAAGTACTTCTCTAGGTAGTCCAACCCGGCTGAACATAAACATTAACTCTCTGGAAATGGTTTTAGCTGAGGTATTTATTAAAGGTATAGCTTCGGGATACCGGGTAGCATAATCTAGTACTACCAATATATATTGGTGCCCCCTAGCGGATTTAAGTAAAGGACCAACCAGGTCCATAGCAATTTTTTCAAATGGGACTTCTATAATGGGAAGAGGAATGAGGGGATTACGGAAAGTTTGGAATGGAGCCTTTCTTTGGCATTCTGGGCATGACTTGCAAAATCGCTCTATAGCAGAGTACATTCCTGGCCAGTAAAATCTTCTTAGTACTCTCTCCCTGGTTTTTTCAATCCCAAGATGCCCCCCCAATATATGGCTGTGATCTAGTTTTAAGACTAGGTTTCTGTGGGATTGAGGTACCAGTAATTGCTCAACCTCTTCAACCCCCCTCCTCTCTACTCGGTAAAGTAAATTATTTTTTTCTGCAAAATAGGGAAGGGACAATTGGGTTTCCGGGTTAACAGGAGTACCTTCCACTACCTGAACATTGTTACGGGCAGCTACCAATGTTTGATCCTCCCATTGGGCAGCCCTAAAATTTCCTGAGCTAATTCCTAGATGATGGAACTCCACCTCTTCCCTTAGATTGTCTACTTGGGAGGAATCACTTTCATTGTTTTCCCCTTCCTCACCCAAACATACGACAGTGGGTTCATTTTCACTATATTGCTCCAAATCAATCGTAGAAAAAGGGAAACCATTCTCTAACCCCACTGTTTCTGCCTCTACCTCTGTACGTTTATCCTGTTTTATTACAGTATCTTCCCAAATTTTCCGAAAGAGGGGAAAATCACGCCCCAATACAGCATCATAAGGCAATGATGGTACCACCCCAACTCTATGTTTTATCACCCCTACCGCGGTAGCAAATTCCACCTCGGCCGTGGGATACGTGTGGGTGTCACCATGTATGCATATTATATCCAACACGTGAATTTTATCAACTTGCTCACTCTGAAGTAAAGATCTCTTTACCAATGAAACCTCACTCCCAGAATCTAAGAGTGCTTGCACACTCCTCCCCTCCATATTTACAGATTTGACATGATTAATACCACCAGTACTTGTTAAAGCAGACATTTGTGTGTATACCAACATTGCACCATGTTTCTCCCCCCTCCCCAAATTACATTCCATAGGTTCATCAGTCTGTGGACAGTTTCGTGCAATATGTCCAATCTCCTGACATCTATAACACTTTATCTCTTTCTCAGTCTGGCCCTGTGGCCGGGTTGGGAACCTGGGTACCCAATTTTCCAGGTAGTCAGTCTGTCTATGGGTCTGTACAAAATCTTTTTTTCCCATCGGTTTCTTTAAACCCACCCGACTTCTTTGAAGGTATGTCTATTTATGACTATTTTTCTCTATTGTTCACCTAATTTTATTTTCAATTTTATTTCTAGTTTTATTTTTCCGTATTTGTATTTATTTCAATTTTTTTTATTTTTTATTTTTTTATATTCTTTATTTTTGCGGTGCGTACGTTTACAGCAGGTGATTGTGAGGTACACCAAAGGCAATCCTCCAATGCAATTTAGACATTTGAACATAGAGGTACATGAAAAAACTAGCACCAATTTTTAAAATGATAGCTTAAGCAATAAACAGTAGAGGGTCTTACAGCTTATTCTGTCTCGTAGTTTAACATAACCTCGCTGGTATACAGTGTTGGCTAATTCTGAGCATCCTAGGATAACATGAGCTGGATAAGTCAGGCTAGGTCTAGATTCTATATGAGGGTGGATTACATATAGTTAGATTAAGCTCTTCGCTAAAGTGAGCAGTAGCGGATTACATGCAATTAATATCTGCGTTGTCATAGGTTAAACAATATAATAATACAAGGGAGTTTATCAAAGGTTTCATTAACTAGTTCTGAGGTGAAACAATAAGTGTGTGCTAGGCTGAGTATAATACATATCTGTATCGTTGTCATACTGTTATGTTAAAGCGTGTGCAGGTGGCTTCAAGTGATAGGAGTTAGAAGTTAGGTAGCTTCTTGCTGTGTAGTGCAGAATCGTTCCAGGGGATCCGCAATTAGCATCAGAGGAGTGTGTTGGCTGTTTTGCCTGTGGGATGCCCAGGGTAGTTCAGCCAATATCTACTGGGTGCTGGGTGCAGTCCAGAAACGATTGGCAATAACTAGGAAAAATAGTCCCCTGGGTATAGACTGCCTGGTGACAAACAAGCGTTATCTCCACATTTGTGGTTGCAGGAGAGTGGTCCTTCTCGGTTTTAGTCCGCTGTGGTCAGCCGATACCGACTCTGGATGCCTGACAAGTAGGCCACGGGTAGTGGCAGGGTTGGTGTCTCGATGAGATATCACCTCTGCTAGTCTCCGAGGGGGTTCTCTGCGTGTGTCTGTTGCGTGTAGGATACTTCGCTACATCCCGGCTAGCCTCATGGCCCCCAGCATGGGTTCTTGATTGCTGGGTCATGTCTCGCTGGTCGGTGGGCTCTGGTATTGCTGGGTGATGGATAGGTCGTGTGTGCCCAGCGGTCTTGCTCTGATCTGTGAGCGTGTGAGTGTTAGCGCCCGCATGGCATGTCGCCGTTGCCCGCCAGTTAGATCTCTGGTGTCGTCTCCCTCGGGAGGGTGTCTTGGGGGCTCGCGGTGTGTACTCACATAGTCGGCGACGGGTGACCGGGCGGATCCACGCTGCTGCCGCCTGCACCGCTAGCCTGAAGGGCCGGTCCTTGCCTCAGAACTTTGTCCAAAGGTTGGTGCAGAGCTGAAGGAAGAACTCTTGGGTGTGCCTGGGAGGGGTGGCAAGGGTGCTGTTTGTTGCAGGTTGTGCCTGTGTCGCCAACTTTGTCAATTCTGCCGTGGGGCCTTCTGCACTAGGGTGCAGTTGATTCAGACCGCGTGTAGTGAAACCAGGCCTGTCCGCCATTTTGGGCCTTGTAGCTTCTGTGCTGTTGGAGTGTGCACCAGCATCTGCTATGTCATCTCGGCCTCCCTTGTTGGTGTGGACCGGGATAACCCCCTCCGGTCCATGGGGGGGGGGAGCGATTTGCGATTGTCCCCTCTTCAGCCTGAGAACCGGGAGAGCGGCCGTCTCTCCGCGGCTCCCACCCGTGTAGGCCGCAGATTGCGGTGTAGTCGTTTTAGCGGCGGGGAGACCCATGTCAGGTATCCCCGGGTTCAGCATCCCCTCCTGAGCTGGAGGGTAGTGATCCGCAGCCGGCACGAGCTGGTGGTCGGGCGTAATGCCCAGCATCAGGGCTTCAGATGCGGGAGCTCTCGCCATAGACGTCTGGCTCGCTCGGCAGTTAAGCTCCGCCCTCTTATTTTTATTTTTACTTTTATATTTATTTTTAAATTTATTTTTATTTTTATTTTTATCTTTATTTTTATGTATTTATTTACTTTTTTATCCTATTATTATTTTGATTTGTATTTCATTTTCATTTTTATTTCTATTTTTATTTTCATCTTTATGTGTATTCTTACTTTTATTTTTATTTTTTAATTTTATTTTTATTCTTATCTTTATTATTATTTTTATTTTTATTTTTATTTTTATTTGTATTTCTACTTTCATATTTATTTTCATTTTCTATTTTTATTTCTATTTTTATCTATTTGTTACTCTTATTCTTTATTTTATTTTCCTTTTGTTTGCTGGTATTTATTACTATTTAATTTTCTATTCCGGTTATTTTTCCTTACTCCTCTCGATGCTCTATATTCGATGCTATTGGTATATTTTCTCATGGTTTGCTTGATCCCTGTCTCTCTCTTTTTTCTCAGTCTATATTTTTGACTGGTCGTTCATAGGAACACCATAACAACCAAGTATACTTATGGTTAGCATATGATAAGACCCAGATAAACCTTCAGACTTTTCTAAGTCGCCCTACTAAGATTCCGATTCCCTTGCATAGTTGTCTATATGTGGAATTAACAAGTAGGATATGGTCCTTGTAGTCCAACTTAACTGATAGCATATTAGATTTTATTTCCTTTCAATAATCAGTAGCATTCAGATTGATACGATCCTTGTCTCTGTCTTTACCAATCCCAAATCTAAACTGCTTATAAGATATTTAAATTGTTATGACAAACAACATAGCATTAGCTCTATAGCCTTTAAGACAATAATAATCTCGATACATTCTCTTCTTATGGTACAACAACATTGCTTTTAACTTTTAATTTTTAATATTTTGTATATACACAGGTTTGTCACTTTGGGACATATCACGTTCTTTTCACAGATGGCTTTATGTACATAGTTTGGCACTGATTTCTGTTTCACTCACTTGTTTATAAGATTTGTTATACAACACTGGTCCCTTAATGATTTTCACGCTGTACACAGTATACTGTATATTCGAATTGATAGTTACACAGATGCTATCGTTCACCCTACACGGAATCACTTTAAACCGGTCATTTACTGTATATACTGGTTTCCTAGCAACCACGTTCACGCCATCACGTATGTTCAACGCGGTCACGTGACCCCGCAAATCACATGATCGGCAGACACTTCCGGGTTTCGATTGAGGGGAGGAGGGTTATTTCCACATTGGTGAGTACACTACACATTTGCTATATATAGATTGTTTGTATGGTTACATGTCGACCTTGAGGAAGACCCGAATGGGTCAAAACGTCGGTCATTTTATTGTATACCTTTGATGGAATAAATACTTTGTTTATTATTTGAAAGACCCAAGAGTGCTACCTGTAACGGACCGTTTCAGCATATGAGGGGTTAAAATCCGTTTAGGCGATAATCCCCTTTTCTCAGAAAGGCACAGCTACTGCAGAACATCAGAACTCACGAACTGGATATAGGTGAATAAGGTAGCACTCCAGCTGGAACCTCACAAATAGCTGCTAGCAGATGAATAGGAAAAGCAGACATCAGCTTACACTCCTAGCAGTCAAATCTCCAACAGCATACAGTGAATCCCCCCAAGAACGAGACAAGGCTCCGTGTTGAAGGTCAAGCAGTGGTCTGAGGTGCTGGGCACCCAGCCTGGTTTTTATTACATGAGTACACATACAGGCCACACCCAGGGGGAGGCATAAAATAACCAATAACATAGATGTTACCTCCCACACATCCCCTCCCCTTAGTGTGACACTTAATCCCATTATGTGTACAGTTCAAAATATACTTTTACACAACTTTCATAACTTTAAAACCATACATCACATTCACATAAAAATACATATCCACAATCAATCCATTCAGGGGAACAACATATTAAAAAAAAATGGCATGAATCAGACCAGGGGTTCAAAAGTTAGTAAAAGTATCTTTTATTCCCCCTGGCTCAAACAGTAAAAGTAAAACATCCCCACAATGCATCCTGGCTTCCTCCCTTCTGCCCTGGATATAATTGGAGAAGAAATCTAATTATCCAGGACTAGAGGCAGACTCCATTAACCACATGGTTGCAAAACAACATAAAACTCTTTAAAATACATAAAGTCACTTTTTATACATTAAACACAGACATTTAACATATCCCCAGATAGCTCAGGTCTGCGTGCACATTATTAGGTGAATGGCACGCAGACCACACAAATACAGTTTAATTGCCATGGAGCCAAAGTCTTTCCCATAGTCTTTCATTATATGAATAGGCTCCATGGCATAGCTATCTGGGGGGTATCACTGCTCACACAGGGCAAGTACCGAATGGCCCCACTGTATTTAAAGGGCCAGAATGAGTGACATGCACTCTGTTAGGGCCGAATACTGTTTGTAAAGGGCCCAATCTCCCAGGGCCATAGTCCAAAGGCAGCAGGCGGGCAACCAGGCTTCTCCAGTTCTCAGTGGCGAGGTTGGTTTCGTCACATCTCTCCCCCTTTCCAAAAAGACTAACAGGGTACCTGACCTCCTGCCGGTCAGTGCCCTTGTTAGTCCAGCAACCCCACCACAAAGCAGAAACATCAGTACAGCCCACCCACAATAAATGGTTACTACACCTGGGTAGAGGAGAAAGTTGTCCATGTCCAGGTGCCTCACCCCGGCTGTGCAGGGGACTGGTAGGCTGCCTTGGTGGGTTGCTGAGTGGGCAGAGACCAGCGGTACTCTGTCCTGATGCCAGCACTACCACCGGAGTAGTCTGGTTGGAGCCTGGTTGCTGGAGACGGATTGTCTCCCCCTTCGTTGCATAGCTCTGCTGCTGAATGGGGAGACCGGTTGTCTCCCCCTTGGATACATAGTTCTGTCGTTGGGGGGTAGGACCGACCATCCCTACCCCCTGTGTGGTAAGTGCAGAGACCACGGTCCCATCTGCACCGGTGGGGGGCTTACAGTCTCCCCTTGGTACATTAAACTGCCGCTGGGGAGAGGGGGTAACAAGCTCCTCTCCCGATAGAACACTCTGCCCATTAATAATCCGCCGCTGGGGAGAGGTGGTAATAAGCTCCTCTCCCATGCATACTTCCATCATCTGCGGAGGGAGACCGACCGTCTCTTCTCCTAATACAGTGTCCTGCTGTTGGGGAAAGGAGACTGGGCTCCCAATTCCCAAAAAGTCACGCTGCTGCTGGGGGGTAGGACCAACTACCTCTGCCCCCTGTAACTCAGCCTGCCGCTGGGGAGGGAGGACGCTGCTCTCCTCTCCCTCTACTTCACACTACCGCTGGGGAATGGAGACTGGGCTCCCAATTCCCAAAAAATCATGCTGCTGCTGGGGGGTAGGACCAACTACCTCTGCCCCCTGTAACTCAGCCTGCCGCTGGGGAGGGAGGACGCTGCTCTCCTCTCCCTGCATTTCACACTGCCTTCCCGGCATATCACTCTGCTGCTGGGGGGTAGGACCAACTACCTCTGCCCCCGGTAACTCAGCCTGCCGCTGGGGAGGGAGGACGCTGCTCTCCTCTCCCTGCACTTCACACTGCCTTCCCGGCATATCACTCTGCTGCTGGGGGGTAGGACCAACTACCTCTGCCCCCTGTAACTCAGCCTGCCGCTGGGGAGGGAGGACGCTGCTCTCCTCTCCCTGCACTTCACACTGCCTTCCCGGCATATCACTCTGCTGCTGGGGGGTGGGACCAACTACCTCTGCCCCCTGTAACTCAGCCTGCCGCTGGGGAATGGAGACTGGGCTCCCAATTCCCTGCAGGGCCGGTGGAGAGACCTCGGTCCCATCTCTACAGGCCACCTGGGGTTCTTCCCAGTAAATCTCTACAATATCTTCCCAGCGGAAGGGGTCTGGATCTGGGTCTGTCACCTTACTGTCCTGCTGAGCCTTCCCAATGAAGCGGAAGAGATCTTGGTAGTTTTGCTCCAGTTCCCACTCCAGGGCTGCTAGGTGAGCCAGGTCTTGCTCTACCTCATGGGGGTCATCCCACTCATGCCTAGCCTCCCTCTCATAGAAAATGTCCTGCAGTCTGGTTTGCGCAGGGCTCCCGAAGCCAGGCTCTGCAAAGGACTCCCATAACAAGCCAGGACCATCAAACTCCTCTCCCTCTGGCTTGTCATGTTCGGCTGTCCAGGGTATATACTGTGCCATATACCACCAGAGCGCCTGGTAGGCATCCTCCAGCCATAGCTCCTGCCATACCCGGTGCTCTAGTTCCTTCACCCATTCCTCCAGGGGCTGCTCTCCCAGGAAGGGCATCCGCAGGGCCACTTGCTTCTGCAACCGCTGCTCTTCACTGGGGAGACTCTCACCCCGCTGGTATTGTACATTATCCAGGGCCTGGTACCAGATGCCTTTCCTTATTGCATCCCGGTCATCCATGTCACCCTTATTGTACTCCACTGCTGGTTCCATCCTGGTGCTGTCAGGGTCGCTGTACTCAGACATGCGTTGCCCTCAAATTGTAAATCCAAAGAAATGGTGTTCTGTAGCTGTCCTTCTGGCTGTAGGAACGATCCCGCCGCTTGCCACCAATTACTACCTTTGTCTACTTATTCTATATATATATACAAATATATATATATATATATATATATATATATATATATATTTAAATAAATAAATAAATAAATATATATATCCAGTACTTTTAAATGCCCATAAACACACATACACCATTATTAAAAGTGTATTTTAATATTAATTAATTTTAAATATATATATATATATATATATAGGACCTGCCAAAGATGGGGTACATTGACGTTTGTGGCAGGCTTATGCAATGTATGATCATATAGTGTAACCAAATCCCCATTATTTTTTGCCTAGATTAGGTGTTTTTAATAAAACTGGTAAAATCTGTCAGCATCAAAGTAGCTGTTTAGTTGATAAGTGAGTGCGCTGGATTTCTATTTTTACCGTACTTATTGGCCCCCAGCAGCACCCCATTTAAGCATGTTTAGGTGAGTGCAACCAGCCCCTTGTTTTCTCATATATATTTAGGAGTCTAGCCAGCTCCTTGGTTTTGCACCGCCCCCTGTCACAGGTGTCTCATCTCAGGACCCTATTTAAGCCTTGTACTGCAGAGAACTCGAGATGGAAGGATTTTCCCAAGTGAGTAGCTCATTTAGTAGACAGTTGGCAGTGAGAGTAGGACCTGCCAAAGATGGGGTACATTGACGTTTGTGGCAGGCCTATGCAATGTATGATCATATAGTGTAACCAAACCCCCATTATATTTTGCCTAGATTAGGTGATTTTAATAAAACTAGTAAAATCTGTTGGCATCAAAGTAGCTGTTTTGCACTCCTACTTCCAGTTTTTTTGACCCGGTGCTTGATTGCACTAAACGTATAGAAGACAAAAATAAGGAATCCAAGGTAATTTTCTCAAGAACTTCTTTACTAAAAAAAGTGTACCTAGTACATCCACGGTTGTTAAGGGGATATATGTATTTATAATGTCATTCTAAATGTATTTTGATTTAAATATAAATGTATGTTAATATGAAAATACAGTTAGAGCAAATTTGAACCGGTATATAATTTAAAATGTTTTTTTTTTTTTTCTTCAAATTATTTATTATTTTTATTATATATATATATATATATATATATATATATATATATATATATATATATATATATATATATATATATAAATCAGCACTCCCATGTAATTTTCTCAAGAACTTCTTTACTAAAAAAAGTGTAACAGTCAACGTTTCAGTTCCATTCAGGAACTTTCATCAGGACAACCACAAGTAATATTAAACAATACAAACGATTAAATAAGGCAAAAAATCAATCACTTACAGTTCAGCTGTAGAGTGGACTGGCATTCTGAGTCCCAGGGCGCAAGACCGGTTGCTGAAATCAGCTGTGTGCAAATTCAACCACTGAATATGTATCAAGTGAAGAAATCTTTCCGCATGGTAACTGGGACACGGATCAACGCTCCCGTTCTGTCAGCAATCACTCAGGATGTTTAGGTGTCCTTCATCTCCTAGGAGATATCTGCACCAACGTGTGTCAGCTAATTTGCAGACTGCCGCTTGTGTATCACAAGTCTGAAGCTGAACGCCGCCCGCCCTCTGAGCATTGTACAATCACTGTGTGGGAGATACTTATACATATACAATGTAACACTTGATCATACCATAACTGTCAACACGAATAAACCAGTCCATTGGTATCCGGATGTTTAACTTCCTTGTAAGCATGATTCACACCAGTATATGTGAATCCTTGCAACAGTACAAAATCAGGTGCTCTGAAGCGTGTTTGTAAAAAAGATTATAACAGGCTCCTTTATATTCTAAAGTGGTTAATGTAGTGATCATCAAAGTGCTATAATGCCTGTTATACAATAACTTGTATAGTGTTATCCAACAACTGAATAGTAATCTATATCCCATATTTAAAGTGAACTAAGTGCAAAAGATCTACATCAATATAGATAAAACAGAACCTTGGGCCCCATTAGGTGCATTAAAGTGAAAGTAGTGCCTATAATCTGATAAACACCAAGTGTAAAAAAAGTGCTTATAGTGCCAAAAAATAATAGTGTAATAGAGAACCTATAGTTATATTATGACTAGAGTTGAGCGGACGCCTGGATGTTCGGCCGAACTTCGAAAAAAGTCTGGGTTCGGGATCAAACTTGACCCCGAACTTGACCCCAAACCCGAACCCCATTGAAGTCAATGGGGACCCGAACTTTTGGGCACAAAAATTGCTCTAAAAAAGTCCAGGAAAGGGCTAGAGGGCTGCAAAAGGAAGTAAAATGGGGGTAAGAGTAAGACAAGTGCCCTGCAAACAAATGCGGATAGGGAAATCACTTAAAATAACTTTAAATAGCATAAAATAAGCAGCCGTTTAGTAGATAACTCCCTAATTTCCACGGTATCAGGGAGCCTGTGGCTGCTCACTGTAAAAAAAAAAAAAAAACTATTGGACCCATCCCTGTGCGACGGGTGGGGGCCCTAAATAAGAATGTGGAGGGGGGAACCTACTGTCCTCCCCCCCCCGGCCCTCACCGCTGAGCGGCGGATGGAGGCCTTAAATAACAATAGGGGGCGACCTACTGTCCTCTCCCCTGGCCCCCACCCCTGAGCGACGGGTGGGGGCCATAAATAAAAATTGGGGGGGGGAGACCTAGCCCCTGAGTGGGGGCCATTTATAAAAATGGGGGGGACCTAATGTCCTCTCCCCCACGGCCCCTACACCTGAGCGGTGGGTGGGGGCCATAAATAAAAATTGGGGGGGGACCTAATGGGAAAATTCCAAAGAACTTTCCCACACTGTGCAAAATGACACAGAGCAATCTGATTGGTTTGCTTGAAATCCACCAATCAGAGTGTCATTTTATACAGCGTGGGAAAATTCCAAAGATTTCAAGCCAACCAGAGTGCTGTGACAGGTAAATGTAGAGACTTGCCTGTCAGTCTCTTCATTTACCTGTCAGAGCACTCTGATTGGATGGCTTAAACCCACCAGAGTGTTCTGAGCCTAATTGCAGGGCGGGGCAAGGCTTTATAAGCCTTCCCCCGCCCTGCAGAGCTCAGTCTGCGCGGAGCCCTCCATGGGTGAAAATGGATTATTAGTTTTTGCGCTTGTTTTTTTTTTTTTTTTTTTTAAAGTGTGTTGGTTATTATGGATTTTTATTTGGCCTTTTTTGGGGGTGAAAAAAGAAGAGTTTAGAAGAAAGAAGACATCAAATGGTAAGTCTATTTTTTTTACAGGTAAAATTGGGGTCCCCCCTCATTATTTGTAGGGGTGGGGGCCAGGGGGGAGGACAATAGGTCCCCCCTTATTGGTATTTATGATACCACCCACCACTCAGGGGTGGGGGCCAGGGGGGAGGACAATAGGTCCCCCCCTTATTGGTATTTAGGGCCCCCACCCACTACTCCAGTTTGGGGGCCAGGGGGGAGCACATCAGGTCCACCCCCCCAATTTTTATTTATGGCCCCCACCCACCGCTCAGGGGTGGGGCCAGGGGGAAGGACATTAGGTCCCCCCCCAATTTTTATTTATGGCCCCCACTCACCGCTCAGGGGTGGGGGCTAGGGAGGAGGACAATAGGTCCCCCCTTATTTGTATTTAGGGCCCCCACCCACTACTCAGGGGTGGAGACCAGGGGGGAGGACATTAGATCCCCCCAATGTTTATTTATGGCCCCCACTCACTGCTCAGGGGTGGGGGCCGGGGGGGCCAATAGGTCCCCCCCTTATTGGTATTTAGGGCCCCCACCCGTCGCTCAGGGGTGGGGGCCGCAGGGGGCAATAGGTCCCCCCTTTAGTTTAAAAGCCCCCCCTCGTGCGTCGTGGGTGGGGGCTCAGGAGGGGAGAATTTTTTTATTTTTTTTTAACAGTGAGCATCCACAGGCTATTTAATAGACATGCCACTACTCGCGGTATAGCGAGTAGGGGCATGATTTAATAATACTATGTAATCAGCTTATATAGAGGCTGGGTCACATGCTGGCCAATCACAACCATGCCATTAGTAGGCATGGCTGTGATGGCTTCTAAGGGCACACGAGTTAAACGCTTGTTGATTGGCTGCCCTGCAGCCTTTCAAAACGTGCCATTAAATCGCCGAACACCGAACTCCAACCCGAACATACAGTGATATGTCCATGTTCGGGTCTGGGGTCCAAAAATCGTAATGTTCGGTACGAACGCGAACTTCACAGTTCGGGTTCGCTCAACTCTAATTATGACAATTGCTAGAGTTACATGACCATTAGATAATATATATAGGAGCATCAATGTTAATAATATACACGTTAATCAGGAGTCCCCGCCAAGAAATTGTGGGATTGATTTTTATATAAGTGCTAATATAATTCAACCTAATATGAGCAATAAAAAGATAATCATAAAATCATAAAAAATAAATTGAAAGTCTGCAGGCAGAAAATCTATCTTTGCAGACAAGACAGTAAAAACATGTCAATTAAATCATTCTCATTACCAAGTGCCAAAAACACAGGACATCTCTTATTTTTAAGTCCTATGACTCTCTATCAAATGAAGGATGTATATGATAATTTCTCATTCAATCCATTAAGGGCAAGGGTGTCCAATTTTTGGATCCACCAAGTCTCTCTCTCTGTAATAATAATTCCGGTCTGTTTCCTCCTCGTCTTGAGACAGGCAAGTGGTCAATTGCCACACATTTCATATATGTAATTGTATGTCCTTTTTCAAGGAAGTGCTGGGTAACAGATTTATCAGACCTATTGTCCCTATAAGCCAAACCGGCTGTTTTTCAACATAATTAAGGCTGCACAGACAGGACAATTTATAGATCACACCTATATATGCCTATATATGCCTCCAATTTACCATATTAGAGACAGGTGTAGCAGCAGGAAATGGTAATTTAATGTCCATAAAAATAAAATAAAAAATGCTTCCTGTTTTTACATATATAAATAAAGAGGGAGAAAAAAAAAATGCTTCCTGTTTTGACATATATAAATAAAGAGAAAAAAAAATGCTTCCTGCTTTGACATATATAAATAAAGAAAAAAAATTCTTTCTGTTTTGACATATATAAATAAAGAGAGAGAAAAAAAAAAGGGAAGGGAAGGGAAGGGAAGAAAGAAAACACATGTTCATTTATATGTGTTCATATATATGTTCATTTATATAATATGTGGGATTCCAAAATGGAGGTGACTTTACTTCCGGTGAGCATCTTCCGGGGTTCCAAAATGACTGCCCCTACTTCAGGTCAACTTGTTTTCCAAAATGGCCATGTGCCTACTTCCGGTCGGCGTATTTTCGTCACGTTTTTCCTAAGTAGTTGGCTCCTCCTTTCTTTAAAATCCACCTCTCCATAAATATTATTTCAAAGAACGGCAGTCTTTTATGTAATATATATCTGGCAATATGTATATCGTCCAGATCAAATTAATCTCCAATTAGATGCCAGATAGTCCACAGTATATGTTAATTTAACCATAAAAGAGAGAAAGAATATAGTAAAAATCATTTCATTAAAAAGACAATGTATTAACAGATACCTATTTTAATAAGAACTATATCCTTCGCCCAAACGTATGAAGTAAATAATAAATACATAAAAATATAAATACATAAAAAAAATCATAAAATACAGTTCATTTCAAAATCAATGTTGAGCCCTCTAGGTGTTAAAGTGCACATTTCGAAGATCTATTTGGTTTCTTGTAAACTTGATTTTTGGTTAAAATCCCCTCCTCTCCAATTCGTAGTAACTTTTTCTATAGCATGGAATTCCAGTTTTTTTGGATCGGAGTTGTGTTTTTCAAGGAAGTGTTTGGATACACTATGGTTAATAAAACCCTTTTTAATATCTCTTATGTGCTCACTTATACGTATATTAAGTGCCCTAGTGGTTTTTCCTATATATTGAAAAACTACCCAGAGCTGCTGCAGAAAGTGCGGGCCGTCTGTGTTTCTCACCTTGCTGCTGCTCGCCTGTCTGTGCTGCAGCGTAACTTTGGCCTTCCCGCTCACCGCCTCATATGCGATGTGCCCACAAGGTGGAACTCCACCTTGCACATGCTGGAGAGACTGTGCGAGCAGCAGCAGGCAATAGTGGAGTTTCAGATACAGCATGCACGGGTCAGTCGCTCTGCGGAACAGCACCACTTCACCACTAATGAGTGGGCCTCCATGTGAGACCTGTGTGCCACTTTGCACTGTTTCAAGTACTCCACCAACATGGCCAGTGCCGATGACGCCGTTCTCAACCTCACTATCCCGCTTCTATGTCTCCTTGAAAAAACGCTTTGGGCAATGATGGAAGAGGATGTGGCACAGGAGGAAGAGGAGGAGGAAGAGGGGTCATTTCCACGGTTATCAGGCCAGTCATTCACAAGTGGCTTGGAGGGTGGGTTCCTGCACCAGCATAGGCCAGGTACACAATTATTCAGCAAGGGCACAGTTCTGGAGGATAAGGAGGAGGAGGAGGAACCACGTTCACAGCAGGTTGGCACCCAACGCAGCTCATGGGCATCACTGGAGTGTGGCTGGGGGGATACAGAGGACACAGACGATACACCTCCCACAGAGGACAGCTTGTCCTTGCCTCTGGGCAGCCTGGCACACATGAGTGACTACATGCTGCAGTGCCTGCTCAATGACTGCAGAGTTGCCCACATTCTAACTTGTTTTGATTACTGGGTGGCCACCATGCTGGATCCCTGTTACAAGGACAACATGCCATTCTTAATTCCCTCACTGGAGCGTGATCATAAGATGTGCAACTACAAGCGCACGCATTCACAATTGACACCGGGGGCTCAGTGGAAGCACAAGACGAAGGCAGAGGAGGAGGAAGAGGTCGCCAATGCAGCTGGGGCACCGCCAGCACCTCAGAAGGCAGGGTTAGCATGGCCAAAATGTGGAAAAGCTTTGTCAGCACGCCACAACAACCAGCACCACCATCTGATATGGAACGTCTTAGCAGGAGGCAGCATTTCAGCAACATGGTGGAACAGCACGTGTGCACACGCCTACACGTACTGACTGATGGGTCTGCCCCATTCAACTTCTGGGTCTCCAAATTGGGCACATAGTCTGAGCTTGCCCTTTATGCCTTGGAGGTGCTGGCCTGCCCTGCAGCTAGTGTATTATATGAACATGTGTTTAGAACGGCTGGGGGCGTTATCACAGACAAGCACAGCCACCTGTCCACAGCCAACGTGGATAAGCTCACATTTATTAAAATTAACCAGGCATGAATCCCACCAGACTTGTCTGTACCATGTGCAGAACAGACATTTATACCGGCCTCACCCAGCCATTATTATACTCAAGTGCACTTATTCTTTGTTTTATTTTTTTATATGTCCCAATATTTGGGGGGCTACCCCAATTAAAAAAGAAACAAAAAAAACAAATAAAAAACAGTGTTGGCTACCTCCTCCTCCACCTCCACCGCGGCTTCCACCTACACCGCCACGGTCACCGTCTCCTCAACCTATGGGTCACTTAGTATAAACTATGTACACAATAGCAGAGGCTTGTGAAGGCCTTTTCTCCATGCATCAGGAGTTGAGCTCAGTTTGAACAATGAAAGAGAATACCCTGCACTCCAACCCTCTCTCAAATGGGTAATTCTGGTGATCCTCCTGACAGCCATGCTTTAGATTTTGATTTATGTTCTTCCAAAGCTAAAATCAAAGATTCCATCTAGTGCTATTTTATGGCTCAGCTGTATTTTTAATTTTTATGTATTTTATGTTATTTTAAGTGATTTCCCTATCCACATTTGTTTGCAGGGCACTTGTCCTACTCTTACCCCCATTTTACCTCCGTTTGCAGCCCTCTAGCCCTTTCCAGGCCTTTTTAGAGGCATTTTTGTGGCCAATAGTTTGGGTCCCCATTGACTTCAATAGGGTTCGGGGTCAAGTTCGGGGTCAAGTTCGAGCCCGAACCCAGACTTTTTTTCAAAGTTCGGCCAAACCGGCAGAACCCGAACATCCAGGTGTCCGCTCAACTCTAAAGATTACAGCAACATGATAAATACATTTGTTTACTTAAACAAAATATTATTACTATAATTAACTTGTCAGTAGATGAAAAACATCTAAGATCTTTTGGTTCCCAACATAAGACCAAATTGCTAATCCACTCACTTATAACTTTCTTCACTTTTTGTCCCCTTTGTAATCCATAATACATATGTTTTCTGTGCTGTACACATTCGATATTCCATTTTACATATACTCCACAGGCACACACAACTTGAATTTGAACCAACATGCAAGGTTGGTGTATAAAATAAATTATTACTTAGCAATGAATTAGTAGCTCCTAGTTACTCAACTATTAATTTAGTGTTTCTGTTTTAGTTTCCTATTCAGAGCTGGTGAATCCTGATCCAGTTGAGCACTATTTAGCATTTTACCTCTGCACTCCCACCACTAATATGGGTAGTACACTCATTTTCTATAGGGTTGCCCTCCCCTGTACCAGATATTCATTGTTCGTGGGCCTGCAGATTATAGTACACAGCTTTTTTCACAAAATTGTGAGCTGAGCTAGGTAAAAGTATAGCAACTGCAGTATGGCTGCTTTTAGTTTATTGAGTACTTCCTATTGTGTCTGTTGATTAGAACTGTTTCTAGACAGAAGTTTAAGGGATGATTAGACCTCATAGACCATTATTAAAGTCTTCTGTAGTTTTATAAATATACTGGAAATGTATATTTCATTTTATAGATCAAATAAATGCATTAAAAAGAATAGGGAACATTTTTATCTCATTCCTTCCCTTTTTTACATTAAGAAAGTTGATTGGTAAAATTGTAATTATACATTTGCATATGTATCTTGAAATATGAATTCCCAGCACTAATTCAAGTAAAGCTTTACTAATTTTAATGCTGTCAAAACTGCATCTAAAACTGTATGATTACGATAGTAACTGTGTATACCAAGAGTGGTAACTGTAGTTAAATATCATATTTAATATTAATTACAAAGTCTCTGACTAACAGATCATACAATACCTTTGTCCTTTGTTTAGAGATTAGACATTCAAGTAACTACCTTCATATAATCACTATATTACATTTTCTAGGAAGCACTGTGTGTATGTATTTGTGTGTGTATATACAGCATGTGCATGTGCTGGATCTTGTGTATTTATTTATTTATTTATGTTTATTGTATAATATGGCCCCCAGCAGCACCCCATTTAAGCATGTTTAGGTGAGTGCAACCATCCCCCCATGTTTCATATATATATATATATATATATATTTGGGAGTCTAGCCAACTCCTTGGTTTTGCACCCCTCCCTGTTACAGGTGCCTCATCTCAGGTCCCTATTTAGCCTTGTACTGCAGAGAGCCTCAGATGGAATTTTTTCCCAAGTAAGTGGTTAATCTCATAAGAGCAGACAGACTGTGAGAGTAGGACCTGCCAACGATGGGGTACATTGACGTTGTGGCAGGCTTATGCAATGTATGATCATATAATGTAACTAAATCCCCATTATTTTTTTGCCTAGATTAGGTGTTTTTGATAAAAAAACTTTTAAAAACTAATAAAATCTGTCAACATTGAAGTTGCTGTTTAGTAGATAGGAGAGTGCGCTGGATCTTGTGTATTGTTTATTGTATATACATATATATATATACATATATATATATTACTTATAATGTCATGACAATAAATTAGTTAATACTTTTATTACTGAATTTTTCAAATGACTAATTGATAAGCAAAGACAATTGTTTTAAAAATGCTTCTTGAACAACTTTGTTTCTCAGGCAGTATACCATGGGGTTCAGAATAGGTGTTATCATTGTGTAAAAAACTGCCACCACTCTATTAAGTGCAACAGTATAGTTGAGTTTTGGTCTCACATACATAAACATAACACTGCTATAGTAAACAGCAATTACAATTAAGTGTGAGCTGGATGTTGAAAATACCTTTTTCCGACCTCTAGCAGTAGGAATTTTTAAGACCGTTTTAATAATATAAAAATAGGACATTAAGATAAAAAAGCATGATGTTAAAATTGTTATAGATGAGCAGATGAAACCAAGAAGGTCACTAGAGATAGTGTTGCCACATGTAAGTTTTAAGAGAGGTGGCGCATCACAAAAGAAATGATTAATTATATTACTTTCACAAAATGACAACTGGGAGATTGACATGGCTGGAGGAAAGGTCATGACAAAGCCAAAAAAACAAGAACATATGCTTAGATTTCGACACACATAACTGCTCATGAGAAGAGAATAACGAAGTGGATAGCATATGGCCAAGTAACGGTCAAATGCCATAATACCCAACAAAATACATTCAATAGATCCAAATAAGAAAAAGAAGAAAAGTTGCATAATACAGGAGGAGAATAAAATACTTCTTCCGTGTTGAGTAATGGTAGCCAATACCTTGGGAACAGTAACAGTAACATAGCAGACTTCCAATAAAGACAAATTGCGAAGATAAAAGTACATTGGGGTATGAAGAATTTTCTCTACCCATATAATGGCTATGATTGCAAAATTGCTGAGAATTGTTACTAGATATATAATAAACAGTAATAAGAAGAAAAAGTACTGTATTGTTGGAGAACCAGGAAATCCCAATATAACAAATTCTATAACTCTGCTTTCATTCTTCAGTGTCTTAATTTCATAATCTGCATTGGAAAAGCAAAATAAGTGCATGAGCATTAGCATAACAATATAGCAAATATTTCATTAATATTAAATGTTAACACAGCTGAAAGTCAGAATTTATACTTATATAATTTTTTCTCCGACCCCCCCCTTTTTATTTTTTTCCACTTATTTTATTTTGTTCTACATCTTTATCAATTCCCATTCTTCTTTCATCTATATACTCATTTTTACACACTTACATACCCATTTATCAATTTTTTTTTTATTATGTCATTTTTTATTATGTCATTCATTTATCATATCCCACTCATATCTGTCTTATTTATTACACTTATATTCATTTTCTTGCTATGAGAGGAGACTCTCTCTATATAGTTTCTGTGTCACTTTAAACAGTATCCTTTCTAGAGACATGTCATTTACATTTGATTTAGATATGGCACTATGCCTTATTAGAAATCCATATGCGTGGCGTAAAAAACGCATTCACTACGCCCATATGCTTACACCAGTACGGAGGCGTGCCTCTTGAGACCGGCCTCCGTCAAGGTACTACATTGCCCAACAAGCATTGCGCCGCCGCGTCACATGATCGCGTACGATGGCGATCACATGTTCATTATTCCCCTCTCTCTTTCCGGTCTCTCCATAGGCTTCATGCCATACTACATTTCCCAAAAGGCATAAGTACATACCATGTGATCGCGGCAGCTTGCGATCACATGATTATCGATCCCTTTTCTATTTTTAATATTAGGATTCGTTTTTAAGCTAGAAATAAAGGTTTTAATTATATTTTTAGTTACCAGCATTATGCACTTTTTACATTTAAGATTTGTTATATCTTTGTATTTCACACACTGTATTGATGACGTCATTTTGGCGCTAAAATTTGAATAATCATGTATTTTTTAAGTTTATATAAGTTATATAAGTATCTATGTACCAGGCTGATTTTTACTATTGCCAGTTGATAAAGCCCTGTGTGGTGAAACGCGTTTTGGCTATTTTCATATTTTAATTATATTAATAAAGGAATATTGGCTCTTTTACCATATATTTGCCATATACCTTTTATTTTATATTTTTTATTTTTCATTCTACCTGGTCATACATCACTTTGAAGTCGACATCCGTCCAAGAATCCTAGGTGGGGATAACACCACCCACGCCATTATATTGAGCAGTACACTGTGTGCAGAATTATTAGGCAAATTAGTATTTTGACCACATCATCCTCTTTATGCATGTTGTCTTACTCCAAGCTGTATAGGCTCGAAAGCCTACTACCAATTAAGCATATTAGGTGATGTGCATCTCTGTAATGAGAAGGGGTGTGGTCTAATGACATCAACACCCTATATCAGGTGTGCATAATTATTAGGCAACTTCCTTTCCTTTGGCAAAATGGGTCAAAAGAAGGACTTGACAGGCTCAGAAAAGTCAAAAATAGTGAGATATCTTGCACAGGGATGCAGCACTCTTAAAATTGCAAAGCTTCTGAAGCGTGATCATCGAACAATCAAGCGTTTCATTCAAAATAGTCAACAGGGTCGCAAGAAGCGTGTGGAGAAACCAAGGCGCAAAATAACTGCCCATGAACTGAGAAAAGTCAAGCGTGCAGCTGCCAAGAAGCCACTTGCCACCAGTTTGGCCATATTTCAGAGCTGCAACATCACTGGAGTGCTCAAAAGCACAAGGTGTGCAATACTCAGAGACATGGCCAAGGTAAGAAAGGCTGAAAGACGACCACCACTGAACAAGACACACAAGCTGAAACGTCAAGACTGGGCCAAGAAATATCTCAAGACTGATTTTTCTAAGGTTTTATGGACTGATGAAATGAGAGTGAGTCTTGATGGGCCAGATGGATGGATTGGTAAAGGGCAGAGAGCTCCAGTCCGACTCAGACGCCAGCAAGGTGGAGGTGGAGTACTGGTTTGGGCTGATATCATCAAAGATGAGCTTGTGGGGCCTTTTCGGGTTGAGGATGGAGTCAAGCTCAACTCCCAGTCCTACTGCCAGTTTCTGGAAGACAGCTTCTTCAAGCAGTGGTACAGGAAAAAGTCTGCATCCTTCAAGAAAAACATGATTTTCATGCAGGACAATGCTCCATCACACGCGTCCAAGTACTCCACAGCGTGGCTGGCAAGAAAGGGTATAAAAGAAGAAAATCTAATGACATGGCCTCCTTGTTCACCTGATCTGAACCCCATTGAGAACCTGTGGTCCATCATCAAATGTGAGATTTACAAGGAGGGAAAACAGTACACCTCTCTGAACAGTGTCTGGGAGGCTGTGGTTGCTGCTGCACGCAATGTTGATGGTGAACAGATCAAAACACTGACAGAATCCATGGATGGCAGGCTTTTGAGTGTCCTTGCAAAGAAAGGTGGCTATATTGGTCACTGATTTGTTTTTGTTTTGTTTTTGAATGTCAGAAATGTATATTTTTGAATGTTGAGATGTTATATTGGTTTCACTGGTAAAAAATAAATAATTGAAATGGGTATATATTTGTTTTTTTTGTTAAGTTGCCTAATAATTATGCACAGTAATAGTCACCTGCACACACAGATATCCCCCTAAAATAGCTATAACTAAAAACAAACTAAAAACTACTTCCAAAAATATTCAGCTTTGATATTAATGAGTTTTTTTGGGTTCATTGAGAACATGGTTGTTGTTCAATAATAAAATTAATCCTCAAAAATACAACTTGCTTAATAATTCTGCACTCCCTGTATATACCCAAGTCTCTACAAGCTTACCGGAACCCATAAGAAACCTTTAAAGTATTGGGACTATGGGGCGTGGCCTAACACTCGAGCCGCATTGTTCCTTTAGAGCTCCGTGGAGATACACGCTAAAGGAGGAAAAATAACCGGGCTACATACCAAACTCCGGTGCAACAACCTGCAAGGACCGACAAGATGTCACACCGTTCTACCAAGAAACCGGTAAAAGCGGATAAAACGACCTTTTTTATGGCTAAGGTCGCAAATCCTAAACGCCGCGACGGCTGTGAAGAAATCCAAGATGGCGGCGGCCACGGATCCAGGGAAGATTCTCCGTCCCCTCCCTCCTCACCCACCTCAATACTAGAGGATAGCCCCCTTACGATTACCACAATGAAGGCCTTCATGGCGGATTTCACCCTGCAGATACAGGGCACCATTGCAGGGCAAATCAAAACGCTAGCTGGCGAACTTAAAAGGGACATACAAGACCTGGGCCTACGCACGTCTCAAATGGAGAACACGATTAGCAAGCACGCCTCCGCGCACAACAGCATGGCTGACCAGCTACACCGTGTGCAACAACTTCTCCGTGAACAAAATCTGAAAATTGCTGACTTGGAAGATAGATCCAGGAGAAATAATTTGCGCATCAGGGGGATCCCTGAATCGATCACAAATGAAGCCCTGCACGACTACCTCCAGGCCTTTTTCCTGGAACTGATCCCAGAAGTCCACCCGGATCAAGTGGTCCTGGATAGAACGCACCGCCTCAGGAGACCCCAACATCTTCCTGCCTCTGCAGCCAGGGATGTAATAACCAGAGTGCATTTTTTCCATGTAAAGGAGAAAATTGTCAAAGCAGCTAGAAAAGATAATATACCCTCTCAATATGGGAACCTGAAGATCTTTGCGGATTTGTCAGCGCACACCCTCCAATTTCGCAAATCGCTTGCACCTATCACTACCACACTGAGGGCGCAGGAGGTTCCGTACCGATGGGGCTTCCCAGCAAAACTTATTGTCCACCACGACAACTCCAATCACCCCATCTCTTCTGTGGAAGAAGGCTTGAAGAAGCTGGCGGATTGGGGGCTACCTGGACCGGACGTACCTGCACAACCTGTTGCAAAAATACCGAGACTGTCGGCGGACTGGTCCAAGGCCTAACGGGAAGGCTGAGTATATGCTGCGTGATTGCTAGACCAATACTTCACTAACGGTTCCAATATTGTTTATATGTTGTGCCATTGCTCATTGATTCACCTGGTCCCACGACCTTAAGTGCAAAGAGGTTATGTTTATATAATGTTGATATAATGTTTATTGTTGTGAGTACTATCTGACGTACATAATGACCGCAACAACTTTTAGTTGACGGCTAGAATAGGCGCTGCCCATTAGCAGATACACTCCAGGACAAACTGGTTCCTGTTACTTAAGCATAAATAGGGCACGGCACTGATGGATATTGGTTGTGCCTCATGTAGCGAGGTCTCTTCCACCCACACACTCAGGAGATAATCTAAGGAGAAATTTTCACCTCCTACGCGTGACTCCCACCCCCCTAGATACGGTCGTCAGAACACCAAAACGACCGTGAGCCACGTCACCCACCACCTGTGCCTAGTATAACTAGGCACGATATAGCTCAAGTGGTTTTGAGCTCTTGTCACTTGTTCATAAATGTTTTTCTATGTTACCCCTATCTCCACTCCCCCCCCCTCACCAAGTTGGATTTCAATCTACTGCACCGTTGTGATTATCAACAGACCTACCATTACACAGCTGAGCAACAGTATATACTACTCACTAGTCACCTCACAATACCATACGCTTTATGAATATGAGACTCATGAGTCATCGCCTACCCGATATCTAATAATCTGTTATGAAAATAGTTTCCTATAACGTGAAGGGACTTAACTCCCCAAATAAAAGAAGCCTATTACTTCAGACACTACGACACCAACATGTAGATATAGCGTGTATCCAGGAAACCCATTTTAAATCAACCATAGAACCAAAACTATTTGCTAAACAATACCCTAACCAATTCCATGCTAAATCTGCTACCAAAACGAAAGGGGTGTCAATCCTAATTAACAGGGACATAGCTCTGGACGTTCAGAGACAGTACATTGACCCGCAAGGGAGATTCATTATATTAGTGGGGCTTTTTAATGCGACACAGTACACACTGGTCACAGCCTACTTCCCCAACACAGACTCGACGAACTTTCTTAACACACTCCTCCAAATAGTGGAGGACTACCGTCAGGGAGGCCTAATCCTGTGTGGGGATTTTAACTTTATTCAATCACCACAATTGGACACATCAGCTACGCCATCCCGTAATAGGGGCAGACGCCTGTCCAAGACGTGCAAAAACCTCACCACCCTGATCTCAAAATATGGCCTGTACGATGGCTGGAGGATCTCGCATCCCATGGAGAAGGACTACACGTTCCACTCCGCGGTGCATAACACTTATTCCCGCATAGACGCATTCCTACTAGACGGTAGATCCCTGGCCCAAATGGCGGAATGTAAAATTGGATCATTTGCTTGGTCAGACCATTGCCCAGTCTACATCACACTACATGACGCGTTCCAATTCCGGGGGCGAGGGACCTGGAAACTTAATGAGTCGTTACTCTCTGACGATTCCTTTGCGGACCTAGTAAAAAACGAATAAGACCATTACTTCCGACTGAATAGCGGAGGAGAGGTATCAGAAACCTCGGTTTGGCTAGCCCATAAGGCGGTCATCCGGGGCCTATTCATTAAAAGATCAGCATTCTTGAAACGACAGAGACAGGGAGATCTTCTCCGATGTCAAGAACAAATTGCAGAACTAACAAATAGGAACAAGGCCAACCCCACCAGAAAACTTGCTGAGGAACTCCAGCAAGCCTACAGTAAACTACATACATTAAACGCAGCGAAAACTGCGTATTTCCTAAATAGATTGAGAGCGACTAACTACCACTCTTGTGGAAAAACTAACAAGTACTTAGCAGCACGACTGCGGGACAAACTGTACACTAACAAAATAGCATACATACTGGGGGAAGACGGGACAAAAAAACTAGGGCCCCAAGAGATTAGTGACACATTCGCCACCTTCTATTCCAGACTATATAATTTGAAAGACGACCCCAAGACACACCCCCCCACTGCAACTGAAGTGAAAACATTTCTGGACCGCATTAAACTACCCCAACTCTCGCAAAGCCAAATAGACACCCTGACACGCCCCCTCACGGTGAAGGAGATCTTAGACACTATCAGGGAATTGCCTAATGGCAAGTCACCTGGAGCAGATGGGTTTTCCAATCTCTACTATAAAAAGTACGCCTCGACCTTGGCACCACACCTGCTGGATACCTTCCAACAGGCGATGGAGAGGGGAGCACTGCCGCCAGATATGCTGCGGGCCACTATAGTGACCCTCCCAAAACCCGGTAAATCGACTGACAACTGTAAAAATTTCCGGCCTATCTCCCTACTCAATACGGACGCTAAGCTGTATGCTAAAATCTTGGCTAACCGATTTGCCCCTTTGCTGCCCTCCCTTATCAAAGATGACCAGACAGGCTTCGTGAGGGGAAGACAGGGCCTAGATAACACCCGAAAGCTATCAGTGGTTCTCCAGCAACTTAGGGGGGCCAGAGGGGGCGGTCTCCTGTTAGCACTAGACGCCGAAAAAGCGTTTGACCGCCTTGGCTGGCCCTTCCTTCAGGGGGTACTGGAGGCATATGGGGTCCCATCTCAAGTTTGTCAACAAATATTCGCACTCTATGCGAGCCCCTCGGCACAAGTGCTCCAAGCGGGTTTCCTCTCCTCCCCTTTCCAGATAACCAACGGTACGAGGCAAGGGTGCCCGCTCTCCCCGTTGTTGTACGTCCTAGCTTTAGAGCCATTGTTAGAGGGTATCAGACTTAATGATGAAATCCACGGAGTTACGATCTGCCACAAAGTGGTCAAGGTAGGAGCTTTTGCGGATGACATCCTACTTTACCTAACTCATCCAGGTACCACTCTCCCCGTAGTTATGAGGCTGATCAAGGAATACGGGAAGGTGTCCTACTACTCCCTCAACACGTCCAAAACTCAGGCACTAGGCATATCACTATCAACCACCCTAACGAAACAACTTCAGCGAGACTACACATTCGAATGGAGAACTGATACTATCACGTACTTGGGGATTACATACACGAGAACCCACCCTGCCCTGTTCGCAGCAAACTATGTAATCGTATGGAATAACTGTCGTAACTTACTTAAAAAATGGTCACCTGGACTAGCCCCGCCCACCGGCCGGGATGCCGTGTGATGGCCGCCGCTCGCCCTTACCTCCGAGCTGCGCGAGCCTTTCAGCACCTGCTTGGTGAGCGCGATGACGTCAGCACCGCACGTACCAACCTTCTCGGTAAGCAAACCCTTCACGGAGTGTCCGTACCGAGCTTGCCCGTCCGCGGACGCAGCCATCTTGGCTACCGCTTCCTTCTCCATCAAGATACAACTACGGGTCAGCCTGCAGTCCAAAAGGCGTAATCTAGCGATCTGTGAGGAGGATGCTACCAGGGGTTGTCATGGAAACCGGTGTTAAAGGGGCAGTGTGTCTCCTTTTGTTTTTCTTTCACGGGGTTATTCACTAAAGTGTGAATTGTCCAAATAAAAATTCACTAAAGTGTGAATTGTCAAAATTTGAATTTACTAAAGTGTGAATTGCCAAAAACTAAAATTTTAAGCCAAAATAGTCAAAAATAAAAAATTCTTCAAATCCCCTATGTTTCCAAGTGGACCACTTTGGCCTAAATTTAAAGTTCAATTTGAGTCAACAATAATTTACACTTTGGTGATAAAACCAATTCATGTGGGGGCGGGGCCTGACCGCCAAGATGGCCGGACGCACATGCTGCGTGCTCCGGTGGCAAGGGGCATAATCTGAGCCCTCACGGCGACCTACTGAGACTATATTTACTTACCAACCTGAGGGGGTTAACCAGCACCAGAAGCGGCACCCAACGGTGCGCGAAACATGCAGCTCCGACCACGGAAACCGGAGCAGAGCAGCAGGGCCTACCGGTCACTGAACCTAGTGGACCACGGGGGAGACGGCCGCTCTCCTGGGACCATACTGGGCCACGACCTCAACATGGGGCCCCGTTCCCCCCCCCTTGGACCGGTGGGGGTCATCCCGGTATCCATCAAACCAGGGCAAGCGACTTCACAAGCCCCGGCTAAACTCCGCGGCTCGAGCAACACGGCCAGTGGGCCTCTCAAGATGGCGGCCGCGACTCAACGGCAGAAAAGCGCGCCAGCCCAACCAAGCAGCCAGAGTTTCTACACGGCAGAGCAGTACGCTGAGAGGCTAGACAAGCTCTTCCAAAGGCTCTGGGAGCGACTGATACTGCGCTGTAGATGGGAACCACCCGACCCGGTGGGCACAGTAAGGAGGGACAAGGTGCGGAGCTGGCATGGACCCGCAACGGGCAAACCACGCAAGGCGACAATCGCAGACCGCCCTACAATCCTTCCCGGGCTGAAGGCCTCCCGGAGGACACCTCCACGGCACCGACCACACCGCCAGAAGCCCGACCGTCGCAGGCGACGGCAGAACATCCGAGCTCCCCACGGCGCCCGACAGAGGGTGGACCCGGCCTCGACTAAGAGAGCACGAGTCCGTGGACAACAGGTGCTGGCCTTCATTCCGGCCTGGGGCTGGAGCACTCCTTCCTTGCACCAGCGGCTCACCGGCCTCTCGCTGACCCGTCCGGCACATGGCTCAGACTTTCCCAGCAGGGGTATTGGCTGATGGATGGCCTGTAAGCCCGCAGCCCCATCACATGCCGCCCACAACTATGGACTCTTGGTGGACAATATAGCAGGCAAATTGTTGTATTTCTGTGGGTATGACTACTCACAATACCATAGTGTGCCATGTAGATGGTTTACCTTTCCTTTCCTGTTCGTCCTGCTGTTTAAACGACGTAACTCAGCTTCAGTATAGATGACACTCTTGATGGATAGCAATGTTTTATTTTATTTTATTTACTTGACCTAGCTTGTCTACGTTCAGCGAGTAATTATATGATCGTTGCTGTAGCCTATGTACTCTAACTCTTAAAGCGTGTACCTTACTCAGACACCCAAAGACCATAACCAGTTCATAGCTTAACATACCCGACCAGCACTACTGACGCTGAACTAGCCAGACCTGCTTGCATATTGAAGTTAACATATACCTAGCATAAGTAACCAATGTTTTTTCTCACCCATGTGTCTCCTGACACCTGACTAACATGATCTAGTGAGTTACCAACCCGGATCCTTTGATCCATAGCTTGTATTTTCAAACTGGAGTTTAACTACACTACATAAAAAAAAAAAAAAAAAAATGAGGCATTGAAAATTTGGAAATGTACTCTAATTTTGCATATTGTCGTACCAACCCTATGTTGTAAATCACTTAAACGTTTCCCCCGATTTCTCTTCTGTATCCCATACTTTATGCCTTTAATAAAAAAAAAAAAAAAAAAAAAAAAAAAAAAAAATGGTCACCACTATACCTGTCTTGGACGGAAAGGATCTTAGCGATCAAAATGTCAATCCTACCTAGGCTCCTATATCTGTTTTGTAACCTGCCGCTAGAACTCCCCAGATCCTTTTTCAAAACGGTCCAATCAGATATAAACCATTTTGTGTGGAAAGGGGGCAAACCCAGAGTGACACAAGCTTTGCTAAATGCACCTAGACGAGAGGGGGGACTGGCGCTGCCTAACATACACACGTATTACTGTGCAACTGTCATAGCCACTGCCCTCCCACATTTCCTCCAAACACCACCCCCGCAATGGGTACAACTAGAACGAGCGCTGGTGGCCCCACACACTTTATCCAATGTAGTATGGATACCGAAAAAATCTAGACCACAATGGCCCCTAGCACCTCACTCGATTGAGCTACTTCTAAAGCTCTGGGACAAACACGCGACACAACTCAGCGGCCACAATGGCTTATCGCTGGCAACACCGATCATGTCCTTCACATATTGCATCCCCACATTCCACGCCACGCCATGGCACGTCCGGGGTATCACTCACCTGACACACTTGTACGAACAAGGCAAACTGCTCAGCTTTGAGGAGCTGCAAACTCGGCATTCACTGCCTCCCACATCATACTACTCCTATATCCAGTTACGATCATTTTTGACTAAATACTACTGTAGGGATGCGGTACCCAACCTACTGCCCGTAATTCCTAATATATGGGAACAGATGCTTATTAAGGGATTGCTCCCCACTACGTGTAAACCGATCTCCGTGTGTCACAGACTACTGTCACGCCATCTGCCCTTTGCTGCCTCAAAAATAGCATTACTGTGGGAAACAGACCTGAACTGCTCCCTCTCGAGCACAGATTGGGAACGTATATTCCGATTGCCTCAACTCCTGATCAAATCATCTACACACCTAGAACAACTTTACAAAACAATTTATAGATGGTACATGGTACCGAGCAGGCTGCACAAAATTTTTCCTAACACCCCCAATAAGTGCTGGCGCTGCAATGGGACGGAAGGCACTGTCTTACATATCTGGTGGACGTGCCCTCACCTCCAAACCTTCTGGGCGGTGGTCCACAAACTTGCCCAAGCGGCAACTAGTTGCATTCTTCCCTTTGGGCCCCAGCAGATGTTGATAACGGACCTCCCGAGAGGACTGCCCAGGGCCACACAAACACTCCTGCTGCACATCCTTTTAACAGCACAACGCTTAATCGCGCAACATTGGAAACAAACAGCCACCCCTAGTATACAACGAGTCACTGTAGAATTAGATACACAATGCTCGTTTGAAACGGGCCTAAAAGCGCTGTTCCCACCGGCGAACACCGCCCAGGCAGCATGGGACATGTGGAAATCATGGAGATCGGGTAATAAACGAAAGTAAATGTAACCTACCAATAATACTGTATATGGAATTTATAAGTGGGACAGCACCTCGTAATTGGATTGGAGGAAGCGGTTAGAGTGTGGAACTAGAACACAAAGATTAAGGCCATCCTGCTAGATCCCATAGGGGAATGTGTCATAGGTGCCACCAGAACACTCCGTCCCATGAAGGATGTAACAATCAGTTTATGTGACTAAGTGTGGTACACGCTACTTAACTACTTAAATACTTAAATACTTAATATTCACTGCCAGCTGTATTCGAATTGTAACATGCATGGATGAAATCTGTTTACCTTCCCCCCCGCCTTCCCTCTTCTTTTCTGTACCCTTAACCGCATAAAAAATAAAAATTGTCAAATTTAAAAAAAAAAGTATTGGGACTATTATACGTATATATTCTTATTCTATTTTAACGTTTTTATCATATGTGAGCACATTATATTTATTTATATTCTTCTGTATAGCGCGACCTATTCTTGTGTTTCTACCATTTCTTTTTTGAGGACATTAGAGGGAACCTCATACTTATAGGTTGCAGCTTCTTATCTGTTTTTAGCTCTCATTAGATCACACAGCGCTGATCCTATACCTATTTTGAAAGTCAGAATTTCCTTGCAAAATGTCATATTTATTGTTACTAATAAAATAATGAAAAATAATAATTAAAAAATAAATACAACATGTATATTTAAAAAAAACTTTCGATGAAAGCATGCCTGTGTTTTTAACCCTGATGCTCTACACTTTATGCAAACATAGTTGAAAAATCATTTGACAGCAATTCCCATACTAAAAAGTGAAATGGCTGTTAAAATAAATGCCTTGAGGATAAATGATGGTCCTGGAAATTCATGGGGATTAAATTAGAAACCATTGTTTTTAGTTTAGTAAAAAATATGTATTATATATTTCTTCACATGTAATTATTATTATTATTATTATTATTATTATTATTATTATTATTATTATTATTATGTTATTATTTATATAGCACCATAAAATTCCATAGCGCTTTACAGTGGGTGGACGAACAGACATGTAGTTGTAACCAGACAAGTTGGACACACAGGAACAGATGGGTTGAGGGCCCTGCTCAATGAGCTTACATGCTAGCGGGAGTGGGGTAAGGTGACACAAAAGGTAAGGATAGTATTAGACTAATGACAGCTTCAAGAGAGGAATCAGTTGGGAGCTATTAACAGTTTAATTGATACGCTTTTATGAAGAAGGGGTTTTTTAATGATTTTTTTGAAGGAGTGGAGACTGGGTGAGCATCTAACGGAGGAGGGAAGTGAGTTCCACAGGAACGGTGCAGCCCTGGAGAAGTCTTAAAGGCGAGCATCAGAGGTGGGAGTACGGACAGAAGATAGACGTAAGTCTTCAGCAGAGCGGGACATACGTGTGTATTAGTGAGGACGGATAGGGAGCAGCATTATGTAGAGATTTAAAATCAAGAACCAGAATCTTAAATTGAGCCCTATATCTTAGAGGAAGCCAATGTAGGGACTGACAGAAGGGTGAGGCATGGGAGGTGCAGGCAGACAGGAAGATGAGCCTTGTTGTCGCATTCATTATGGACTGTAACGGTGCAAGTTGGGATCACGTAAGACTACTGAGAAGTGAATTACAGTAGTCAAGGCGAAAAAAGGACAATGGAATCAACCAGCACCTTAGTCGCATCTGGCGTTAAGTAGGGTCGGATGTGCGCAATGTTTTTGAGATGGAAGCGGCAGGATTTAGCGATAGACTGAACATGAGGCGTGAAGGAGAGTTCGGAGTCAAAGAGAACACCTAGGCAGCGAGCCTGAGTGGTGGAGCTGATGGTAGAACCGTTGACTTGGAGGGAGACAGACACAGGAGTAGCCACACTTGAGGGAGAAAAGACTAGAATTTCAGTTTTGGTCAAGTTGAGTTTAAGGAAGTGAGCAGACATCCAGTTAGAAATAGCAGAGAGGCAGTCAGAGACACTAGTCAAGAGGGACGGGGAGAGATCAGGAGAGTACAGGTAGATTTGCGTGTCATCCACATAGAAATGATATTGGAAGCCAAAGAAGCTAATGAGTTTACCAAGGGAGGTAGTATAAATAGAGAACAGTGGGGGACCAAGGACTGAACCTTGGGGGATACTAACAGAAAGGAATTGGGGAGAAGAAGTAGAGCCAGACAAAGAAACACTGAAAGAGCACTGGGAGAGGTAGGAAGAGCACCAGGAGAGAGCAATATCTTGTAGACTGATATTGCGGAGGATGAGAAGAAGCTGGTAATGATCAACAGTGTCAAAAGCTGCAGACAGTTCAAGGAGAATTAGGATAGAGTAGTGACCACGAGATTTTGCAGTGAGTAGATCATTTGATACTTTGGTCAGTGCCGTTTCCACAGAGTGCTATGCACGGAAACCAGACTGAAGCGGGTCTAGCAGAGAGTTAGACTTGAGGAAGTCTGTCAATCTTGCATACACAACTCTTTCAAGGATCTTGGATGCAAAAGGCAGTAGCGAGATAGGATGGTAGTTGGATGGGGAGTTATGGTCAAGGTTGGACTTCTTTAGAATAGGGGTTAAAGTGAATAAAAAGCACAAATACAATGGCAGTATCTGTTCCATGTTTTATTTAACTTATGGTTATTTTAAGATACTATGTATAGTTTACATCTAAGAGATCTTGTAGTACTAAATCTTTGGTGTTTGTTCAGTAAACTGGGGAATTTGGCAATTTAGGAGTTAATTCACTCTAGCCACATGTCCCCTGGCTTTGACTCACTTTATATTCTATATTACAAACTAAACAATAAGGAAAGCTAAAAAAACCTGAGCTCCTTTTGAGCTAATGTGTAATGAGGATTGAGCTTTTAGATTGCAGTAGCAAGATCTATACATGGGATCAAGATTTCTAGCCGCCCTCTCACAGAAGACAAATTTAAATTGAGCAATGTCAAGCAAGTGGGGAGTTAGAACATCCATTGCTGCATGCTGGTGTAGAAAAGCTAGCAACTATCCTAGGAGACAAAGATCTTTGTCTGTGCCATGAAACAGAGCGCAGCCACAAGGAGCTGTACTTGGACAAGCTATATTCACAACTCCTCGTGGTTTGGGCTTTATTAATGCATGAAGTCACAAAAGAACACGTCGGGAGGGAGCTGTATTTGGAACAAAAAACAAATAATAAAGTATGCTGTGCCTTTATGATTATTTAAAGAATCAAAATTATTCAAGTGCAAATATATAAACCTTTGAAGTTTCCATACAAATGTGTAATACAATAACATATATTAACCCCTTAAGACCGCAGCAAAATGTACAAGTTGTGATCCAAAAAAAACGTAAACAAAACCTGGCATTTGCGCTATATGTCTGTCCAACCGTAATTCACCTCTTTCATATTAAATGCACCCCCCTTATTATATATCATTTTATTCAGGGGAAACAGGTCTTTCGTTTAACATCAAATATTTAGGTATGGAACATAATTTAATATGAAAAAAATATAAAAAAATGGGAGAAAATAAGAATTTTTTAATTTTTTTTAGTTCTACGTGACATTTTAACTGTGAATGTCATAAGACTGTTTGCTTTTACTGCAATACAATACACATATTTGTATTCAGCGATGTCTCACGTGTAAAACAGTACCCCCTATGTACAGGTTTTATTGTGTTCTGGGAAGTTACAGGGTCAAATATAGCGAGTAACATATTTCATTTTTTTTCACATTGAAATTCGCCAGATTGGTTACGTTGCCTTTGAGACCATATGGTAGCCCAGCAATAAGAATTACCCCCATGATGGCATACCATTTGCAAAAGTAGACAACCCAAGGTATTGCAAATGGAGTATGTCCAGTCTTTTTTAGTAGCCACTTGGTCCCAAACACTGCCCAAAGTTAGTGTTAATATTTGAAAATGCAAAAAACTAATTTGAACGCAAATTTTGGCCAGTGTTTGTGACTAAGTGGCTACTAAAAAAAACTGAACATACCCTATTTGCAATACCCTGGGTCCACTATATCAAATGGTATGCCATCATGGGGATAATTTTCATTCCTGGGCTACCATACGGTCTCAAAGGCAACCTGGCGAATTTTAATGTGAAAAAACTGAAACGCAAACCTTATATTTGACTCTGTAACTTTTGAAAACACCATAAAACCTGTACATGAGGGGTACTGTTATACTCAGGAGACTTCGCTGAACACAAATATTAGTGTTTCAAAACAGTAAAACGTATCACAACAATTATATCGTCAGAGTAAGTGCCATTTGTGTGTGAAAAATGCAAAAGATGTCACTGTCACTGACGATATCGTCGTTGTAATATATTTTACTGTTTTGAAACACTAATATATGTGTTCAGCGAAGTCTTCCGAGTAAAACAGTACCCCCCATGTACAGGTTTTATGGTGTCTTGGAAAGTTACAGGGCTAAATATAGCGCTAGAAAATGTAATTCCCTGAACTTTCGGCCAGGGTTGTCAGGCAGGTCCTGCAAATTGTAATTAATAAAATGACCTAATTATGTAAATATTACATAAATATATATGTAGAATTATATATATATATATATATATATATATATATATATATATATATATATATATATATATATATATTTATATATATATATATATATATATATATATATATATATATATGTGTGTGTATATATATATGTATATATATTTTTTATTATTTGTATTTATATATAGGTATACATATAGTGATATATACGTATATACTTATGTATATAGATATATATATATTATTTTGTTCTACATGTATTTTGATATCAATATATATATATATATATTAATTTTAAAATACAGTTAGAACGAAATTACGCATGTTTATATATTTTTTTATCTATTTTTTTATTTATTTTTTTATTTTTTAACGTATTTATATATTTATTTATTTTTTATTATATATACATTTTTCTCAATTTTTATTTGTTGAATACCCTAATACCTGCTCAATTTTTATTTGTTGAATACCCTAGACACCCTGTACTGTATACTCTGCCCAAGATCCACAAGGACCCCATCACTCCACCAGGAAGACCCATTGTGTCGGCCAATGACAGTTTACTGGAACCAGTGGCTAAATATGTTGATTTTTTTATCAAAAAAAGTGTAGTGGCACTCCTCACATGTCTACGGGACACACGGGACTTCATTCATAAAATAAAGCTAACACCTATGATTGACGAATCGTCAATACTTGTCACTTTAGACGTACAGAGTCTGTACACCATCATACCCCACCAAGAGGGGCTACAGGCTCTCAGAATGGTTTTGAGTGAATCCACAGTATACACGGGACCTCCCATTGAATTCTTACTGGAATTCCTACATATTGCCTTGACCTGTAATTATTCTAAATTTGAAAAACAATTTTTTCTACAACTCTCGGGGACAGCGATGGGAGCGGTGATGGCGCCCTCTTACGCCAACGCTTTCATGTATACATTTGAAAATAAATACATCTTACAGAAATTTGGAGACTCCATTCAACACTACCATCGCTTTGTTGATGACATATTTTTAGTATGGACAGGCACCATGGAGTCATTGAAGAACATGCTCACTGAGGTCAACCTTGCTCCTACCTCTGTGAAATTGAGTATGCAATACGACACACAGTCCATCCAATTTTTGGATGTCACTATCTACAAATATCGTGGAAAATTGGAGTTCATGTTATACCGCAAAGAGACGGACCGCAACACACTATTGATGGCATCCAGCTTCCATCCCAGACAATTCAAGGCTTCACTACCTATATCTCAATTCCTCAGAGTTCTCAGATACAATAGTACTTCTGAAAATCGTGACATCCAGTTTCAACAAATGTGGAATAGATTCAGGGCAAGGGGATACCATGTTCAGACTCTCCAGCAAGCCCAAACTCGTGCCATTGAAATATGGGAATCTGAGACCAATGAAGTAACCAAAACTAATGCAACGCCAACATCCAGGATGTTCCTCCCGCTCACATTCCATACGGGCATCTCTACGGTGAAACATTCTGTTAACAAGAATTGGGGTCTACTACAATCGGATAAACAACTTCCAAAAATATTTCGAGAACGACCGATTTTCAGCTATAAGAGGAACAGAAGTCTTAAAGACATTTTGGTCAGAAATGACCCACTTCATTGTTACCAGCCTATATCGAATATCACCAAAAAAGGATGCTACAAATGTAGTGGTTGTGTGACGTGCAGCCACATGGTCAGTGGCAAGTCATTCGCACATCCTCACAGTGGCAAAAGAATCAACATCCGACATCATATAACATGTACCACAGACCACGTAATATACCTTATTACCTGTTCGTGCGGACTATCGTATGTAGGCAAAACTAACCTCACCCTGAGGGACAGGATACGTGGACATCGGTCAACCATCACCACTGCCTATCGGGATAATTACAGCGACAAACCAGTAGCCAAACATTTTTTGGCTTTAACTCATAGACTACCATCATTACGCTTCACAGCGATTGATCATATCCCACCTCCTCCGAGGGGTGGTGACAGATCAAGAATGTTACTTCAACGGGAAGCAAAATGGACATACCAACTGGACACAGTAACACCCAGAGGACTAAATGAGAATATTGTGTATTCAGTTTTTCTCTGATACCATACACCTTTCTTATCCCGGTAGTCTAGGATTATCTCTCCGAGCCTCTTCTCCTGTACATTTTTGTATCATAGTGTATATGTATACTGTATATAGCGTGTCTTGCCTACTCTCTCTTTTTTGGGGGATACTTCTTTACACTCCATCTACTTGTAGGGACTTAGTTATAGTGATCAATTAGGTGCTACGACACTGCCATATACAACTTTGGCAGTGTAGATTTTTTATTTTATTTGTTGTATACATTTTTCTGTATAGTCTGTATATATATATTTTTTTGTATACATTGTTTGTTCATTTTTCTTTAATCCAGTTAGTGATTGATATCGCAATAGATTTTTAGTATTATCTCATATGGCTATATTTCAATCACTATCAGTGATTGTCCAAAATATATTTAGCCTAACTGGCATTACCACCCCCCTTTCCTTGCTACTATAGACTCTGCAGTCTTTATTTGAAGTATCTATTTCCTTGAATTTACATGATATGCAGAGTATATGGATTAGTCCTTTTTTCCTCTGTTTTGGCTTGAATGTGGTTTCAGTCCACTACCTATAGATTATCATTGAATACCTAGTTTCCATACTCTCCTGCCTAGAGCCTATGGCCATACCAGTCTGAAAATGCTTGATCTCGTCAGATCTCAGAAGCCATCCAGATTCAGGCCTGGTTAGTACTTGTATGGGAGACCAACTAGTAACCTCAGGTGCCATAAGCCTTTGTCTTAATCTTCATTTATTTTTTAAGAATCTCTAATTAAAGTCTTCACATAGTATACTCATTTGAATACTCTGTATATTTTGTGCCCATGATATGCTTGATTTAATTGTATGTGTTATGCATTTGTTCTTTGTATTGTTCCTACTGGGTGCATGTTACACTACTTCAGATCCACATACATATGTGTCAGGATTCACACCGTGACCTCCAGACTGCCAGACGGGGTCGCCCCTTTATTGCCCGAAGAGGGATTTGAACCTTTGTACTCTGTAATTCTGAACCTGCTCTCTTACCTCTGAGCCATTTCAGGACTTTGGATAACTCCCGTTTATTCTTGAATTGCCTGCAGCACTAGGGGGCTGGACTTCACCTAGCTCAGACCTGTCAGTAACTCTCCAGCTGAATCTGATACCTAATTAACAAGGTATAAGACACTGCCCCTCCCTAAGGGCAGTGTCAGTTCAATGACTCTGGTTAGAGTATTGCTATTCCATGTTCCAGTATTCTCCTGACCTTGGATTGCTATTCGTTTGTACCCTGACCTCTGGCATCCCCTGACCTCGGCTCGCTACTCGTATCTCCTGATTTCTGGCATCCTCTGACCACTGGCTTACCCACGACTATTAGTTCTTCCTTGACCACCTTGGCCTGTGTTTAATTGCAAGGGTGAGCATATCTCTGCATATTGGACTCCCAGCAAGGTAAGCCTGACAATATGGTCACTTTAATTGGTGTATGTCAGATACTGGACCAATATCAATATAGTCTCTTTTTTCATAGAAATGGACCTTTGAGTCCTCACTATTAGTGGTGATCACTTTATTGTGTGTATACCATGCTATTTGGTAGGTATTATATTCCTGTATACTCCACAGTGCTTAATGCCCTTTCACTTTATTGCACAGATAATTCTCTGCCTAATCCGAGCTGTTCCACGTTCACTACATACTTGCTTGGGTTTAGTTTACCCGTTTCCTAGCAACCACGTCATAGTAATGGCCACGCCCATATGTCACGCGTCACATGACGCTCCACTTGCACTTCCGGGTTCGGACTTATGGAAACCGGTGTACACTGTTTGTTTGGTGAGTAACTCCTCCTATGTTGCCTATATATTTGTGTTTTATATGTTTGTATACTGATCTTGAGGAAGACCTGAAGAGGTCGAAACGTCGATTAGATGTATGTTACCTGTTATTAAATAATATCAAGTTTTTTTTCTACAAAGACCTGAGAGTGCATCTCTTTCCTTCTTACTTATGTATATAGATATATATATATTAATTTTAAAATACAGTTAGAACGAAATTATGCATTTTTATATATATTTTTTTATCTATTTTATCTATTTTTTAATTTTATTTTTTAACGTATTTATATATTTATTTTTTTATTTTATATATATATATATATATATATATATATATATATATATATATATATATATTCTTATTTTTACACTGTTTTACCATTTTTTTTTTTTTTTTTTTCAGACAGCAGGGGGAGTACCTGTCATTACAGGCATTCCCCCTGCTGGCATTGAGATGGACGGCTATGCTGTCCATGTGATCGCGGGGTCCTCGCAAGGACCTCACGATCACATGGCCCTAGGGCGCCGAAGAGGACAGAGGGAGACTCCCTGGGCTCCCCGGTAAGTCCCCCATACCGCGATCACCGGCGTGGGATCGCCGGCGACCGGGTAAGTACAAAAGATCGCAGGACGTTCTATGCCGTCCTGCGGCGTTTAGAGCCACCAAAATAAGGACGGCATAGAACGTCCTGCGGTCTTAAGGGGTTAAGAAACAAATAAGAGTACTAAAGTGCACTTTGCAAAAACACACCATTATGTGTAACTTTGTGCAAAAACATGAGTGCTACCACAAAAACGTGTTAAAGCAATTGAACACTATACTCACACAATAGTATTTCACTTATGCTGCCATAATTTCTCAATGTAAATAATTTTTCCTTTACTATAGTTTAAATAGACATAGGTTTGGGATACATGCTCGAGGAATGCTGGTATATTCATACAAACATTTTTTAACCCCTTTTCATGTCTTTGAATCAAAATGCAGGCTGGAAGGTGTTATTATGCTCATTCAATATATTGTATTACACATTTGTATGTAAACTTCAAAGGTTTATATATTTGCACTTTAATAATTTTGATTATTTAAAAAAAATCTTAAAGGCACAGCACACTTTATTATTTGGTTTTTGGATTATGTATTTGTTTTGAGCTTTTTCACATTATAGAGTGCAGCTATCTTCACTGTTTATAATTACGGTATATATCCACTTCAGAAATATTTAGTGCCATACTTTTACTTGTATCTTTTGTATATATTGTGTAATTAGAACAAGCCTAAGTACAGCGGGTCTCTTACTACACTAGACCAAAGCTCACTAAGGTTCATGTAAGAAGGCTTGAAGGGGACTCTTAGGCCATTAAAAGTAATAGCTTGATGGAAGTAGTCCTCCCTGCCGGGGGGAGAGGGGGCATCATGCTGAGGGACTGGGGGTCAGCGAGGAGAAGGGCGGCTACACGGAGCCGGTGGGAGAGCGAGCAGTCTCTCCTGAAAGAAAGCCTGATCTGCTCCAACACAGAACCCTGGCAGGCGTTTCCAGACTTTCCAGGATTGGAGCGAGTTGGAGGGGTCGACATCTCCTACAGTAAAGAAGATGACACCATTGCGTGTGTGTCCCTTGTGGTCCTCAGTTATCAAGATCTGGAGGTGATCTATGAGGACTGTCACATGGTGCCCCTTGATGCCACCTACGTTGCAGGTTTTCTGGCCTTTAGAGAGGTGCCATCCTTGCCATCCTTATCAGAAGCTGTTTGCAGTCTGATGAAAACCAATCCAAGACTGATGCCTCAAGTTCTCTTTGTAGACGGCAATGGCGTTCTGCATCACAGGGGGTTTGGAGTGGCATGCCACCTCGGGATCCAAACCGACCTACCATGCATTGGGGTCGCCAAGAATCTGCTGCAAGTAGATGGTCTGGAGAACAATGAAGAACATAAGGAACAGATACGACAGCTGAAGAATGGAGGGGACTTCTTTAACCTGACCAGCAGCTTGGGCAGTGTCCTTGGTACGGCTTTGAAAAGTTCTGATAAAAGCTACAAACCCATCTACAGTTCAGTGGGTCACAAGATTAGCCTGGAGTCTGCTGTGCACCTGATGCATTCCTGCTGCAGGTACCGAGTGCCCAACCCAATCAGACAGGCAGACATACGATCTAGGAAGTTTCTAGTTAAAATCACAACTGTAGCAGAATACTCCAAGGCTACAAGATGACACTTTTCCCAATGGATCCTACAGGAAGTTATGTCTGGTAACTCTGGATGGATATGACGCACAAGTGGATACTTACACCGTGAATGCCAGGGGCTTATTTGGGCTGCATACTGATTTAATTGACTTTTATGCCTGACACATCTGTGGAAGGCTGTTGGCTGAGGTACAAGGTCATGAGCCAATGGTTCGATGATACCATTAAATGGCATTGACATTTATTATATTCAAAGGCAGCAGAGTTTACATGTAAAATTCACTAATAAATAGATTTGTCCAAAAGGATCTAGTTAGCCAGACCCCAATAAATACCTGAGTATTAGTCTCTTGCCTGTACTGGAAGTTCTACCTGGCAATATTTTTGATCAGGTTAAAAAAAATATATAAAAAGAGTTCAGGGGTTTTCCTTAGATGTATTGTTCGCATGTATACTGGACATTTTTAATTTGCATCGAATGCCAGGCTGTGCCAGCTCAACCTTGCATTGGCTACAAATCCAGATTAAAAAATGAGCTTGAAATGACCGTCCTCTTCAGAGTAAAAATGTTATCTTTTTATAATTCAGGATGGCTCACCTAACAGTTTGATGTTTTTTGCTTGTAGGTACGTAGTGGGGAATTACGATGAAGCATAAACATAATTAACCCCATTCAACTTCCCCCCAATAACGACAGACAACGTGGTATGGATGAACAGGCCACAGCATTTATTATAACATAAATAAATTACTGTATAACACACCCATAACTCCATATATTAAACTCTTCTTTCTGTAACGAAATTGTTAGCAACAAATAAACATAAATAACATATATATATATATATATATATATATATATATATATATATATATATATATATATATATATATATATATATATATATATAAACAACTCAACATACAGTGCTATACAGAGAACCCCCCGTCCTTGCCAATAAAAACCTGCAGTGGCTCCTAAACACCACTGCCTCTCACCTGCCCCCCCGTCATAAAAAACATATTCCAATGCCTGCCATCAGCCGACCTTATCCACGCTCGATGGGCACGAGACCTCAGGCAACCTAAAGTTAAACCTTTTGAAGCAGGGGAGGCTGAGACCTGTAAACATGAGGAACTTATTCCATCCTTAACATAACCAAACTTAATTGGCAAGGACATACCCCCGACTCGCTGTGACTAACTAAACCTACGCGGGGTGGGCGGGCGGGAAGCTGTTCACTGGCCCGAATCCCAAGTGGCACTGAGGTAAGACCTCCCCCCTGCTAGTTCACATAGCCCTAACCCCACCCACACAATACACCCACTATCAAAGACCCTCCCCTGCATCTATCCCCACACTCCTACATGTGCCCTTGTCCGCTTAGCTGCGCTATCTCCCCAGGGCCTTTATGTGCACCATTTCTGTCAATACCAAAGCATTTTTCAGTGTTGTATAAGCTCTACTTCAAATACCTACATCATGTTTAATTCATTCAGAAAGCACAATATATTAATCGTTTGATTGCCATTTAATTCTGGCTGAAAAAATTAGCTTTTTAGACAAATTACATATTAACCGGGTTTTAGCTAATCTTTTTACAATAAAGCAAGGTCTGCAAGCTGGAAGAATTAAAATAAAAAAAGTAATAGCTTGAAAGGATAGCATAATTAGGAAAGAAGAGGCAGATATTGAGAAACAAGAAAAGAAGTCTGGATGGAAGGAAAGGACATGCATGGTCAGGGGGCATCCATAAAGGTAAATGAAAGGGGAGAGCAAATGGTAATGAGGAGAGATGATGCATGAAGGGGGTTGAGGTACATATTTATACTGTTGCATTCACCTACATATTCAGACAAATACTATTGTATTCACCACAGGCACTCCACATATACAAGAGTATGTCTGTATGAATGGCTCTAGAAACAACTAAACAGAAGCTGAAAGCACTGGCAGCCAGACTAAGCAGATGACCAAAGAAGCAGAAAATAAATACCTTGTTTACCAAAGAATCATCCAATATGTAAGCGCAGCTGCAGGTTAACAGCATACTCAGCCAAGACTCATCAGAACTGAGGCTGACCAGTAATGGAAGAACAAATGAGTGGGGGGAAAAAGCATCACATAACAACAAGGCTCTTTGGCTACTAGACCTGAAACCAGTCCACTGTGTTCTCCTAAAACTGGAATCAGGCACTTCCAATACAGGGAGTGCAGAATTATTAGGCAAGTTGTATTTTTGAGGATTAATTTTATTATTGAACAACAACCATGTTCTCAATGAACCCAAAAATCTCATTAATATCAAAGCTGAATCGTTTTGGAAGTAGTTTTTAGTTTGTTTTTAGTTATAGCTATTTTAGGGGGGATATATGTGTGTGCAGGTGACTATTACTGTGCATAATTATTGGGCAACTTAACAAAAAACAAATATATACCCATTTCAATTATTTATTTTTACCATTGAAACCAATATAACATCTCAACATTCACAAATATACATTTCTGACATTCAAAAACAAAAACAAATCAGTGACCAATATAGCCACCTTTCTTTGCAAGGACACTCAAAAGCCTGCCATCCATGTATTCTGTCAGTGTTTTGATCTGTTCACCATCAACATTGCATGCAGCAGCAACCACAGCCTCCCAGACACTGTTCAGAGAGGTGTACTGTTTTCCCTCCTTGTAAATCTCACATTTGATGATGGACCACAGGTTCTCAATGGGGTTCAGATCAGGTGAACAAGGAGGCCATGTCATTAGATTTTCTTCTTTTATACCCTTTCTTGCCAGCCACGCTGTGGAGTACTTGGACGCGTGTGATGGAGCATTGTCCTGCATGAAAATCATGTTTTTCTTGAAGGATGCAGACTTCTTCCTGTACCACTGCTTGAAGAAGGTGTCTTCCAGAAACTGGCAGTAGGACTGGGAGTTGAGCTTGACTCCATCCTCAACCCGAAAAGGCCCCACAAGCTCATCTTTGATGATACCAGCCCAAACCAGTACTCCCCCTCCACCTTGCTGGCGTCTGAGTCGGACTGGAGCTCTCTGCCCTTTACCAATCCAGCCACGGGCCCATCCATCTGGCCCATCAAGACTCACTCTCATTTCATCAGTCCATAAAACCTTAGAAAAATCAGTCTTGAGATATTTCTTGGCCCAGTCTTGACGTTTCAGCTTGTGTGTCTTGTTCAGTGGTGGTTGTCTTTCAGCCTTTCTTACCTTGGCCATGTCTCTGAGTATTGCACACCTTGTGCTTTTGGGCACTCCAGTGATGTTGCAGCTCTGAAATATGGCCAAACTGGTGGCAAGTGGCATCTTGGCAGCTGCACGCTTGACTTTTCTCAGTTCATGGGCAGTTATTTTGCGCCTTGGTTTCTCCACACGCTTCTTGCGACCCTGTTGACTATTTTGAATGAAACGCTTGATTGTTCGATCACGCTTCAGAAGCTTTGCAATTTTAAGAGTGCTGCATCCCTGTGCAAGATATCTCACTATTTTTGACTTTTCTGAGCCTGTCAAGTCCTTCTTTTGACCCATTTTGCCAAAGGAAAGGAAGTTGCCTAATAATTATGCACACCTGATATAGGGTGTTGATGTCATTAGACCACACCCCTTCTCATTACAGATATGCACATCACCTAATATGCTTAATTGGTAGTAGGCTTTCGAGCCTATACAGCTTGGAGTAAGACAACATGCATAAAGAGGATGATGTGGTCAAAATACTCATTTGCCTAATAATTCTGCACTCCCTGTATATAATGCCTCATAGTAGGAGATTTCCAACAAGTAGCCCACGTGAAGAATTAGTTAGCATTATGACCTGACATGATCTACACCTAGTGGATAAAGAAATTAATAATGCTTTATGAATGCTGAGGAGCACAAACTAACCAGCTGCCAGCAACAGCTCCAACATTGACTGCATACCACAAGGCACAACAATACTGGTCACGAAGGTATCTCACAAGGGAACAACACCATATAACTACAGACCAATCACCTGCCTCTCCACAACATGGAATATCCAGTCAGCTATCCTAGCTTCGAAGGAAACCACACCAGAGGCTCAAAACACCTGCTGGCAGACCAATCAGTCACACGGAATACCAAAACCAGACAGACCAATTTGTACTCATAGAAACATAGAAACATAGAATGTGACGGCAGATAAGAACCATTCGGCCCATCTAGTTTGCCCAGTTTTCTAAATACTTTCATTAGTCCCTGGCATTATCTTATAGTTAGGATAGCCTTATGCCTATCCCACGCATGCTTAAACTCCTTTACTGTGTTAACATCTACCACTTCAGCTGGAAGGCTATTCCATGCATCCACCACCCTCTCAGTAAAGTAATACTTCCTGATATTATTTTTAAACCTTTGTCCCTCTAATTCAAGACTATGTCCTCTTGTTGTGGTAGTTTTTCTTCTTTTAAATATAGTCTCCTCCTTTACTGTGTTGATTCCCTTTATGTATTTAAATGTTTCTATCATATCCCCCCTGTCTCGTCTTTCCTCCATGCTATACATGTTAAGATCCTTTAACCTTTCCTGGTAATCCTGAATTGTGTCTTGTTCAGTGGTGGTCGTCTTTCAGCCTTTCTTACCTTGGCCATGTCTCTGAGTATTGCACACCTTGTGCTTTTGGGCACTCCAGTGATGTTGCAGCTCTGAAATATGGCCAAACTGGTGGCAGGTGGCATCTTGGCAGCTGCACTCATCCTGAATTGACTGCTGGTGCCTGGTTCTTCTTTACCTTCCCTGACTATCTTGGCCTGTGAAGAGAGCATTCCTATGCTGTATTTAAAGAGCCTGTCCACGATTCTGGACCACATCAGTGCTTGTTATTATAAGCCTATTTTATGATATTGTCAGATACATGCTATACTATAAAATCTCTCTGTTCCTCATGTTTATTAGATTTCTTTCTGCTCCAGCATTATCCCTTTGCTATTAAGAAAAGTACTGTGATGTATACTGTGATTGTTTATTTTGGAGTTGGTTTACATTGTTTGTGCACTGTGCACATTTTACACTGTTTGCTTGTTCACTGATGCACCTAACAAGGATATAAAGAAAGGGCATTGGAATAAGTGATAAGTGTGGGCGAATAATATCAAATAGAGGGAAGATGATCAGAACTAAAGGAGTTGTAGTGCTAGAAGGTCAAATAGGAGATGTAGAGAACAGCTACAAATGCCTCAGGATACTACAAACACATGGCAAGCAAGAGGAAGAAGCAAGAAAGATAACAACATCCAAGCACCTTCAGAGCGTCAGACAGGTCCTGAAATTAGAACTCAATGGCAAGGACAAGATTCACACCATAAACACATATGCCCTACAAATCATCTGGTACCCAGCTGGAATAATAATCTGGTCATGAAAATATCTAAATACAGTGGATATCAATGGATACATATTAAGGATTCCACCCAAAATCCAACACTAATAGACCGTACACCAGCTGGAAGGAAATAGGTTTAGGCCTAATGATTGTTAAGACCACAGTCCAGGATTCAACACAGAGCATCTGCAAGATGGCTCCCAAAGAGGAAATGCTAAGGGAATGTCTGAAACAACAAGAGAGAGAATGCAGAAAAGGAAGAAGATCCAGGGCAAAATGGAGACAATTTTCTCAATTTTGATGTAACACGGGCATATAGTTAATGTGGTCCAAATTACAGAATCTTACCAGTGATTGGAAAATAACTAAAAGACAGCACTGATGCACTTGTCTTAGCAGCACAGAAACAGGCACTCAGAACCAGATCAATAGATGTTGGTATCTATCACACCAGGCAGGAACCAAGGTGCAGATTTTCCAAAGAACACTCAGACAATCTAGTAGCTGGATGTAAGATGTTAGCATGGACAGTGTACACCAAATTGCTTAGAAAATGTACTGAAACATCTGCACAGAATATGGGATGAACCTGATGAGAGATGCCAAAAGGGAGGTTGAGAATGACAGGGCTAATCAGTTATCCTGTGGGACTTCCAGATTCAAAGAGACAAGCATGTGCTGGCAAACCAACCCAACACTGTGGTGATAAACAAGAAATGAAAAGCAGCAGTGCTGGTGGATATGGCAGAAAAGAGAAAACATAATACTTTACAGAACAAGATTCATAAAATACCACCCAGATGGGTGAGAAAGTAGTTATAATGTTATATTCATCAAGACACTCTAGTGCAGCCTTCCTTGTTTCATATGTATGTATAATTGGGACTCCAGACCAACTCCCTCAGTTTCATACTCCTCCTTGCCACACATGCTTCATTCAAGGGCTCTATACAACTTTGCACTGCAGAGAACCTCAGGTGGGAACAAAGTGTTTTAAGCTCATACAATCAGCAATTAGGTTACTAGAGCAGAATCTGCCAAAAAAAGATACATGAGCATTGTGGTAGGCTTATGCAATGTAGGATCACATACTGTAACTAAATCCCTTTAATTATTGTCTATATCAGGTGCATTTAATAAATATTAAGTCCAAAGGCCACTACTCCATATTAATTATTCTTGACCTGTCTGCTACCTTTGACACTCTTGACCATGTTCTCCTTCTCTGAACTCTTCATTCACTCTGTCTCTGTGACACTGTCCTCTCGTGGTTTTCCTCCTATCTCTCCTAACACTAATCCAGTGTCTCTTTTTTAATCATACCTGCTCCCTTCATCCTGTCTCGGTTGGAGTCCCCAAAGACTCTGTTCTTGGTGTCATGGTGGAAATTTATCATATTGGCACATATATTTACAAAATGCTCTGTAAAAATGCAATGTTCGTTAAAATAAAAATGCAAAAATAAAATTGCCACAAATTAATAAAATTGTGGCATGCTAAGACATAAAATAAACCATATGAGATACCATGGAGTGGTTTTCACAAATAATAGGCCTTTCTATGGTAATTTAAACAGTGAAAATGCTATATTGCACTAAAATAAGATATAGGAACATCAAATCCAGCTTTCAAAATTCTAAGGATAACAATTAAAATGGTCAAGTGTCTTATATGGTGCTGTAGCTTTAAGGGATAGTGGCAAAGGCATACATTGCGGATATCTCTGTACTCAGAAGATTTAGCTGAACACAACTGGGGTTTTTCCTACAGAAGTTGTACACACTAGGTTTACGAAATTCCCATTAAAAAAAAACTAATTATGTGTGTATGTACAAAAACATAAAAAGCTATTTTATTACAGTATTTGGCAGAGATTGGCAGTTAAATGACTATGGGAAAAGAGTCAAAGTACCCTACGGCAAATCATCTGTGTAAAAGTATGTAAACTTTATAGAAATATATATTATGTAGCAATTTTGTTTCCTGCGAGGGCTATCAAGCTTAAAAGATAATACATTACATATTCTAAAATTGTTTCACTTTGAAATTGTATTTACAATTTTTAGATTTAAAAGTTTATCTTGTTTACATACTGTACAGCACTGTAGAACATGTTGGCACTATATAAATAATATTGTAACTAGCATATTAGGGAAAAAGAGTTAGTTGTATTTGAAAAACAAACTGCAAATTTCAACCAGAATAGCGGATTTGGAAAATAAAAAGAACTGTTGTGCTCTGTTTACTATAGCACAGTAAGTATAGTACAGTATTCATATATTTGCATATGAAATGTGTAGTTTACCTTGTATGAGAAGTTTAGTAGAAGGATTCATTTGTTTTCTTGTGCTCTTCAGATTTTAAATTCTGTATAAGATTTTCCTCAATGCAGTATTGGTATATTTTGCAATACTTTTCACTGTCCCAAATGTTTTAGGTAAAAATGCAAAAACACATATGCAGACGTGTTACACTTTAATTTATGTCATGTTACAGCAGATTTATTAGAATGCCTGTCCTCTGAGAGTTAAAGCATTTGCTCATATAAACTCTTTATTTTCAAAACTTTATTTAAAAACTGCTCTGATTATGCCCCAGAGAGACCAATTATGATTACAATTTTAAAACCATCAGGGACTTTATTGTATTTGTTCCTCAAACTAATGATGTAAAAAGATAGTGTTTTTCAGTTATTAATATCCTTTTCTTTAACCACTTAAGGACCGGACTTTTTTTGCGATGTTGTACATTTGCGACCAGGCATCTTTTTGACACTTTTGTGGTGTTTGTGTTTAGCTGTAATGTTCTGCTCTCTCATTTACTGTTCCTATACAAATTATATATTGTTTTTTCAGGACAAAAGGGGCTTTCTTTACATACCATTATTTATATAATCTCATGTAATTTAATTTTAAAAAAATGAGAAAATATGATGAAAAATTTAGAAAAATACACGTTTTTTGAATTTTATGTGAAAAATCTTTTACTCATCTACAAAAGCGAATGAAAAAAACTGCTAAATAGATTCAAAATGTTGTCCTGAGTTCAAAAATACCCAGTGTTTACATGCTTTTTGCTATTTTTTTGCATGTTATAGGGCTATAAGTACAAGTAGGATATTGCGGTTTCAAAACATACATTTTTAAAATGTATCATTAGTGACATTGTAACACTATTATCTGTCATAAATTGCTAAATAACACCCCACATGTACATATTTTTTTTAAAAGTAGACAACCCAAGGTATTCAATATGGGGTATGTCCAGACTTTTTTAGTAGCCACTTAGTCGCAAACACTGGCCAAAGTTAGCGTTCAGATTTGTTTGTGTGTGAAAAAAGTAAAAAACTAAATTGAACGCTAATTTTGGCCAGTGTTTGTGACTAAGTGGTTACTAAAAAAGACTGGACATAACCCAAGGTATTGCAAATGGGGTGTATTCTTTTGCAAATGGTATGCCATCATGGGGGTAATTCTCATTCCTGGGCTACCATACGCTCTCAAAGGCAACGTAACCAACCTGGCCATTTTCAATGTAAAAATATTTGACCCATATATTTGACCCTGTAAATTTCAAAAACGCTATAAAACCTGTACATGGGGGGTCCTGTTCTACTCAGGAGACTTTGCTGAACACAAATATTAGTGTTTCAAAACTGGAAAATGTATCACAACAATTATATCATCAGTAAAAGTGCTGTTTGTGTGTGAAAAATGCAAAAAAAGTCACTTTCACTGACAATATCATCGCTGTGATATGTTTTACTGTTTTGAATCACTAATATTTGTGTTCAGCGAAGTCTCCCGAGTAAAACAGTACCCCCCATGTACAGGTTTTAGGGTGTCGTAGAATGTTACAGGGTAAAATACAGTGATAGCAAATTAAATTCTCTGGACTGGGTTGGCAGGCAGGTCCCTTAAATTGCAATCAATAAAATAACTTAATTATGTGAAAATATTACATAAATACGCACGTAGAATTTAAATATATATGCATATTTATATATTTGAAGTCTACGTGTATATTTATATAATTATTCATGTAATTTTGTATATGGACATATGAATAGTTTGCATTCTTTTTATTTATTTATATATACATAGATATATATATACAATTTCATTCTAAGTGTATTTTGATATAAATATATATATATATTAATATCAAAATACAGTTAGAATAAAATTTCGTATAGATATATTTTTTTAAATTTTTATTATTTTTTTTTATTTAAATTATTTATTATTCGTATTTTATTATATATATATATATATATATATATATATATATATATATATATATTATATATATTATATATATTATATATATACGTGTGTAAATTAATTATAAGTGTATTTTTATATTAATATATGTACATATTAATATAAAAATACACTTAGCATGACATTATATATATGATATATAGACATATATTATATAGGTATACACATATATAATATTTTTTTTTTAATTAACTTTCACTTTAAATTTTTTAATGATTTTACACATGCAGGGAGACTGCCTGTCAGCACAGACAGTCCCCCTGCAGGCAGAGACTAGGACACCTATTGTGACCATGTGGTCGCCCTGTTGGGCGATCACATGGCCCCAGGGGTCCTAAACCGCCATGGGGAGACTGTCTGGGCTGCAGGCAGTCTCCCCACACCAGGAGCACCGCCGATCGCCGCCGGGGGAACGACGGCGATCGGGTAAGTACATTTTAAATTTAGGACGGTTCAGGACCGTCGTCGGTCGGCAAGAGAAAAATGCCGATGACGGTCCTGAACCGTCTAGCGTCCTCAAGGGGTTAAATATGCTAGAATTGATTTTGTTCACCTTTCTACAGTTAATAATAATTCATGTTAGTGCAATGAGATTGGAAGTATGAAATATAAAAGCAGAATTAAATCTGGAAAATGGAAAATCAAGAAAACGTAACCTTTGAATATTCAGATCAAAGTGTATAACTTTCATTTTTATGCTTAGCTACTTCAAAACTCTAGTTTTTAGAATGATTTCAGGACCCACTTAAGTGACAGTGTTTTAATGCATGAATATTGCAATGCATTAGGAATTACTGTTGTCAGCCTGTCTGATGGTGATTGAAGCTAAAAAGTAGGCCTCAGAGACACATGTACAATGAGAACACTGCCAACAGAGACTGTAGACTGGAATAGTCATCCAAGGCAATGGATAGCATCTTATAGGCTGTCTCAATTGAAGATCAAGAAAGGATGAGACAGAAGATTAAATGAGATTGTATAATCTTGAGGTTGATACATAGACAGTAAGGTGGATCAGCACTCTCCAGAAAAAAATGTGGGCACAAACTCCAAGGTTACCTTCCAGTCACCTCATATATTGTGGAAACAAAATAGATCCCAACACCAACGTACTTTTAAGAGATTTATTCCACCTGTGTGGACCAAGCAAGAACTCCAAACAGGTGTAATACACTGATCAGCCTCAAAATTAAAACCACATGCAAAAATAGCCTTGATGCATTGAGGCATGGCTCCACATGACCCCTGAACGTGTCCCATGGTATCTGGTACCTAGAGATTAGCAACAGAACTGTTAAGTCCTGCAAGTTATGGGGTGGGACCTCTATTAATTAGATTTATTGTTTCAGCACATTCAATAGATGTTGAATCCGATGGAGCTCTGAGGGGATTTAGAGGCCAAAGCATCACCTTTGGCATGTTCCTCATATCATTCTTGAACAATTGTTTTTCGTGTGACAGGGTGCATTATCCTGCTGAAAGACACCAAAGCCAGCAGGGAACACCATTTCCATGAAGCGATTTCTGTGCTCTGCAACAATTTCTAGGTAGGTGGTTCGTGTCATGAACATAAAAGACAGGACCCAAGGTTTCCCAGCAGAACATTGACCAGAACATAACATTGCCTCTAACAGCCTCCTTTCTTCCCCTAGTGAGACTTACAAGAGAATGTCAGTGGCACACATGGGACTTACAAGGGAATGTCAGTGGCACATATGGGACTTAACATTTTTTCATTAAAAATAAAGAATTATGGGAGGCAGAGCCTGACTGCCAAGCTGACCAGACCCGAGTCTGGTGCCAAAAATCAAGGTGCACTGTCTGACAGCCCATTCCCGTGGACTGAAGCTTCCCTAATTAATGACCGGAGGAGGTTACTGAGCCCGGAGACACCCGGCAGGGGCCACCTTAACCCGCGACCGCACACAAGAGGCTTGTGGCCTAGGCGAGCTTGGGCCTAGGAGAGACGTATGCTCTCCTGGCCCAAACACGGACAGAGTACCCAGACTGTTGCCTTCCCCCCCCGCCCCCCTGGACCAGTGGGGGTAATCCCGGTCCCCACTACAGGCCCCCACTTACCTCGGTCACAAAGACTATGGCCAGCGCAGGGGCCAAAACCGCCACAATCCTACTCAACATGATGAGCAGGCCTCCCTCAGCCGAGCAACGGATAGCACCAGCTGCACTGAGCCCACAAGCTACCTTGGAGCAACGCCTAGACAAGCTTTTTAACCACTTCTGGGTGGAACTGGAAGCGCGGGCCAGGAGGGCACTGGCTCAAGGTGAGGAAGAAGCGCGAAGAGGAGAGGGGCATGATGCATCTGTAACCCTCAAGCGCACAAGCAACTAGCGCACAAGCAACCAACACACCACTGCACCTCGCAAGCAAGGGCCACCCAAACCAAGTGCCAAGCCAAGGGCCACCCAAGGAACTCACACGCTGCACAGACTGCAAAAGCAGAGGACCATTTGCTGCAAGTGGCGCCATACACCCTGGAGACTCTGTCACACCCCCTATGGGAAGGATCCTGCCACGAGCCCTCAAGTCTGCGGAGTCACCAGGTTGGCCCAAAACAAGGCCTGGGGCTGGAAAGCGACCATGCCATGCCCAAGACCAGCAACACCTCAGGACTACACTCACCTATTTCCGAGTCTCAGTGTAGGCTGAGAGAGAATCCCTGGGTCTAGGACTGCCAACATGTTGCCTGCCATAGAGACACCCTACCGACAAGATCCCATCTTAACATTGAGCCTCCCTTTACCACCCTTGGGCATAAGCTGAAGCAGGCTCGCTATCTAACGCAGTGTCACCCTTATGGGACTACCCGCAAACAGCAGCTGTGAGTGGACCTCCATACCAAGCCCACACATTTCAGCCTAATTGTGCCCCCTATAGGCATGTACATTGCAGCTGACTGATCTTCATGTTTTTTTATCGTTTTGTATTTCCTATGTTTTCTAGGCCTTAAACATTAACCAGATTTCTGCCTCATATACTCTAATGCTGTATAGATACAAAGCCAGTGAGCTCTACCTTCATAAAATTAACTCATGTCTAGATATAACCTGTCAATAACTATCCAAGGCTCAGAGTTTAGACATATATGCAATCTTGAGAATATCTATACATACTCCCATGCTTATCTCCATACATGCTTAGAAATCAGGCCGTTTCTAATTGTAAAGTAATTTCAGGCAAACAACACAACCAAGCTGAATGTTATTGCATGCCTTAAAAGTGCCACTCTTGATCGCTTAGCAAAAACGTGTGCAGTTATGCTAATATGCCTATTATGTAAACATCAGCTAGTTAGACAATGTTTAATCATCTCTAATCAGCACGACGCACAGTGAAATCATAGAATTTTTAATGTCTTAAGCTTGTCGACCCTATCGTGACCCAACACAATAGCAGTGCAAAACTAGCCTGTACCTAGTATGTCTATAAACTTAATGTTCCTAGCTTGTTTTATCTCAAAAATGTGCTGTTTATCTCTGCCATGACCATGTATGCAGTTGACACACCTGTAACCGCGGTCGTGGCGCTACAGGTTACTGTGTTATGTAATCCAACGCACAAGAAAAAAAAAGAATTAAAAAAAAAAGAATTATAAAAAATAAATTGAAGATTATGCTAGCGTTAGTGTACTTATAATCTTAATTTTAGTAATGACAGGAGGCGAGTATTTTGCATAAACTCTCTTTACTAACTCACATAGCAGTAAAGAAAAAAATGTGAAACATTAACCAATCAAAAGAAAGTAGGAGGCATAGTATTCACAGTAATGAGGCTCCTCCCCCTCTTTCGAGAGCGACATCAAATATTAAGAAAACATTTTTTAAAACGGATAAAGTCTTGTAACATGCATCAACGGGTGACTTTCCAAGTACGAAGTCCTAGGGTGATCAAAACATGCACCGACAGATGACTTTTCCAATTACGAAGTCCTGGTTGCTGAAGGAAGGTCCAAACATGTCCAACCTGAGCGTGAGCTGTAATGTCTTGAAGTTATGCTGAAAGAGAGCGTGGAAAAGGTTAGGAACCGGTCTGGTAACTGTTTGCAGTAATGTAATAAACCCAGCACAAACTCTAACGACATGTAAACTAGTCTAAATATGACAGATAACAGTAACGAAGCTGTAGCTAAACAAGATACAAGTCTGATATATACCAGGCAGAAAATATGAAGGAATATATAGAGTATAGGTATACTTACATGATATTTCATCCCTCGAGGGTGCGGAGGGTGGGAAAATACTCTCCTCCTGTCATTACTAAAATTAAGATTATAAGTACACTAACGCAAGCATAATCTTCAATTTTACCACATGACAGGAGGCTTCATATTTTGCATTTTTAACGCTGATGAAGGAGAGACGCGGCTGCCCCCGAGTTTGGGCGGAAATAGAAGGTCCGAAAGGTCGCTTCGCGTGACCAATCCGCGGCTCGTAGGATGTCTGCCAGTGATGCTCCGCGAACGGAGTGGGCACCAAAGGTGTCTTCCACACCTGCTAGAGACAGGATCCAACGTACCCATCTGGCAAGGGTGGTAGTAGAGACGGGAACGTGAGGTCTAACATAAGACACCAATAGTTGTCCCGAAGATGAGACCCGAAGGAGGGAAGTGACCTGAACATATCGACGCAGAGCAGAAACCACGCAAAGCAGCGGTTCCGTAGGAAAAAAGGGGTAGAAGACCGACGAGGAATCCGATTTCGTACGACGTGACACTTGGAAGGTAACTCCCTCGGGGGAGACCGAGAAGGCGTCAATGTCGAAAGCCCGCACGTCCGAAACTCTGCGGAACGAGACCAGACAAAGTAGGAGTGTTAGTTTGGCCGACAGTTGTCGAAGTGAGAGTCTGTCGTTATCTGGCCAGTCTCGCAGAAACTGTAGGATGACTTCCACGTCCCATAACCGAGTGTACTTGGGCCTGGGGGGCCTTTGAAGTCTGATGCCCCTGAGGAGGCGGCATACCAGAGGGTTTTTCCCGACTGGTGTACCCAGGACCGGAACGTGAGCCGCTAAAATCGCGGAGCGCACGACGTTGAGGGATCGGTAAGACCTGCCCGCGGAGTATAGGTAGGAGAGAAAATTCAAGATGGCCGTTACAGGTGCCGTAAAGGGATCAAAGTTCCGTTCACTGCACCAAGCGGACCAGGAATTCCATGCTGCAAGATAGCATCGTCTGGTTCCTGGTGCCCATGAATCCCATAAGAGGTCTCTAGCCGTCTGCGATAAGTCCTCGGTCTGCCAAGCGCCCCTGAAAGAGTCCAGGCTACTAGAGTGAGGCGGTCTTCCAGAATGAGAGGATGGGGGTTCCCTCTCGGGTCTGTGAGGAGTGTCGGGTAGGACGGTATGAGGAGAGGATCCCTGTAGGATGACGCTAGAAGGTCCGGGAACCATGGTTGGCTCTGCCATAGGGGAGTGATGAGGAGCAGAGACCCGCATTGCGTCTTTAAGTATTGTATCGTCCTTGCCACCATGGCAAATGGGGGAAAGGCGTAAGCGCCCCTGGGTGGCCATGGTTGGAGAAAGGCGTCTACTGCTTTGCTCTCCGGATCTGGTAGCCAGCTGAAGTACTCGTCCGTCTGCCTGTTGCGAGATTCGAAGAGGTCTAGGTGGAGGGGGCCTCTCCTGACCGAGAGGCGATGGAAGATCGTTGGGTCCAGTCTCCAGTCGCTGCTGTCCCGCCAATGGCGAGAGAACCAGTCCGCTGTCAGGTTCGTTTCGCCCGGGAGATATTCTGCCATGAGGGAGATTTTCCGGGGAAGGCAAAACTCGAATATTTCTTTCGTAATCTCTGAGAGGAGTCTGGACCGGGCCCCTCCCAGTCTGTTGATGTAACGGACCGCTGACACATTGTCCATCCGGAGGAGGATGCAGCAGTTGGGCTGGTTTCTCGCTAGGCTGCGAATTGCAAACGACCCCGCTAGAAGTTCTAGGCAGTTGATGTGGAGTTTGAGTTCCTGGGAAGTCCAAGTGCCTCCCGTCGAACTGCCTTCGCAGGTGGCGCCCCATCCCCAGAGGCTGGCATCTGATTCCAGGACCATGTCGGGCGTGTTCCCGAAGATGGCTCGGCCATTCCACGCTTCCATGCTGTCCAACCACCATCCAAGTTCTTCTTTGACTTCCTCCGTCACCGGAACAGTTTGGTCGTACGAAGGGTTCTGGCTGAGGAAGGAAGCCTTCAAGCGCTGCATCGCTCTGTAGTGGAGTGGACCCGGGAATATCGCCTGGATAGATGCGGATAGCAAGCCCACGATCCAAGCCAGGTTGCGGAGTGGAATGGAGTGGCTGCGAATGGCTCTGCGTATTTCCTTCTTGACGGCTGTGATCTTTGAGGTCTGGAGCCGTAATGTGCTGGTCTTGGAATCTATCTCGAATACCAGGAATTGTATCTTCTGGGCTGGGGATACTTCCGACTTTTGAAAGTTCACCACGAAACCTAGGGACGTGAGGAGTCGGGTGGTATATTGTGTGTGTTGCGTTAGACTGTACCTGTCTGAGGAAAACAGTAGCAGGTCGTCCAGGTAAATAATGCACCGAATTCCTTGAGTGCGTAGTCGAGACACTACTGGCTTCAGCAGTTTGGTGAAGCACCACGGTGCTGAGCTGAGGCCGAAGGGGAGGCATGTAAACTGCCAGGGGCGGCCTTGCCATCGGAATCTGAGGAACTGTCGGCAGGATGTATGGACGGGTACCGATAGGTAGGCGTCCTTGAGGTCCAGTCTTGTGAACCAGTCCCCTTCTTGGAGCAGATCTCTTAGGAGATGGATGCCTTCCATCTTGAAATGTCTGTATGTTACGAAAGCATTGAGCTTCCTTAGGTTTATAACCGGCCGTAAATCTCCGGATTTCTTTTTCACTAGAAAAATGTTGCTGAAGAAGCCGTTTTGGTCGTGAGCGGGTTCTATCGCTCCTTTGGCCCTAAGTTCCCGTAGTTCGCCATCGATTAGAAGGCGATCTTCCTTGGAGCACTGAATGGGGTACGGAGGGGCGGTCTGGGACGGGGTTTCCACAAAATCTATGATGTAGCCTTGGACCGTCTGGAGGATCCATGCGTCCTTGGAGATGGCTGTCCAGTTCTGAAAAGACAGAGCGATACGACCTGCAGTATACAGGGTTAGTGGACATTGAGGCATTATGATGCTTACCTGTGGGGAAGCGTGCTCTGCCACGGCTACGAGGTCCTCTGCCTCTGTCTGCTCCACGGGTGTAGGAGAAGGGCTGCCTGAAACCCACTTCCGGGTAGAAGGGTTGGGGTCTGTGTGAGCGGGGGCCAGAGGGCCAAAAACGGCTGGCTGCTCGGCCCCTGTAGCGGCCAGCCCGTCCAAAAACACCCCGACTGGGGTGGCCCCTGAATACTCGCTTCATTGAAGTTTGAGCCTTATTGAGCGAGGTGAAAATGTTTACGTGCTTATTAAGCTCTTTGAGGAAGGCTTGCCCAAACAATTTGCCCTGTGCAAGCGGTCCCAACTCCTTGGTGCCCAATTCCACCAGCTTTCCGTCAATACGGAGCAGCGCTGCTTTACGCCTCTCAGAGGAGAGGGCTACGTTGGTGTTACCAACAAAACAAAAGCACCTCTGTGCCCATTCTCTTATATCGTGTGCCCACTCTTTAACCATGCTGGTATCAAATTCGTCAGCCCTTGTAAAAGCATCGTCCGCCAAAAACATGATGCGGGAAAGTGGGCCAATAGAGTCTAGGAGTTTGTCTTGAACTCCGTGGAAGCCCTTCTCCACTCCTCTCCTGGGGTCGCGGCCACCCCGAGACATGAATGTGTTCATGACCTGGTCGAATTCGGGGGTTTGGGCCACGAGGTCGGGAAGGGAAGGGCGAGGGCATTCCGAACGTAGTCGGTTGCGCACCGTTTTGTCCAGGGGTTTGCGGAGCCAACGGTGCATAAATTTGGAGAGATGGTCGGGGGGGGTCCAGTCCCCCGAACGCGGGTGCCGTATATTGCGAGGGTCGAATAGACGTTGCCCCGTGGGGTCCAGAATGGCTTCACCTTCTTCTTGGACCGGTGTGGGGTCGTCCAGCAGTTGGATGCCGTCCAAGAAGGTGCCTTGTAGGAGACCCGTATGGGATCCCGTGTCCGAACCCCAGTCATTGTCTTGATCGGAATCTGCGGCCTGCCACTCATCTAACACAGCCATGGAGCGTGTGTGTTCTTCCCCCTCGTCCGAGGAGTAATGGGCGGGGGTGGGTGGGGCTGGCCTGTGGCGTTTGGCAGGTGCCTTGCCTTTGCCCGGGTTGTCATTCCTTTCCTTGCCCTTCCAGTGGCGTTTGCTGGGCCGTGAGTCGGCCTGGGCATGGGATTCTGAAGCCTCAGAGTCATAGTCATGGGCTTGGGCTGTTGTGACTTTTTTAGTCTGATCGGCAGTTGCCGTCATATCCCTGGATAATGCTTTCTCCATAGAGGCGGAGATGGCTTCCGCAATCATGGTTTGGAAGTCTGCAGGGTTTTGAGGTGTATCCATGATAATAGGAGTTGGGCCGCTGTAATAGCTTGAAGCACAGGAAAAGGTTGGGCTAGGGGTCTGTCCCAGTTAGTGAGGAAAAAAGGGGGTACCTGCAGTACCCAGTTAACCCCAGCAGGGTAGATATATATATATATATATATATATATATATATATATATATATATATATATATATATATATATATATATATATATATAAAAAACAGTGAAGTGTAAAAAGGCAACCCCAGCAGGGTGAATATGATAAATCTGGTAGTAAAAAAGCACCAGTTTCCCCAGCAGGGAATATTGGGATTTTTCTTCTGGGCCACACCCAGGTATAAATGCTCAAATATATATAGGTGGCACGAAATCCACCTGATAGCAGCGGTACTAAATATAGGGCTTCACCCTGTAAGTGTGCAAAAGCACCAGTAGGCAGTAAAATAGTTTTTAATTATGGGGCCACACCCCAAGCACAGGTAAATAACTTTATAGATGACTGACCTGGGGACCCCTGCCTGGTTGCGTCCGGTTACTGTGTGTACGGGCGCCGAAATGAGGAGACCGCAATGCTCCCAAGATGGCGGCCGTGGATCTCGCGAGACGCGAGATCCAAGATGGCCGCCGGAGGAGCGGGAAAAAACGGTTTCCCGCCGTGCGGCTACAGTGAAAGCGGCTGTGAAGCAGTGTGGAGGAAAAAGGGGGGGTGGAGGGTGAGCGTTACCCTCAGCGAATGTGTGAGACAGTCGGTCCGACGGCGGAGAAAGCCGGCGGACCGAGAGGGTGAAGGAAAGGAGAGAGACGCTGTGAAGAAAACAGGGAGGGGGAAAAGACTCCCCAAAGAGCGAAGCCCCAAGGGGGCAGATGAAATAAAGGTAGAAAACAATAGTAGCAAATATATAAACTACATATATAAGTTAAAATACAGTATTATATAAAAATTACATATAGTATACAAATAGTGAAAAGGGAAGAGCCAAAACTCTGACCTGTCTGCTGATGGAGCAGTAAAGAAAGAGGGGGAGGAGCCTCATTACTGTGAATACTATGCCTCCTACTTTCTTTTGATTGGTTAATGTTTCACATTTTTTTTCTTTACTGCTATGTGAGTTAGTAAAGAGAGTTTATGCAAAATATGAAGCCTCCTGTCATGTGGTAAAATTAAAGATTTACTCTAAGTCTCATGACCACTTCAGTAATTTTAAGTAGTAAATGACATTTCTCTTTGGAGCCTCGCGTATACAGAGATTAACCCCGTAACTGCCAGAGGCTTAACTCCACACCTGGCAGTGTCATAGGCATGCTATCTGCCAGATAGGTATCAACTAGACTTCCAAACTGGCTACTGTCAATTTTGTTCACCTTTCATTTTTTAATGTGATTCATTGCCTGAGAGTGTTAGTTTATGTAGAGCACTAGACTTCCATCTTCTGCAAGTATGCAGAATCTAGACGTGCATCACTGGACCTCCAGGGAGTATTTGAGCCTAGAAGGGACCCAGTTAAAGGTGCAACCAGCTGTTATATATCCCCTAGGTAAATTATGCACACTCATAAAGCCATCCACCGGATATAAAAAAGAAAACATGATTAATCAGAGCTGGCTACCTACTTCCATTGCTCTATGGTCCAGTTCTGGTGCTTACATTCTCAATGACAGGAATGGACAGGGGTCATCATGGACATTCAGACTGGTCTGCAGCTACACAGCCCCATATGCAACACACTTTGTTTTGTTTTGACACCTTTCCATCATGGCCAGCATTACTTTTTTTTTTTTTTTAGCAATTTGAGCTACATTAGCTTTTCTGTGTGATCAAATCAGTTGTGCTAGACTTCACTCCCCACATGCATCAATGAGCCTTGGTCAACCGTGACCCTAATACTGGTTCACCAGTTGTCCTTCGGTGCACCACTTTTGGTAGATACTTACCACTGCATACTGGGAACACCCCACAAGACTTGTCTTTTTAGAGATGCATTGACCCAGTTGTCTAACCTTTACCATTTGGTCCTTGTCAAAACAACTCAGATCTTTTCGCTTGCTCATTGTCCCTGCTTCCAACACATAAACAAGAACAGACTGCCTAATATAGGGCACCCCTTGACAGGTGCCATTGTAACAATATAATCAATATTAATCACTTCATCTGTCAGTGGTTTGACCGATCAAATCTTTTGAAACTACTTTGGTGTTGCAGCTTATTTTGTTTCTACTATACAGGACGTTTAAAGTCTGTGTTTAGCCAAAGGCTGAGGAGGTAGAATTCACATTAATAGAATATTAGTAACTGCAAAGGATCACTAGTATAAACACAGAACAAAAAAAAATTGTTAACCATCATTATACATATAGTGTATTGCATATGTGATGTATGATATAACATATAAAATAAAGCAGTATTGGATTGAGCTGACATAAATACATGGAGAAAACAGAAGAAACCTGGAAGCCTGAAAGGGGCACTCACAGACAAGGGGTTAACCCTAAGGGAACTACAAAAGTAGTATACACAGAAAGGAGGAGGATGAGTGCCCACGTGTAATTAATACATAACTTTTAATAAAACCCTTAAAATCAAAGTGGAAATCACCACCAACAGTGTAACAAACTTTGGTAAAAGAGGAACTGTACAAAAGTTTTCAGTGTCCTCAGAACAAGAAATCTATTGCGCAAAAGATAGATATTTGCCCAAATCGAAGATATGAATAAGATTGTATGCAAAAGCCACTCAAATTAGCGGCAGCAGTACAATTAATTATTCATAATAGCATATCTACAATGATTGATGTGGGGATAGCCACCGTCGAGGTAATAAAGGTTATGAACACTAGTAAATGAGGAACTGTTCAGAAGTTTACAGTGGCCTCAATGCTGAAATCTATTAGCACAAAGGCAATGTTGCCCAGTAGATGACTGTTTATGAAGATAGTATGTTCGTACCTATACGATTTTGCTGCACAAACAATTAATCATACATATTGACATAAGGTCTATACGCTTTAGGCTGCACAAACAATTACTCATACATATTGTAAATAATGGCCAAAGATGCACGGGTACAGCGTTAATCTTATTAAATAAGTCGTAGTTAAAGGCTGAGACCTCCTATATGGAGATCACTAATCTGCCCACAGCTTGTATATAACCCCTTAGTTAACAGTGTGTCAATGTGCTAACGGGGTTCGTATGACATGGCCTTAGATGGTACCTAATAAAAGCCTAATATGTTCAGAGTATGTCGGGGATCAATCACGGTCCTCAGTGAACCCCAACAGCAACAATGTTAGAAGTATGATTAGTAATTAGCCTTTAGTATAATATTTAAGTGAGATATGTGGATCGCCACCGTAATAGTAAAACGTAAAATACGGGAGGAACTGTTCAAAAGTTTTCAGTGTGCTCCGTATAACAGTTTATTGCGCAAAAACGATTTTTGCTCAAATCACTAGGCGGCCTTGGATGGTGCCTAGTAGAAAATCTTATAAATAAATAAATATATTGCAATTCATCTGAAATACATAGATAAGCATATCAGAGGCTAGACACATAATTCACACATACATGGCTCCCAAAAGTACCAGTTTTGTTGGGACAGTCTCTATTTTAGTTTTCTGTTCTGCCATCCTGATTTACTTCCCTGGTGTTCCATATCCAGGACACCAGGGATCTTTCCCTAGGGAGCACAGAATGATTGCATCATGAGACATGTTTGCGATGTGTGGTGGGGAATAGTTCCATACAAAGAGTGCTGCAGCAGTGTGCTCTGCATTATCTTCCATGTTGGAGGCTGCCCTCGAAGCACTAGGTTAGCCTGGTGTGCTTGACACCTGTCAGGATTTCAGAGGATAAAAAAAAACTGCAGTATAGAACATTGATAAAAAGATGTATTACAAGATCTTAGAGTGGCTGGACTTAACTTAGATAAATACACTACACGATGTAATCTAACAGAGGAAACCACAATAGTAGCTTAAGCCATTATACCAAAGAGACACTTACTCAGACTAGCCAGAGGAAATGGTCAGGCAGTAAACAAGGAGAAATGATGAACAAGCAAGTCAAACACAGTATATCAGAACAGGAACACCAAAGAATTGCAAGCACTGAAAATCAGGCAAGGACCAGAAACTGTCCAAGCACAAATGGAGGATTGAGGCATAAATAGGCCAGCTCCAATAATGAGAACAACATCACACGTGAGGTTAGAATAATACGCCAGGAATTATGTAAATCATAGGTAAATAAGAACCCCTAGCAGTCCACATTAGAAATGCTAATGGCTTGTGGAAGAGCTCCTTACAACGCCAAGCATACAATACCCTTCAGTAGATGGACCTTGCCCCTTTCCCAAACAGAAATACCTATATTGGGCATCACCAGTGATGCAATTTGCATCATTTGCAATGTCCACGAGAACCCACTCAGTCCCACCCTGGCCCCATACCTCCCAATGTTAGGAGGTATAGAAGTAGAACTACTAAAATTTGTCATTTTTGTTATTTAATTTTATATTTACACTGTATACTGGTCTAAAGCATTGAGTGGTTAGTATTTGATTATAATTAATTTATTAATTACAATTAATGTAATTATTTACAATTATTAGTATTTAAAAAGTTGAGACACCATTTTTATTTGTAATTGTAATAAAGCAACATTAGCATGCATTGACTGCAATGACCTGTCCGTGCTTTTTTCTGTTTAAGAAAAAAACTGCTTTATATGCACTATACTGTGGTTTCTAGTGAGCTTACCTGCCAACAGACCAAATATTATGAGCTGAAAAGCATTTTGTCTCAATCACATTGAGAAATGTGACAAAAGTTCATCAATTACAAGGCACTTGAATAAATTCAATAGTGGTGATGACAGCAATTACAAGTTTAGGGTATTGAGGTTCTTAAACTACCCAGAGGTGTCAAATTAATGGCTTCACTTGACTATTACAAAATGTTAATCAAAAAGGTAACTGTACTCAATCCACATAAGCCAAATAGGTGCTTAACTAGACTATGTGCTAGCACCAGCCCAGCAGAATATAGATACCAATTGAAGAAAGAAGGCCCAGACACACCAAAGCTTTATAGGCAACATTTTTGGAACCAGGAAAACACTGCAAAGTTTTGACCCACAAATGGGTTTTTGTCAAGCTTGACAAAGACCCATTTGTAGGCAGAAACATTGACTTCACACTAGAAAACAAGAGGGGCTAATTTCAGTTTGTTTCTAATTTCTTTTAACCATTGTTGAGCTATCGTTTATAGTTTTAGCCTGTATTTAAATGTATCATTCTAGTAAATCACCCACTTGGTATAATGCATTCACTTATTATTAATTTTAGCCACTTTACTTTTATGTCTTGTGAGGAATATGATTTTGTGCAATTCATGTTGTGCATTGGAAAAACTTAATATTGCTCATACTACATTGAGCACACAGATGCAGACACTATGCTTGTTATTAAATGTGGGTTGTATTCCTAAGAATTATGCTTTGTGGTTGCATATTGTGTCTGATAATTACAATTGAAATGGTTATTTTGGGCCCATATGTTCTTTAATATATATTAACAAACAATTCATTGTGTGTTTAGGTTACAAAATGCTTTAGTGATAGTGCCACTTTTAAAAATGTAGATACTGTCTGTTTAAGGTGGCCACCCAATATTAAAGAAAAAGTTTTCTCAAAGGGATTCATAAAAGTGCTGATTTCTCTTGAAAGCTCAAGTACTTAGTTTTCCGCTAATGAATACTACAAAACTAAACAAATCAAAAAGATAAAACGTAACTGTGATTACACGAGCAAGACAAACGCTACATACATCTACAATGGGCTTGTGGAAGCTTTGGTAGTGTCACGACAGTGACCCCTTCACACAGAAAGTAACTTAGAAAGAGACGTATACGTCAAAGAGTAGTCAAAGGAATAGCCAAAGGTCAAGGGAGTACAGAAAACGGAATACACGAGAATAACCAAGCCAATAAAAGGGAAACCAGAGAGCAGAGGAGTCAGTAATGAAAGTTAAGAGTCAAATACCAGAAAAAAGTCAAGAATCGCAAGAGATTTTTTTCCGTTTCAGTCAGTCACAGGGATGTAGAGGTTGATCATTCTAGTGCCTCTGTGATAATACAGCCCCTATCCCAGTCTCCGATGCATCTACCTCTAACAGGAAGGGACGTGAAGGATCAGGATGTCTTTATACGGGTGCTGAAGAAAAAGCTATTTTTAACCTCTGAAAAGCATCCTTGGCTTCGAGACTCCACTCCATATGATTCCTTCCTTTTTTTGTCATGGTGGTAATAGTGGTGGTAATAGAGGAAAATCCCTTGATGAATTTCCTGTAATAATTTGCAAATCCCAGGAAACGTTGGATGGCCTTAAGTCCAACGGGTAAGGGCCACTGTAGGATTGCCTCCAGTTTTTTAGGTTCCATTTGAAAACCCGAACCTGAAATTATATAATCCAGGAAATTAACCTTTTCCATGTCAAACAGGCACTTTTCTAATTTACAATAGAGTCTGTTCCTCAATAATTTAGAAAGAACCAACCTGACGTGCCTATGGTGTTCCTTAATACTCTTAGAGTAGATTAGTATATCGTTACCTGCGCTCTGGCCTAAATCCCCATGTGCATTTAAACAAAATGGAGGCTCTTTAGTTTTATTCCAATGGCCATTTGAATATATAAGCTCACCAGCCACGTCTAAGCAAGCCTCAGTAGGTGAGTTCCTACACTAGCCATTAGATATGCTGATATCAGCCAAGAATCTCCAGTGAGACAGGAAGGGGTATTTTATAAACCCTTTAACATTTAACCCTTTATAGGGCTTCTACACATACAATAAACTTTGCTGATATCAGACAAATGTTAAAGGGTTTATAAAACACCCCTTTCTGTCTCACTTTGTCTGATATAAGCAAAGTTTATTGTATGTGTAGAAGCCCTATAAAGGGTTAAATGTTAAAGGGTTTATAAAATACCCCTTCCTGTCTCACTGGAGATTCTTGGCTGATATAAGCATATCTAATGGCTAGTGTAGGAACTCACCTATTGAGGCTTGCCTTGACGTGGCTGGTGAGCTTATATATTCAAATGGCCATTGGAATAAAACTAAAGAGCCTCCATTTTGTTTAAATGCACATGGGGATTTAGGCCAGAGCGCAGGTAACGTTCTTTGTTTTTACTATAGATTAGTATATCATCTAGATAAACAATGCCAAACATTTGCAGATAATCTCATAATACATTGTTTATAAAGTCTTGGAAGACTGCAGGGGTGTTGCATAAGCCGAAGGGCATAACCCTGTACTGGTAATGACCATAGCGAATATTAAAAGCAGTCTTCCACTCATATCCTTTCTTGATTCTAAATAAATTGTACGCTCCCCGTAAATCCAACTTAGTGAATATGGTTGCTCCCATCAACCTGTCAAAAAGCTCAGTTATTAGAGGTATAGGATAAGCATTTCGTATGGTTATTTTGTTTAACCCCCGATAGTCTATACAAGGTCTCAAATCTCCCTCCTTTTTAGAGAAAAAGAAGAAACCGGCCCCAGTCGGAGAGGAAGACTTAGTAATAAAACCTGTTCTTAAGTTCTCTGTGAAGTACTCTTCTAGTACTTTATTTTCAGCCACAGAGAGGGGATACACGGTACCCCTAGGGGACATAGTGCCTGGTAACAAGTCAATAACGCAGTCGTATGAACGATGGGGTGGTAATTTTTCTGCCTCCCTTGGTTCAAAGACCGCCTTGAGATCCGAATACTGTTTGGGTATTTGGGTGGTCAAGGGTTCCATAGTAGGAACATTAAGTAGACCTACAGGCTTGACCTGAATAATACACTCTTTAAAACAAGAATCACCCCATTTTACAATCTTTTTTCTCCCAGTCTATTAAAGGATTGTGCTTGGTGAGCCAGGAAAAAACAAGGATTACAGGAAAGGTGGGAGAAGTTATCTGTTGTAGAGTTATAATTTCCTGATGCAAGGAACCTACAGTCAAGACTAAGGGATTAGTTTCTTGAGTATTAAAAGGTATTGACAGTGGTCTACCATCTATGGCCTCAACTGCCAAGGGTGTTGATCTATCTCGAAATGGGAGAGCATGATGCTGACCAAATTTGCGATCAACAAAATTATCAGCTGCCCCAGAATCTATTAACGCAATGGTTGGTAATTTCTTTTCCTCCCATTCGATAACTACTGGTAAAAGAAGCCTGAGATCTTTATTGTCATTGAAGGAGGACATACACATTACACCCAAGGCCTGTCCTCCTAGAGGGCTTAGGTGCTGGAGTTTTCCGGCCTGCTAGGACAGGTTAAGCGGGAATGCCCTTTCTTCCCACAATATATACAAAGTCCCTCCCTTCGTCGATATTGTTTCTCGGTCTCAGACAACCGCGTGGTTCCCAATTGCATTGGTTCTGCAGGAGCGAATGCGGTTGCCTCAGATGAAGGGAAGGTTAAGGCCAGGCGTACCAGCACACGTCTAGGTCTATCCCTAGTGTTCAGTCTATGCCGGAGACGTTCATAAATATGGGCTAAATAGGTGATTAATTCCTTTAACACATTAGGTAGGTCTCTGGTAGTCACCTTATTTAAACTCTCATCAGAAAGTCCATTCATGATCACATCCACAAATGCCTGCTCATTCCATCTCACTTCGGCAGCATGAGTGCGGAATTCTAGGGCATAGTCGACCAAAGAACGAGACCCCTGTCTCATACGTAATAGTGTCTTGGCAGCATTAGTTCATCTCCCAGGGGAATCAAAAGTTCTCCTAAAGGCCGCAACAAACTCTGCATAGTTGAAAACTATGGGATTGTTGTTCTCTCATAAGGGATTAGCCCAAACTAACGCTTTATCTATTAACAAGGTTATTATGTAACCAATCTTCGATCTATCGGTAGGATAAGCTCTAGGATGAAGCAGGATCAGTAGGATAAGCTCTAGGAAACCACAGCATCCTTAAGGATCACCCCCATAATGAAGAGGGGATGTAGCATGGTACCCCCTGTGACCATTTCCATATGAGGTTCCTGGGGTCTATGGCCAGGGATATGCTCCTCTGGCTGGAGATGGGCAGTACGGGCTAACAAGGTTTGAACAGCGACAGCGAACTGGTCCATGCGATGGTCCAGCTCCTCAAACTGGTTATCAGGAACCGGCCCATGAGGGTTAACACCTGCAGGGTCCATGGCCCTAGTGTAATGTCACAACAGTGACCCCTTCACGCAGTGAGTAACCCAGAAAGAGATGTATACCGAACCTAAGGGTGGCCGGGCTCCACGTCAAAGAGTAGTCACAGGAATAGCCAAAGGGAGTACAGAAAACGGAATACACAAGAATAACCAATCCAATAATCGGGAAACCAGAGAGCAGAGGAGTCGGTAAGGAAAGCCAAGAGTCAAATACCAGAAAACAGTCAAGAAACAGTCTAGAGCACTAGAGGGAACACACAAGAACCACACTAGGACGCTGAACAAATGACAGAGGCGCCCTTATGTAGTGTGGTGTCTTTTACTTTAAAGCCACGCCCCCAAAAGGTCCGGGAGCGTGGCCACGTTTGAATTTCCGTGGCAATATTCTGATAACGGCGGCGCACATTAGCCGCATCATAAGAGAGACTGTGCCGCCTCCCGGAAGTAGTAAGAGGGAACGCCGCGCTGCGCAGGTCTGGTGGGAAAAGGTAAGGTATCGTTACCGGTAGTACGAACCATATATTCCAAGATTTATTTGAGGCCAGGTTATTTGATTACCTGTCAATAACCTTCAATTGTGATATAAGTGCAAAGCCCACAAAATCAAAATGTTGTCTATTAACTTTGCAATCTTGTGATCACGTAATTAATAAAAAAAAAAAAAAAAGTTATGCCTGGTTTAACCCCTTAAGGACCGGACTGTTTTTGCGATGTTGTACATTTGCGACCAGGCATCTTTTTACACTTTTGTGGTGTTTGTGTTTAGCTGTAATTTTCCGCTCTCTCATTTACTGTTCCCATACAAATTATATATTGTTTTTTCAGGATAAAAGGGGTTGTCTTTACATACCATTATTTATATAATCTCATGTAATTTAATTTAAAAAAAATGAAAAAATACATGTTTTTTGACTTTTATGTAAAAAATATTTTACTCATCTACAAAAGCGAATGAAAAAAACTGCTAAATAGATTCAAAATTTTGTCCTGAGTTTAAAAATACCCAGTGTTTACATGCTTTTTGCTATTTTTTTGCATGTTATAGGGCTATAGGTACAAGTAGGATATTGCGGTTTCAAAACCTATATTTTTGAAATGTATCAATAGTGACATTGTAACACTATTATCTGTCATAAATCGCTAAATAACACCCCACATGTATAAATACAATAAAAAAGGCTGCGCACAAATATAAAAAAAATTTTATATTTGTGCGCAGCCTTTTTTATTGTATTTATTTATCTTATTTCAAAGGGTTTGAGGGATTCCCTTTTTTTAAGGTTGCTGCCAAAAGTTATCTAGCGCTGTCTTATTCTTTTTATTTATTATCAACACCCCACATGTACATATTTTTTTAAAAGTAGACAACCCAGGGTATTCAATATGTCCAGACTTTTTTAGTAGCCACTTAGTCGCAAACACTGGCCAAAGTTAGCGTTCATATTTGTTTGTGTGTGAAAAAAGTAAAAAACTAAATTGAACGCTAATTTTGGCCAGTGTTTGTGACTAAGTGGTTACTAAAAAAGACTGGACATACCCCATTTGCAATACCTTGGGTTGTCTTCTTTTGCAAATGGTATGCCATCATGGGGGTAATTCTCATTTCTGGGCTACCATACGCTCTCAAAGGCAACGTAACCAACCTGGCCATTTTCAATGTAAAAATATTTGACCCATATATTTGACCCTGTAACTTTCAAAAACGCTATAAAACCTGTACATGGGGGGTACTGTTATACTCAGGAGACTTTGCTGAACACAAATATTAGTGTTTCAAAACTGGAAAATGTATCACAACAATTATATCATCAGTAAAAGTGCTGTTTGTGTGTGAAAAATGCAAAAAAAGTCACTTTCACTGACAATATCATCGCTGTGATATGTTTTACTGTTTTGAATCGCTAATATGTGTGTTCAGCGAAGTCTCCCGAGTAAAACAGTACCCCCCATGTACAGGTTTTAGGGTGTCGTAGAACGTTACAGGGTAAAATACAGTGATAGCAAATTAAATTCTCTGGACTTTCGGCCTGGGTTGGCAGGCAGGTCCCTTAAATTGCAATCAATAAAATAACTTAATTATGTGAAAATATTACATAAATACGCACGTAGAATTTAAATATATATGCATATTTATATATTTGAAGTCTACGTGTATATTTATATAATTATTTATGTAATTTTGTATATGGACATATGAATAGTTTGTATTCTTTTTATTTATTTATATATACATAGATATATATACAATTTCATTCTGAGTGTATTTTGATATAAATATATATATATATATTAATATCAAAATACAGTTAGAATAAAATTTCGTATAGATATATATTTTTTTAAAATTTATTATTATTTTTAAATTTTTTAATTTAATTTAAATTACTTATTATTTGTAGTTTATAATAATATATATATACAATATATATAGTTATTATATATATTATATATATACACGTGTGTAATTTAATTATAAGTGTATTTTTATATTAATATATGTACATATTAATATAAAAATACACTTAGTATGACAATATATATGATATTTAGACGTATATTATATATATATAATATACGTCTATATATCATATATATATATATGCACATATATAATTATTATTTTTATTTATTAACTTTAAACTTTATTTTTTTTTATGATTTTACACTAAGCAGGGAGACTGCCTGTCAGCACAGACAGTCCCCCTGCAGGCAGAGACTAGGACACCTATTGTGACCATGTGGTCGCCCTGTTGAGCGATCACATGGCCACAGGGGTCCTAATTCGCCATGGGGAGACTGTCTGGGCTGCAGGCAGTCTCCCCACAACGGGAGCACCGCCGATCGCCGCCGGGGGAACGACGGCGATCGGGTAAGTAACTAAGACCGTTAGGACGGTTCAGGACCGTCCTCGGTCAGCAATGCAAAAATGCCGATGACGGTCCTGAACCGTCCTCGGTCCTTAAGGGGTTAAAGGGTTACACAAAGAAAGGTGAACACCTTCAAGTTCAAGTTTACCTGTGAAATTCTCTACATAAGCTATCAAAATGCTACTTGTTAAATTTGCACTAGTAAACTATCTCATGTCTTCTTGATGTTCTAATACTAGAACATGGTGGATGGCAAAAGTTTAGCAGCAACAAAATAGAGGAACTCCAACTCCTGGAGAAATGAGCACCAAGCCAGAAAAATCTAATTCATAGCCTGAAATTTGAAATCCAAAAATCCTTTATATGGCAAAATTAAAATGCAAGTACTTGGGAGGGTGCAAACTAGGCATGCGCACCGGTGAATTTTTTGTTTTCTACGAATTAATCCATACTAAATCAAAGATTAATAAATCCATTCCAAATTTAGTCCATAAAACATTCATTTTTCAGAAGAAATTCGGTAAAAAATAATTAATTTTCGTCCATTAGGACAAAAATAACACTGCACATGCGCAAAAAAAAGCAAGGAGGAAGCCTGCTGCACTACCAGCTTCCTCCTTGTAATAATATTAACAATTCTGCCTCCCTACATTATAACTTAAGGGGGTCATTATGACCCCCATATTTATAAAAGGGAGGTTTAATCCTCATGAATGCCCCTACTCACGGCATGCCACGAGTAAGGGCATATTTCCTAATCAGCAAGCAGTAAGTGGCTGCTCGCTGTCATTTAAACCTGGATATAAATCAGTATCTTATAGAGAACTACGGTAAGAGTACGTGCAACCAATAGTTATAGCAAAATCAATAACAATGTTGCAGTATGAAAAAGTAGCTATTTAGATCAGTAACAGCTTCTTTTTTCGGCCCTAAAAAGGGCCAAATAAAAAGCCATAATTCCTGGTGAACTTTAAGAAAAAAAACACGCCGAAAAAATAAAAACTTGACGCCCCCAAAAAATAATCCATCTTCACCCAGCGAGGGCATTGCGCAGACTGAGCTCCACAGGGAAGGGAAAGACTTATAAAGCCTTCCCACACTGCAATTTGACTCAGAGTGCTTTGATTGGTTGGTTTAAGCCAATCAATAAGAGTGCTCTGACAGGTAACTGAATAGACTGACCAGTAAGTCTCTACATTAACCTGTCAAAGCACTCTGATTGGCTGGCTTGGAATCCAACCAATCAGAGTAATCCTAGTCAATTTACACAGCATGGGAAAGTTCTTTGGAATTTCCCCACGCTGTGGAAAATTACTCAGAACACTGGTTGGCTTGGAATCCAACCAATCAGAGAGCAATGAGTCATTTTACAAATACATGTCAGTCTCTTCATTTACCTGTCAGAGCTCTCTGATTGGTTACATAGTTACATAGTTACATAGCTGAAAAGAGACTTGTGTCCATCAAGTTCAGCCTTCCTCACATTAGTTTTTTTGCTGTTGATCCAAAAGAAGGCAAAAAACCCAGTTTGAAGCACAATTTTGCAACAAGCTAGGAAAAAAATTCCTTCTTGACCCCAGAATGGCAGTCAGATTTATCCTTGGATCAAGCAGTTATTACCCTACATTGAAAGATTATATCCTTGAATACGTAGAAAAATGCAAAGTTATGCACTTCGGGGTTAAGAATGCACAAGCAATTTACACCCTAAATGGTAGTGAACCATGAACACGAGAAGTATTTGGGAATTGTTATAGACAACAAATTAGGTAGCAATATGCAATGTCAATCTGCCGTTGCTAAGGCCAGTAAGGTTTTGTCATGTATAAATAGGGGCATTAATTCTCGAGATGAAAATATAATTTTGCCTCTTTATAAATCGCTGGTAAGACCACACCTTGAATATGCTGTGCAATTTTGGGCACCTGTTCTAAAGAAGGATATCATGGCACTAGAAAAAGTGCAGAGACGAGCTACAAAATTGATAAAAGGAATGGAGCATTTTAGTTATGAAGAAAGGTTAAAAAATTTAAATCTCTTCAGTTTGGAAAAACGGCACCTTAGAGGGGATATGATAACATTATACAAATATATTCGGGGCCAGTACAAACCATTATCTGGAAATCTATTCATAAACAGGGCTATACATAGGACACGAGGTCACACATTTAGGCTTGAAGAAAGGAGATTTCATCTAAGGCAAAGAAAAGGTTTTTTACAGTAAGAGCAATAAGGATATGGAATTCATTGCCGGAAGAGGTGGTTTTGTCAGAGTCTATACAGATGTTTAAATTGCAATTGGATAAATACTTGCAAAAACATAACATACAGGGATACAATTTCTAATTAGTGGGCTAATAGCTGCTTGATCCAAGGAGACATCTGACTGCTATTTTGGGGTCAAGAAGGAATTTTTTCCTAGTTTGTTGTAAAATTGGAAGCGCTTCAGACTGGGTTTTTTTCCTTCTTTTGGATCAACAGCAAAAGCATATGTGAGGAAGGCTGAACTTGATGGACGCAAGTCTCTTTTCAGCTATGTAACTATGTAATATTCTGTTTTTGCAAGTATGCATCTAGTAACTGTTTGAACATCTGTATGGACTCTGATAAAGCCACTTCTTCAGGCAGAGAATTCCACATCCTGATTGTTCTTACAGTAAAAAAAACCTTTCCTTTGCCTTAGACAAAATCTTCTTTCTTCCAGTCTAAACGCATGGCCTCGTGTCCTATGTAAAGTCCGGTTTTTGAATAGATTTCCACACAATGGTTTGTATTGGCCCCGAATATATTTGTATAATGTTATCATATCCCCTCTCAGGCGACCTTTTTCTAAACTAAATAGGTTTAAATTTGTTAACCGTTCTTCATAGCTGATCTGTTCCATTCTTTTTATTAATTTTGTCGCCCGCCTCTGCACTTTTTCTAGTACCATAATATCCTTCTTTAGAACAGGTGCCCAAAATTGCACAGCATATGCAATATGTGGTCTTACCAGTGATTTATAAAGAGGCAAAATTATATTCTCGTCCCGAGAATGAATGCCCTTTTTCATGCATGACAATACCTTACTGGCCTTGGCCACTGCTGATTGACATTGCACATTGTTGCATAGTTTGTTGTCTATAACAATTCCCAAGTCCTTTTCGTGTGTTGTTATCCCTAATTCGCTTCCATTAAGGGTATACGTTGCTTGTGTATTCTTTACGCCAAAGTGCATAACTTTGCATTTTTCAACATTAAATTTCATCTGCCATTTGAGTGCCCAGTCCCCCAGTCTATCTAAATCCCTCTGCAGCAAAGTGGTTGGCTTGGAATCAACCAATCAGAGTGCTCTGAGTCAAATTGAAGGGGGTAGGTAGCCTATATAAGGCTTCCCCCACCCTGCAAAGCTAATTCTGCACGGAGCCCACTCTGGGTGAACATGGATTATTTTTTCCGTTGGTTTTTTTTTTTTGGGGGGGGGGGGGGTTATTTTTTGTGCTCCGGTTCTTTTTTTATTTTAACAGTTGCGACGGGACAATTATGGATTTTTATGGAAAAGAAAAAAGAAGACATCTAATGGTAAGTATGAAATGTAATTGTACAGGGTTTTAGTTTATTGCCCCAACTCGTTATTATTAGGGGGTGGGGGGGTAGGTAGGGTATTTTTATTCGGGGGAGATACTAGGGGTTTGGGGATCCCAAGTCACTTTATTATTAGTGGTACCCATCCGCCGCTTATGGGTGGGGACCTGGGGGGGACATTAGGTCCCCCACATTATTTATTTAATTAGCATCCCCACTCACCACTCATGGGTAGAGGTGGGGGAGACAATAGGTTCCCACTTTTGTTACTTAGGACCCCCACCTACTGCTCAAAGGTGGGGGCTGAAGGAGGGGGAAGACAATGGGTCCCCCCTTTTGTTACTTACGGCCCACACCCACCACTCTGGGTGAGGGCCAAAAGGGGTGGAGACAATAGGTCCCCCCTATTAATACTTAAGCCCCCACCTGCCGTTAATGGGTGGGGGCTGAAGGGGGGAAGACAATAGGTCCCTCCCATATTGATACTTAGGAACCCCATCCTCTGCTAATTGGTGGGTGCTGGATGGAGGCAGTATGCCCCTCCTCTTTTGTTATTTAGGGCCCCCATGGGTGGGGGCCAGAGAGGGGACCCTAGGTCCCTGTTCTATTGAATAACCCCCTACTCGCGGGGAACGGGTGGGGGCTGGGGGAGGACACTATGTCCTCCCCTGTTAATTATTTTAGTAGATGCCCCACCTGTGCTAGGTCCCCCTTTATTTGATTCGGGGAGTGGGGGGCCACTGGCTACTCACTGTTTAGTAGACATGCCCCTACTCGCGGCATAGTGAGTAGGGGCATTTGGGAGATTTTGATCTCCCTTATGCTAATATGGGGGTCATATTAACCCTCATAGATTGACGGGGTTTCATGGGGCAAGTTAGGAAGTGGCGGGAAGCACCTATTTTCCGCTTCTATTTTCACATATTAAAAGGAGGGAGCCGCAAGCCGGTAGTTCCCTCCTTGTAATAAACTAAACAAACTGAAATGAAAAGGTAATGCATTCGGCATTTGCCCTTTCGTTTCGTATATAAGTCGTATGTAGGTATAAGTAATAAATGTAGGCTCGCACTCACGGTCTGTAGATAGATAAAATTTCTTGTTTATTTCAATTCATTAAAATATAGTCGCTGCCATCATCATCAACGTTTCAGCCACTCCTGTGGCTTTCATCAGGACCAATTCAGCATAAAAACATTTCATTTACAAATTACTGCTTATATACAGCTAACTTGATTTAAAAACAATGCTTACCACCTGTGTTCTCGAGTACCCGGCGTCTATCCCGATCCTGTGCGCATGTGCGAGCACGTCAAACCGGAAGTGGCGTGCTCGCGTCACCGGTCCGTCGCCATGGCAACCAGAAACATAAACTGATACCACGGCAACGATGTCCTGCTGCACAGCGCCCGGGTATTCACATGGTGGAAGAATATCAACATAAAATCACACAATCACTACACATTTCATCTCTACATGGGGCAACATAACTATACATAGCTCATTAGTTCTCAGACATTGTGAGTTATATAATATAATAGGGAGGGCTTATCGATCATAATGATCTGCTGTTCTTGAAAATCACAATACATCCCATTCTTCATATAGGTTATAGTATGAACTCTACTTTTTCTATGTGGCCAATGCTTTATATATAGTATCTACTAACTTAGTGGAGATATCTATCACATAACCTGATTCCTACATGTATAAGCAGTACCATTAACTTATTCTTATTTGTTCCAATTTAAACACCAAAATTATATATCAAAAAAATATATAAAAAATATATGCATCAATAACTATATTATACTAGAAAGTGCTTCCTAGAGAGAACTCAATATTATATCATACCCTAAAGAGTCTTCCGGTGTCATATATCAACGTGCTCACATCATATCCCGACTCTATCATTTCCACTACTCATCTATATTATTTAAAGTGATACTTATTGCATTTATATACATCAAAGTGGAACCGATTGCATTTATATACATTAAAGTGATGCTAATTGCCTTTATATACATTAAAGTGCTCACCAACATTAATAAAGTGAAACTGTGTGCTATTTGTGAGCAATCATATGCTATCTGCCAATCTCTTATTAAAGTGATACTTCTTGCTTTTATATACATGAAAGTGTTGCTTATTGCATTTATATACATTAAAGTGCTCTTTCTCATCTATAAAGTGAAAATCCGTGTTATTATATACAATAAAGTGCTTACTGCCAACATATCGTGGGTATCCACCAATATCTATCTATCCACATCTCACATTAAAGTGATACTTATTGCTTTTATATACATTAAAGTGATACTCATTGCGTTTATATACACCAAAGTGTCATATGTAATCGATAAAGTGAGACTACGTGTTTATATGCGCCCAACCATACTTCTATACTATGTTGCCATCAAAGATAAACATATATATATTAAAACATAGCTTTACTCAAGAAGATAGTAAGCCAATTCGGCCTTATTTAGATAAAGGGGGCATATGATAATTGCTCATTTAAGCCCCTTGGTGCAACCGTATCCAGTTCATAGATCCAGAAGGCTTCCTTGCGTACCAACATATTGCCCCTGTTGCCGCCTCTTGTTGGTAAGGGAACGTGGTCTATGGCCATGAATTTTAAGGTGGTTAAGGCATGTCCATTGTCCAAAAAATGTTTGGCAACCGGCTTGTTTGTGGTTCCATCTCTGAAGGCCGTTCTGATGTTGGACCTATGTCCCCTGATTCGTTCACAAAGTTGGGTTTCCGTCTTCCCAATATAGCACAATCCGCAGGGGCATGATAGTTTATATATAATAAACGTGGATCTGCAAGTAATTGTGTACCTTATCTTGTACGTCTTATTACTGTGTGGATGCGTGAATGTGCGTGCCGGTACCATATGGCCACACGTCACGCATCCAAGACAACGCACACTCCCTCGTATCTGCACCTTCTGGGGTATAGTATAGCTTAGTACCGGGTCTGTTCGTATCAACATATCTCTCAGGTTTTTATTCCTACGGAAACAAATTCTTGGAGGTTGCCTAAATTCACTGGGTAAGGACTCCTCAAGCGCCAACATATTCCAATTCTTTTTGACAATATTGGATATTTTCTGAGCTTTATTATGGAATGTGATAGGAAAGACCAATCTCGGTCCTTCTGTTGGGTCCTGTGGCTTGGTCGCTTTCTCTCGTGCTTTTTCCAATGCCGAATCTAGGACTCTCTTGTCATATCCTCGTTCCAAAAATTTTTCTCTCATTTGTTCCAGTTGTCTTTGTCTGGCTTCATCTGTCGAGTTATTTCTTATAACCCTAAGAAATTGTGCTTGAGGGATAGAATTCTTCAGGTTTCTGGGGTGTGCGCTGGTGTAATGTAGGATCGTATTACGATCCGTAGGTTTGGAGTATAAACTAAATTCAACTTGCTGATTTACAACAGAGAGTTCTATATCCAGAAAATGGACTTTCTCCTTGCTGATATCCGCCGTCATCCTTACAGGTGTAGGTAGCATGTTAATTGATTCAACCATCTGTTGAGCTTGTTGGACTGTCCCCCTCCATAGGATTAGCACATCATCGATAAAACGGAAATATTTGATGATATGGTGTTGGTATGGCTTCAATATGTGCTCCTCTTCAAATCTATACATGTATGTGTTAGCATACATGGGCGCCATAGGCGCACCCATCGAGGTCCCTGAGACCTGCATAAACCACTGTTGTTCAAACCTGAAGTAATTGTTCTTCAGTACCATTTCCAATATCTCCAATGTGTACTCAACCGGTGGGCCTCTGTAAACTGTTGAAGTGCATAGGACTTGTCTCATAGCCTCTATACCATCATCATGAGGGATGATGGTATAGAGGCTGCTAACATCCATAGTAATCAAGACAGGATCAGATACATCAATCTGCAGATGTCGCAAAACTTCCAAGAGTGAAGGGGTATCCTTTACACACGTATGTAGATTAACTACTGTCTCCTTAAACTGTGCATCCAGCCACTTGCCTAGAGGTTCAAGTACTCCCCCGACCGCCGATACTATCGGTCTTCCCGGTGGTGAGGTTTGGTCCTTGTGAATTTTGGGTATTGTATACATGACCGGAGTTCTTGGTGATTTTTGTATGAGATAAGCATATAGCTTTAGGTCTATATAATTGGCTCTTAGTCCCATATTCAATATCTCCTCTATTCTGGCTTGTACCATAGCAGTAGGATCCCCATCAAGTTCTTTGTATGTATTCCTGTCTCTCAGTTGTCTTTTGATTTCATTGGCATACTTGTCATAGTCCATTATGACTATACCACCGCCTTTGTCGGCGGGACGTATAACTATGGATGAGTCCCGTGCAAGATTTCTTGTAAGTGTGTGCTGCTTCTTACTGAAATTGCTATATGGCAGCTGTGGTTGTTGCAAGAGTTTCACAGATTCCGCCTGTACTGTCGATAAAAATGTCTTAATATTGGCTTGGTTACACTGTGGATCAAAGTTGGATTTTGGTCTAAATTTCATTGTCATATATTCTGGATTGGCCTGTTGTATAGATGGTTTGTTAAAGTGGTCTTTCAACCGCATCGTTCTTCCAAACTTAAAGAGCTCCACATTCCAGGAAAACAGGTTGGGGGTTGTCCCAGGAACAAAAGTTAAGCCTAATTGAAGGATTTCAATTTCTTCCTTCAAAAGTGTTCTCTGGGATAGGTTGAATACAGGTACTATCGTCTCAGTGGAGGTCTTCCACGGACAATGAATTTTCCCCTTGTTGCCTCTCCTTGTTCTGCGCCGTTTGCGCCTCTGCCCCTGCTTCTCGTTGTCGTACCAGAAGGTGTTGTCTCTAAAAAATTTCCACTTTCAACATGTGTATCTGTGTCTGAAGCAGACTCTCCAGAAGTGACATCCATGGTATATACTTTTGGTCGTACAATCCTCTTACGGAATCTCCTTGGTTTCTGTTGGTGCGACCCACTCAGCCATTTATACACCCGATGCTCCATATAATCTTGTTGCACATAATCAAACTTTTGTTTCTTGAATCTGATCAGGTCGTTTTTATACTTGAGCATTTCCTCTCTCAATTTATCCAACATCTTAATGCCTTCAGGGGTGGCCAATAGGACAGCATGTTCGGTCTCAATCTCCATAATTTTGCGTGTAACCACTTCCATTTCTGCCCTCACATCCTGAATTATAATGAGCATCAAATCTAATGACGCCTTATTAAGCACTCCAATCCAGTCTCGACATACCTTTGCCTTTAATCTCCCTATAGTCGGTACATTCATAATACGAAAGCCCCTAGGTATTCTTTTCACTTTATAATAGTCAGACAGAAATAGTCCATGTAAATCCAAATCAATACGTTTACGTTGCAATCTCAATAGTTGAAAATATACATCTTTAGTTGTTATATTGCAAGGAAACTCATTACTAGATTGCACCCAGAGTATGGCCTCAGCTTCTTCTTGGGTAAAGTGCAGGGTTTCCGCTTGCTCAGCATAACCCCCTGCTTGTAGCATAAAATCATCTGTATGATCCATGGTGAACAAAAAAGTTCCTTCTTGGTTTTAAATCAACCTGTTAGCTCTGCTCCAAATTTAGCAGTTTAGGTGATATATCCTTTGTTGGTGCTTGGGTTAGGAATTGGCTATCAATAGAGTTCCTTGTTATATTATATTCAATGTTACCCAGCACACACACTCAAAAACTTGAAAAATGCCGGGTGCTTACAAAGCCATAGCCACAAAATTATAATAAGTAATAAATGTAGGCTCGCACTCACGGTCTGTAGATAGATAAAATTTCTTGTTTATTTCAATTCATTAAAATATAGTCGCTGCCATCATCATCAACGTTTCAGCCACTTCTGTGGCTTTCATCAGGACCAATTCAGCATAAAAACATTTCATTTACAAATTACTGCTTATATACAGCTAACTTGATTTAAAAACAATGCTTACCACCTGTGTTCTCGAGTACCCGGCGTCTATCCCGATCCTGTGCGCATGTGCGAGCACGTCAAACCGGAAGTGGCGTGCTCGCGTCACCGGTCCGTCGCCATGGCGACCAGAAACATAAACTGATACCACGGCAACGATGTCCTGCTGCACAGCGCCCGGGTATTCACATGGTGGAAGAATATCAACATAAAATCACACAATCACTACACATTTCATCTCTACATGGGGCAACATAACTATACATAGCTCATTAGTTCTCAGACATTGTGAGTTATATAATATAATAGGGAGGGCTTAAATTGGAACAAATAAGAATAAGTTAATGGTACTGCTTATACATGTAGGAATCAGGTTATGTGATAGATATCTCCACTAAGTTAGTAGATACTATATATAAAGCATTGGCCACATAGAAAAAGTAGAGTTCATACTATAACCTATATGAAGAATGGGATGTATTGTGATTTTCAAGAACAGCAGATCATTATGATCGATAAGCCCTCCCTATTATATTATATAACTCACAATGTCTGAGAACTAATGAGCTATGTATAGTTATGTTGCCCCATGTAGAGATGAAATGTGTAGTGATTGTGTGATTTTATGTTGATATTCTTCCACCATGTGAATACCCGGGCGCTGTGCAGCAGGACATCGTTGCCGTGGTATCAGTTTATGTTTCTGGTTGCCATGGCGACGGACCGGTGACGCGAGCACGCCACTTCCGGTTTGACGTGCTCGCACATGCGCACAGGATCGGGATAGACGCCGGGTACTCGAGAACACAGGTGGTAAGCATTGTTTTTAAATCAAGTTAGCTGTATATAAGCAGTAATTTGTAAATGAAATGTTTTTATGCTGAATTGGTCCTGATGAAAGCCACAGGAGTGGCTGAAACGTTGATGATGATGGCAGCGACTATATTTTAATGAATTGAAATAAACAAGAAATTTTATCTATCTACAGACCGTGAGTGCGAGCCTACATTTATTACTTATTATAATTTTGTGGCTATGGCTTTGTAAGCACCCGGCATTTTTCAAGTTTTTGAGTGTGTGTGCTGGGTAACATTGAATATATATATATATATATATATATATATATATATATATATATAAATACAAGTAGTGTTGCACTCACTGTGGTTAAATATTCACTGCCGGGTGCTTGTCTGGCAAAAATATAAAGGAAAAGTAGATAGCACTCCACGGACTCGCTTTGTTTAAATAAAATTTAACTTTTAATGCTCCAAGTTAAAAAAATCGACGTTTCAGTCTGACCAATCAGACTTTCATCCTGATGAAAGTCTGATTGGTCAGACTGAAACGTCGATTTTTTTAACTTGGAGCATTAAAAGTTAAATTTTATTTAAACAAAGCGAGTCCGTGGAGTGCTATCTACTTTTCCTTTATATATATATATATATATATATATATATATATATATATATATATATATATAATTTTTATATAACACATGTCACGGTTTGTTCACATCACGATTTGTTCAATTTTTTATCTTTTATGTGTCTACGTCTTGTGGAATTTTTTGTGATGGATTTCACGGTGTTAACCAGCTGCACTTGAATATATTGCATGATATTTCTTTGCACTTTATAATAGGCGCCAGTATTTTACACTTTTCTATCTATTTTATATATACACACACACATATCATTATGTATATGCTTAGCAGTATACTGATTATCCCATTCGCATAACCTATTGGTTTATTTGATATGTTTTCATTAATCTTTTTTAGAGGCCAAAATTCTGATGAGCTGAACTGCCACGGGGATGAAATTCTAGAGGCCAAAAATATTTTTAATTGTTTTCAGACTAAGGCCTAAATATAATATTGTTGGACAAGCTTACAAAATGATTTAACATTTTTTGACAATCTTTTTAAATAATTTTTCAAATTATTAAAATATCAAGAAATGTAATATATATATATATATATATATATATATATATATATATATATATATATATATATATATATATATATATATATATATATATATATATATAAAATATAAATGTATAAAAAGCTTTCAAAATATTACAAATATATATATTTTTCATAATTTTACATGACTTGTAAACTAAAAATGTATCTAACCCTGTTAAATCAATTGGAAAGCTTATCCAACATTATTAAATTGAGGCCTAAATTGGTTTGGCCAAAACTAAATTGTTCTGCTTTGCATAAGTCTATTTAGGAGCAGTGAACATATGAGTGACTTTTTAAATGTATAGGGTGACCATGAAGGGAATATCCACTATGTGGATGGATGGCACTTCCTTTTTGCCTTTGTAAAATTTCACGCAAAGGTTAAACTGTTTCTATAGCTTTTTGATAAACCAACCATATATTAATACACAAACAAACATTTATGATATGAAAATATACAATTTTAATAAATTATTGTATGTATTTCATCTGCTCAGACTGGGTCATCCAGCTATATGGTCGAACATTTTGAGCATTTAAGCAGGTAAATATGCTTCCATATGTTATAAGTAACCGACCTAGAAGCCAGACATCAAAATATAAAGGGCTTAGCTCCCTGTGTAGTGATGTCCCGAACGGTTCGCTGGCGAATGGTTCCTGGCGAACTTAGCGTGTTCACGTTCGCCACGGATGGCGAACATATGCGATGTTCGGTCCGCCCCCTATTTTTTTTGTGGTCTTTCAGCCAAATTTACTAAAACTAAGTAAAAATTACCTAGTATTAGTAAATTGTGCCCCTACTCGCAATACCGCGAGTAGGGGCATGTCTATTAAAAAGTGAGCAGCCTGTGGCTGAAGAATATTTTAGAAAAAAGAAGACATCTAATGGTAAGTTTATTTTTATTTATTTACAGGTTTTTAGCTTTATTGACTCCCCCCTCATTATTTTTCGGGTGAGGGAGGTAGGTAGGGGGACCATTTTTTTTTTGGGGGGGTGACTAGCGGTTTGGGGACCCCTAGTCACCTGGGGGGGCATTTTTTTTAGGCCTCCACCCGCCGCTCAGGGGTGGGGGCCTGGGGGAGGACATTAGGTCCCCCCCACCTATTGGTATTTAGGGCCCCCACCCGCCGCTCATGGGTGGGGGCCGGGGGGAGGACATTAGGTCCCCCCTATTGGTATTTAGGGCCCCACCCGCCGCTCAGGGGTGGGGGCCGGGGGGGAGGACAATAGGTCCCCCATTGGTATTTAGGGCCCCCACCCACCGTTCATGGGTGGGGTCGGGGGGAGGACAATAGGTCCCCCCATTGGTATTTAGGGCCCCCACCCGCCGCTCAGGGGTGGGGGCCGGGGGGTGGACATTAGGTCCCCCCTATTGGAATTTAGGGCCCCCACCCACCACTCAGGGGTGGAGGCCAGGGGGAGGACAATAGGTCCCCCTATTGGTATTTAGGACCCCCACAGGCCGCTCAGGGATGGGGGCCGGGGGCGGAGGACAATAGGTCCCACACCCCTATTGGTATTTAGGGCCCCCACCCGCCGCTCAGGGATGGGGCCGGGGGGAGGACAATAGGTCCCCCCCATTGGTATTTAGGGCCCCCACCTGCCGCTCAGGGGTGGGGGCCGGGGGGAGGACAATCGGTCCCCCATTGGTATTTAGGGCCCCCACCTGCCGCTCAGGGGTGGGGGCCGGGGGGGGGACAATAGGTCCCCCCTATTGGTATTTAGGGCCCCCACCCACTGCTCAGGGGTGGGGGCCGGGGGGAGGACAATCGGTCCCCCCCTATTGGTATTTAGGGCCCCCACCCGCCGCTCAGGGGTGGGGGCCGGGGGGAGGACAATAGGTCCCCCCATTGGTATTTAGGGCCCCCACCCACTGCTCAGGGGTGGGGGCCGGGGGGAGGACAATCGGTCCCCCCTATTGGTATTTAGGGCCCCCACCTGGCGCTCAGGGGTGGGGGCCGGGGAGAGGACAATCAGTCCCGCCCCTATTGGTATTTAGGGCCCCAACCCGCCGCTCAGGGGTGGGGGCTGGGGGGGAGGACAATAGGTCCCCCCTATTGGTATTTAGGGCCCCCACCTGCCTCTCAGGGGTGGGGGCCTGGGGGAAGGTCAATAGGTCCCCCCTATTGGTATTTAGGGCCCCCACCCGCCACTCAGGGGTGGGGGCTGGGGGGAGGACAAAAGTTCCCCCATATTGGTACTTAGGGCCCCCACCCGCCACTCAGGGGTGGGGGCCGGGGGGAGGACAGTAGGTCCCCCCTATTGGTATTTAGGGCCCCCACCCACCGCTCAGGGGTGGGGGCCAGGGGGAGAGGACAATAGGTCCCCCCCTATTGGTATTTAGGGCCCCCACCCACCGCTCAGGTGAGTGGGGGCCCATCACTATTGTGGCCAGAAAGAGCCACTGTGGGTTTTAAAATTCGCCTGCCTATTGAAGTCTTTGGCGGTTCGCCGGTTCGCGAACATTTGCGGAAGTTCGCGATTGCCATTCGCGAACGGCAAATTTCATGTTCGCGACATCACTATCCCTGTGCCATAGTTTTTGATCATACAAGAGAGCTCAGAAGAACAGTATAAGATTCCAGTGCACTATCCTATTAAGGATGTGGAGTGCCATTTTAAGGTCACCAAGAACACATCTGCTTAATATATAACCAAAATGAAGCCCAGCACCTTTAGAACTTCTAAACCAGGTCCTTTACTAATTATTGTGGTATGGGTCAAAATTTTAGTCTTAAAATTTGAAATTGAAATGGTGGCTTTTAACACAATTTCCTATTAAAGAGTTTCCTGTGGTTCTGGTTGAAAAATATTCAGAATATATTTTCACGTAGGTATTTAATAGTAAAATTGTGAGTGCTACTTGACATATTTGCTTACATAAATGTTACATATTTATATGTAAAAAACAGATAACATTTGTATCTTGTAATACCTTTATTGGACTAACAGAATTTTGTATTTTGTATTCACAACACATTCATATATTGGACAACATATAGGTTAAGAATAAGATGTAGCGACATCATACACAAATTCATGATTAATCATTAATACACTAGAATACCAATGTAGATTACCATAGCTTTGAACTCCCTTGGTGAAATTATTAGTTTGTTTTTTTAGATGATGAAACAATTGCAAAACGAGTCCAAAGGGATCATTACCAAACTTGGCTAATAATAAGTAAATCAAAATAAAGACCTGATTATTACACATACTTCCCCTGACACTAGTTAGCTAACACTTGGAATCCCAAATGTTTTTCAAATGTTGTTTGTTTATAGCAAATACATCTTTTACAAATGCATTACAGTTAAAATTAATTGTGACAAGTACTGTTGAATTTGGCAATAGTATAGCTATAATGTAAAATACATCATGTCCATTATTCACCTAGTTGATTTTATTTTGTGGTATCCATTATGTATGGATATCATATATGTGTGTGTGTGTGTGTGTTATGAGCTTGATTAAAGAAATAATAATAAAGTGAACTGATAAACCAGGTGCTTAAAAGACACATGTGTAACATCTAATAGTATCTTGATTTGCAGCAAAAACTCTTCAACTGATTAAACTTCATACAAAACAATTAGTTAAAGTAGATATTTTGGAAATGCAAACATGTTTAAACTACTGAACCAAATGCAGGTGAATTCACAATGTAAATACTTAACTTCTCAAAAGACAGGAGATATCTCTTTAAAATCTCTATTTCATGTAAAATACAAGAAACTACACATCCATAGTACAGGTGAATTAAAATGTGTGCTAAAATGAATGTAACAAGTGCAACGTGTTAATTGACGATGGTAAGAACATAGTAAGAAAACAAAAAGATCTGACTCTCTTATAAACACTTGCACAGCACACAAATTTCTCCAGTCCACATTGTACAGTCACTGATATGTCAGTTAACAAATAAACAAACCTAATTAAAATAACTTAGTGAGCTTGTTAGTTGTAAATATATGTTAAAAAAAAAAAAAAAGGAATCATTGAGCAAGACTGATGTGCATGGAACACTAAAATTGAGTGTGAGTTTAATTGAGCAATCATGTAGGAAGTCACAGAGCAGACCTCAAACACTTATCAAAGACAGCCTGATGAATGGGTATTCCAATTAAATTGCTGTGTGTTTAAAAATGTTATGTTGTAAAATGAAAGATAATTCTTATAGTTACCTAATTTTATTAATTCTATTTAGCCAGTCCCGAAAGGTCGGAGGGTCTGTCTTCTTCCACATAAGAGGTATTAGTGATTTAGCTGCAGTAAGGAAGAAAGGTACTATTTTTTTTTTATATAAATTTAGAAACAGGTTTAATATTGTGAAACAATAGTTACTTTACTTCCAAATGGATAAAGCTCCTGTAAGCAAAGAATCCAAAGTAGAGTTGTGGACCTGTGCTTATTTTTTTTTTTATTATTATTTAATTTCTTTTTATTAAAGAGTTTTGATTGCAACATTAATTTACAATAGACAAAAAGTATACAAAAAGGATAATTTCTTCATACATCTTATAACAATATGCCTTAATACATTTCAGAACGTTGATTCGCATGTTCTTTTCTTGACAACTTTCTTTCAATTTTGGAAGAGGGAACAAGGGGAAGAGAAGGATGGGTATGGGAAGGTGGGGATATAGGAGAAAGTAAAAATAACAATAACCTTATTCATTTGACTTATATATAACCTTGCTTGGATGACCTTTTTCTCTAGACTATTTATAGTTCTAATCCGCACTTTATTTCAACTGCATTGACTGGTATGGATTAGATGTGGTAGTGGTAGGGATTCTTTGTGGTATTGGTGGGGGGGTGGGAGGGGTGGAGGGTGTAAAGTTCCTAATCTGGTATAACTCTACTCGTTAGCGTGAGATTTTTTTTTGTTGCAGTTTCTGCATTCCTGAATTATGTCGTCATTCCTGTATTAGAAACATAGAAACATAGAATGTGACGGCAGATAAGAACCATTCGGCCCATCTAGTCTGCCCAATTTTCTAAATACTTTCATTAGTCCCTGGCATTATCTTATAGTTAGGATAGCCTTATGCCTATCCCACGCATGCTTAAACTCCTTTACTGTGTTAACCTCTACCACTTCAGCTGGAAGGCTATTCCATGCATCCACTACCCTCTCAGTAAAGTAATACTTCCTGATATTATTTTTAAACCTTTGTCCCTCTAATTTTAGACTATGTCCTCTGGTTGTGGTAGTTTTTCTTCTTTTAAATATAGTCTCCTCCTTTACTGTGTTGATTCCCTTTATGTATTTAAATGTTTCTATCATATCCCCCCTGTCTCGTCTTTCCACCAAGCTATACATGTTACGATCCTTTAACCTTTCCTGGTAAGTTTTATCCTGCAATCCATTAACCAGTTTAGTAGCCCTTCTTTGAACTCTCTCTAAGGTATCAATATCCTTCTGAAGATATGGTCTCCAGTACTGTGTACAGTAATCCAAGTGAGGTCTCACCAGTGTTCTGTACAATGGCATGAGCACTTCCCTCTTTCTACTGCTAATACCTCTCCCTATACAACCAAGCATTCTGCTAGCATTTCCTGCTGCTCTATTACATTGTCTGCCTACCTTTAAGTCCTCAGAAATAATCACCCCTAAATCCCTTTCCTCAGATGTTGACTCTATCAAATATTCTGTACTCTGCCCTTGGGTTTTTACGTCCAAGATGCATTATCTTGCACTTATCCACATTAAATGTCAGTTGCCACAACTCTGACCATTTTTCTAATTTACCGAAATCATTTGGGTGTGCCTCTTAGATAAGTGATCCATGGTTGCCATATTTCGGTATATCTGTCAATCTTTCCCATGGAGGTCCATCTGAGTTCTTCCATTATTCTAAAGTGTTCCAGTTTCGCTACCCAATCCCCATGTCCCAAATGTTGTGTGTTTTTCCATTTGGATGCTATCACTAATTTGCTGTCAGCATAAACATTAGGAGGGAATATTTGAATTTCCTCAAAGTGATGTATATGTTTAGTAGTACAATGGTGTCTATTTCATGAAGAATTGTTGTACCAGTTATTTCCCTTATTTTTTAATTGATCATTTCCCAAAATGGGCTCAAGTGACTACAGTGCCACCACATATGTCCTATATCCCCATTTTCTACACCACATCGCCAGTACAACAAAGATTCATCCTGTTGATACCTATGTATGTCTTGTGGTGTTTTATACCATGTTGATATGGTTTTTTAGTTAACCTCATGTAGGGAAATGCTGGGGTGGGAGCAAAAGGTCTTATAAAAAATCTGTTCCCATTCCTTTCCGCTTAAGGTGCAATTTAGGTATTTTTCCCACTTGAGTGTGAACCATGGTACGTCCTGATAGATGTGTGTTTGTAGTATTTCCAGGCACTTAGATATTGCCTTTTTTACTGGTGTCGTATTCATACATAATTGTTCAAATTTAGGGCTTTCTCTTAGAGGCCCTATGGGTATACGTAGAGATTTTAGGAAGTGTGTAATTTGAGAAAAAAAAAGGAATCTCTGGTTTAGTGAGTGTATGTTTGTTTGAGTCATATGTGGCAACATCATCAGTCCCTGGCTGTTCCATACGCTATCTAGCAGTACATATGGTGAATTTTCCAACTGTATAGTTATAGGGAGTGAAATGCCCCTAACTCCAATTGGAAATCTCAGGTTGTGGGAGATAGGGTATCTTGGCGATATACTGGGGGATATGTTAGGAAGGTGAACTATTTGTTTCCACACCTGTATTGTGGCATCAATAGTGTGCTAGTTCGGAGTGGGGTAATCCATGGAACCAGTATATGCCCAAGGCAAGGCCTTCAGTGGAGTATGTAATATGGCTTGTTCTACTGTAATCCATTGTTTAGTTGAAGGCTGGCAGGACCACTCTATTATTCTGGCCATATGTATTGCATAATAGTAGTGACTGACATCTGGTAGACCTACTCCTCCTCTGTGTTTTGGTCTCGTGAGTATATGATATGCAATGCGTGGACGTTTCCCAGCCCATACATATCTCATAAAGAGCGTTTTGATCGTGTTGACATTTTTTTGTGGTATTCTTATGGGAATTGTATTTAAGAGATATAGGATTCGAGGGAGAATATTTATGGATATGACATTGACCCTTCCCAGCCACCTAAAATGTGGCTTGTCCCATTTATGAAGATCATTCTGAATTGTTTTTAGTAACTTCGGGAAGTTTTCTTGGTATATATTTGTTATATTAGTAGGTATATTAATCCCCAAATATTTAATGGGTTTCATGTTCCAGTGGAATGGGTACTCTTTGTTTAATTTCTCTCCTGTTTCCTTATTCATATTGATATTAAGGGCTTCACATTTTGTGGTGTTAATTTTAAAGTTGGAATATGAACTGTATTCCGTTGGGGTATTCATTAGTGGTTTTAGTGATCTTAGGGGGTTCGTGATCGTAAATATGAGATCAGCAGCAAATGCTGATACTCTGTATGAATGTGGACCAATCGTGATGCCCTCTATGCACGCATCAGTTCTAACTGCTTGGAGTAGGGGTTCCAATTCTAATATGAATAATAAGGGCGGCAGGGGGAGTAAGGTGGGGAGTAAGGTGATGAAATGAATGGTCTCTATATATCTGTTACTGTACGATGTACAGGCAATTACCCCTTTCCCTATTCATACGATACCCATTGTGTGTTAATCGTCCAGGTTACAGACTTAGTCTGTGCTTTGTGTGTTTGAGAGTTAAGTCCTGCCAACTTGCAATATTAATTATGATGTTGATAACTCTCTTCTCGGCCTTCCGTGCGATTGTTGTGAGGATTGTCTGGACATGGGCCTTTTGGAGCCGGCGGGAGAATTCCTATGTTGTCTCTGAGGCTGCGATGTGTTCGTTTGGTAGGAGGTCTCTGCATACCAGTCTTGTATGGCCACTGGAGGTAAGCCAAGTTTATGGAGAAAATCCGGGGAATCTGCAGCTGATTTTCAACAGATGGTGTTGCCGACCTTAACTACTAAAAGTGAGAATGGGTATCCCCATCGGTATTTTATAGTACGTTCTTGTAGCATTCCTGTAATGGGGCGCAGTGCTCTGCGTCCTTGTAATGTGGACCAGGCCAAATACGGAAATATTTGCATTTGGGTATTTCCTTGTTTCATCGCTGGTGAGTCTTTAGATAGTCTCAGAATTTCCTCTTTTAATGTAAAATAATGGATTCTGCATATTACGTCCCTCGGTTTGTCTTGTGGGAGGCCTTTCGGTCTTAAGTCCCTGTGTGCTCGATCTAGTAGGACGGGAGTATCTGCAGGTCTCCGGAGGAAGTTATTGAATAATGCCTGTAATTTAGCCCGCAGGTCTTCCAAGGCTTCTTGTGATTCAGGTAGGCCTCTCAGGCATAAATTATTTCTCCGGCTCCTATTATCTAGATCTTCGGAATTTCTGGCTATATTAATGCATTTTATTTCCATTTCATTTTGTCTTGTTTTGAGGGCTTTAATTGCTCCTATTATATTTAAGTTTTCATTTTCTAATTCTACCACTCTTTGCTCCATGTGGTGTAAGTCTTTGGCGATGTCGGACAGTTTCTCCTGCATCGATTCCTCTAATTTTGCCAACATAGACGCCAGATCTGATTCGGATGGTAGGTTTTGTAGGAGTTCCTTTATTTCGGAATCTTTGATGGCGCTGGATTGTACTGAGGATGCTGGGCTAGGAGGAGGTGAGTCCGATTCACGTGGGGGCCGTCACCATATTGCTTTCCTCGTCGTATGTCAGCGCTTTTACTTTGTCTCGAAAATACCTGTCTATGCCTCCTGGTTTCTCGCTGGAGCCTTGCTCCAAGTGTTCCTGAGATTATGTAGCTTTCTTTTTATTCCCCATCAGGATTTGAGGGTGAGTTTCTGGGTCTTTGCTGTGTAGGCGCTGGGAGCTCAGCAGCTATGCGACAGTTCACACTGGTATCAGGACATGCCCCCCGTACTTATTTTTTTTATGCTGTTGAAGCACTGATTGCAATATTTGGTAAGGCTTCATAAAGGTCATAAATGGTGACTGAAATGTTGCCTATGATTGTGCAATTGACCTCTTGCCTCGTAGAAATCCTCCTAGGGGAAACATCTATCCTTTGCAGAAAATAAAGCTATGTGTCCTCAGGCCAAGGGGTTTATCCATAAATCTCCCTCACCCATGGAGATGAATTATTTTTCATTGAAGGAGAAATGGGGGTAACTGAGAGCTTGTATTGACTACCATGGGCTAGGTAAATTTACCATCAAAAAGTTTATCCCATTCCCTTCATTACTGAGCTGTTCAATAGGATCAAGTTAGTTTTTTTTTGTTTTTTTTTTATACCAAGCTGGATCTCATAGGAGCCTATAACATGGTGAGAAATAAACAGGGTTATGAATGGAAGATAGCTTTTTATACTCATAGCTGTCATGTATTTTGGTCTGTGCAATGCCACTGCCATCTTTCAAGAATTCATCAATGATGTCCTTAGAGACTTTCTCTAGTCCTTTGTTATTGTATATTTGGATGATATTCAAAATGGTCCTCACCTGGTTGCTAGAAAGTGGTCTTTATTGAAAGCTAGAGAAATGTAGGTACCATTTTTAGGGCACATTATCCAGATGGACAATGTTATCAGCAATAGCAGAGTGGTCACTCCCCAAGACTTTAGAGTTATTCAGCAGGTCATTTTGAAAACTAGTATAGAATATTCATTTGTAATTTCTCCACTATAATGTCTCCCATAATGGCCTTGACCAGGAAGAGAGCTGACACTATCAAGGGCCTTTGAAACCATGAAAAACTATTCTGTCTGCCACTACCCTGTTACACCCCAGACCTGATTAAACATTCTACCAAGCAAACATAGTGCGCTTAAACTGAATTAGTGTGTCCTTCAAATATCATTCTAGAAAATAGCATAAAGTTACATAGTGCAGACAATCTGATAACACCATCAAATAACTTGTATATATATATATATATATATATATATATATATATATATATATATATATATATGTTATGTGGGAGAGAACTCACATATACCAGAGCCCTTTCACCCCTGGTTCTGGGTTTGAAGTACTCCAATGGAGGGATAATTCCAACAGCAAGATATTCACATGGATGTCTCCAGATCATAGATTCAGTATGATGTATATAAATCCTCTATATGAGTAAGAGATAAAAAGAGAGGAATGAGAAGGCAGAAGAAATGGGTCACAGAGGACATCAAAGAGAGGCGGATCCACAAGACTCACGTGATTTGGTATTGGCGAAAGCTGGAAGACACTGTGTGCTGGTGGCATTTTAAAGTTTTATACACTTACCTTTGTGGATAGTGTGCTTGTATGCCCACTACAGCCAAATTAAGATTTTTTTAATCTTGTATTAGAATAAAGTTATGATATTGTTAAATTGGGGGTTCCTGCCTCTCTTTTTATCTCTTACTCATATAGAGGATTTATATACATAGCACTGCATCTATGAACCTTGTATTCATTGAATTGGAATGGCAGTGAGCATGATATCAGGATCATTGTGTTGCCAGTTTTTGACAACATATTTTAATACCCAGTTTGTGACTCAAGGGGTGGATGTGCCACAATGATGTGGTTGAAGGCTGTAATTCTTGTAACCCTATTAAGGACCAACTTTCATTTGTTTGTTTTTAACTTAAAGGGAAACTATACTGCCAGGTAAAAAAAAGTTGTTTTCCTGACACTATAGCTCCCTATAGTGCCCCACTCTATCACAAACGCCCCCCTCCCCTCCACCTTGGTGCAATTGGTTAAAAAAAACCTTCTGTCACTTACCTGATTCCAGTACCTGATGTCCCTTGGTGCTAGTCCAGGCTCTGCCTTTGCTCCTCCCCCACCGAAGTCAGCCAGCAGGGGAGACCTGATGCGCATAAGTATCGATGGCATTGCTCTCATTAGTGCTTCCCACATAGGAAAGCACTGTACAATCAGGGTAGAATGTTGCTGTCATATACTGGCTATTTTCCAGGCTGATATCTGCTATATTGTAAATAGCCTGCCAAAGCTCAGTACCAATCAAAATGGAATTATGGCATGGTCCCTGTTGGTAAAATACCATCACAGGCCCTTAAGGCAATAATTGTATTATGGATCCTAAACCCTTTAGTGACCAGACCGTTTTTAAATTTTCTTACAGTTAGGGAACAGGGCTGTTTTTAAATTTCTGTGGTGTTTGTTCTTAGCTGTAATTTTCCTCTTACTCATTTACTGTACCCACGTATATACTGTTTTCCTTGCCAATAAATGGTCTTTCTAAAGATACCATTATTTTCATCATATCATATAATTTACTATAAATTGTTTTATAAAATATGATGAAAAAAATTAAAAAACACTTTTTCTAACATTGATCCCCTAGCATCTACAACCGCCAAAAAACACCCAGGCTAAATAGTTTCTAAATTTTGTCTTGAATTTAGAAATACCCAATGTTAACATGTTCTTAGATTAATTTTTTTTTGCAAGTTGTAGGGCTTTAAGTACAAGTAGGAAATTGCTGTTTCAAAATATATATTTTTAAAATGTATCAATAGTGACATTGTAACACTGTTATCTGTCATAAATATCTGAATCACACCTCACATGTACATATTATTTTAAAGTAGGAAACCCAGGGTATTTAATATGGGGTATGTTATTTTTTTTTTTTTTAGCAGCCACTTAGTCACAAACACTGGCCAATAAACTTTCACCAGCAGGGGACTGCCTGTAATTTGCAGAAGGGGAACTGTCTGGGCTGTCAGACAGTCCCCTCAGATGGAGAGGAACACCGATCGCCGGTGGGGGAACGGCGGCGATTAAGTAAGTGAATAGGAATACCTAGTACGTCCATGGTCCTTGGGGGGATGTTAATACTTATATATATATATATATATATATATATATATATATATATATATATATATATATATATATATATATATATATATAAATTTTTGTTTTATTAATTATTTAATTATTTTTTTTTATCAATTTATCTTGACTGAGTGCCTTCACCCCTCAAGGTACTCAACACTCAGACAGAGCATCGGAAGCCTGCCGAATGGCTTCCAATGCTCTGCTACACTGCCGGGCACCACATGGGGCAACCCGTAAGTTATCGCTCCTGGGAAGCAATCACTCGGCAGCCCGGCAGTCAGGAGAGGTATCGAGGCATCACTGCAATACCGTGAGTGCAGCTGGAAGCGATCACAATCACTTCCAGCGCTCACATTTGCCGCGGACATACCAGGTACGTCCAAGGTCGTTAACAACCATTTTTTGTCAGACATCTGTGGTCACGAAGAGATTAAGGCAAGGACAACTATTATGGAATAATTCCATCATTGGTCCTTAACGTGTTAAGACACCTATTCTCTTCTCATGCTAATTAAGCACTTTAGCATTTATAGACAATAGTGTAAAATCAGATGGAAAAGTTTATTTCACGGGGTGAACCCAACTTAGAGGGTTGGCAAATCCAACAAACAGAGGTACTAGATAGAAATATTAATGGGCTTTAGAATGGCCATACATGGTCAGGAATATAAAAATACAGATAAACAGAATAAGAAGCTGGGTCAGGACAATAGAAATTCTGAAGGTCAGAAACAAACTGGGTCAGGATGCCAGAATTACACAAAGTCAAATACAAACTGAGGACAATATCAAAATTGAGATACATACTATAAGCATTTCTATACTTCCTATAAGCATCATAAGCAGAAATCATGATAGATTACTGAATAAGTGCTCAAATCAGCATTCTACAGGCTAACAAAAGTTCTGATTGGTTCACGTCATCTCTGCAACTCCAAAATTATTAATAATGGGGTCGGCTGGTTGACAGGGTCACCTTAATGGTGGGCTTGATGTCACAATATTTAAGTATGTGCCATTCAGGCAGCATTTATACTTATACAGGAAAGACTGCATACTGTTGTTAAAGAAATATAAAATAATCAAATTAAAGCCACTGTGGCTAAGTAAAAGGGTCAGTCAATGAATAATCAATAAGAAAAGGGCTTTTAAAATTTAAAATCAGATGGGATCAATAACATCCTATAAAAAATATAAGCATACGAATAGGAAAAGAGAGATTCGATGGACTAAACTAGAAAATGAAAAGCACGTACCCAAAGAGAGCAACCCAAAAAAGTTGTTTTATTTTTTTAATTATAATTTTTTTCCACACAGCACATGAAGGTATAGCAATCATAGATAAGCAGTATGTCATCAATAAAAAACATTTCAACAACTGAAACACAGCATATAGGAATAAGTGTTGAACAGGAGGAATACATTCTTTGTGACAAGTTTAAAAAGTGTCGTGTAAGTGTAACATTGAGCTTTTCGACAATGTATTTCCACAGGGATCCAAGTTGCTACCCGTATGGGGTATACAATCCATAGCTATCCCAACTCCTGTGGAGTTACTCCCCGTAGGATGGGAATCCCTATTTGTTTAACTAAATTCCCTCTCTTTCAGCATGAAGAGGAGAGGGGTGTAAAGGGCCAAGTACCTAATTTGTTGTCTAATGATAGTGATACAGTAGGCCATATTAATTGACAAGCCAGACTAAACGAGTCTCCTCAGATAGTGAGAGCCAGATAAAGGGTTAAGTGTAGTCTAATCGATAAGTGAGTTGCTCTACATACATTACTCTGTTCAAACAAAAAAATCTAGGAACAAAGGAGAACACATAGAAAAATGGAAAGAGACATAAAGTAAAATGCAAACTATTCGTTGATAAAACTTTGTAGGTCTTAGGATGGTAAACGCTGGCACATTGCTTCCTCACCTGATAACAGGCCAGTCAGTTCACAACCCTGGTAAGTGGTGGGTTTAGTATGGTTCGTGGTGTGAATTCCCGGATCTGCACTGGATCCAAGTTGGGTAAGCCTGTCTCAACTTTGCCCAATGTGTTGTAAAGGAGGTGTTCCTTGAACTCCTGATATGTTCCTGCTCTGAGAGTGGCCCCTTGGGTTGTGAATAGAAGGGCCCATGGTAGCCTCCATTGGTAGAGAATTCCCCTTGCTCGCAAGAGTGACAGCAAAGCTGGACAGCTGGAGTGACCGGCGCTAGTTCAGGGAGTTCCTGGTGAGATCAAGAAATAGCTGTAAGGTTGAGCCCTTGAATATAATTGTTGATGTACCCCTTGCATAGAGTAGAAACAGATGATGAGGTCCTGGGTTGCAGAGGGTAGCGCCCCCGGTGGTTTGTGTAAATGGAAAATTCTGCCTAACTTTGTAGCATTAGCATGTTTTGGCGGCAGGTAGGATGCAAGGAACCTCTGGATAAAATAAGGCAAAACAGCAACTCACATTATCTTGGGCACACCCAAAATCTTGAGGTTGTATCTGTACTTGTGGTCTTCCATAGCATCCACTCTGTTTGCTGTACTTTTTTATGCAGCTGCAATGAGCCTGCTCTTGCTCACAGCTTGCACCACCTCCCCCAATTTGTTTTTAAGTACATTAATGTCAAAAAGATTAAGAGTGAAAGAGTCGGTTTACTGGATGCCTACCTGGCTGAGTTTGTCCCACCCTCCCTCCCTGGGTTTTGGCCATAGTGGGGTTCCCGTTTTGTCACAGAGGCGGGATAGGGAGCTCTAAAAGAGGAAAAAGGCTCCCCAGTAGGAAGGTTATGTTAATGGTTATTGGTATGTTTGGTAGGTTTCGGGTCCTGTCGGTGGGTATACCCCTGCCATGGTTGAGTTATGATAAATGGTTGGCACTTTAAGTGATGTTATATATATATATATATGTTTTAATGTTATATATATATATATATATGTGTGTTATTTATAGAGGGGTCATTGCCTTTTATACCTAATGGAAGGATACAGAAGTAAGGGCATGACATAGGGCAATTACCCAAAAGTTTATTTGTTAAGTTATTATTATTTATATATATTTAATAAAGCTATGGACAATTTTACCCATATACCCTAGTGTCTGTGTATTATTTTACCCATATACCCTAGTGTCCGTGTATACCCCTGCCATGGTTGAGTGATAATAAATGGTTGGCACTTTAAGTGATGTTATGTTGGTATAATGTTATATGTATACATAGGCGTGCGCAGCCTATTGCATTAGGGTGTGCACCCTAAAGCACAAACACACGCCGCATGTATATGTGTATATATATATATATATATATATATATACACACACACATATATACATACACTGCTGTGTGTGTGTGTGTGTGTGTGCTGTTAGTGTGCTGTGTGAGGGTGGTGTGTGTAAGGGTGCTGCTGTGTGTGTGTATGTGTGAGGGTGCTGGTAGTGTGCTATGTGGGTGAGGGTGTTTGTGTGTGTGTGTGAGGGTGCTGTTTGTGTGTGAGGGTGTTTGTGTGTGTGTGTTAGGGTCCTGTGAGGGTGCTGTGTGTGTGAGGGTGCTGTTTGTGTGATGTGTGTGTGTGAGGGTGCTGTTTGTGTGATGTGTGTGGGTGTCGTGTATTTCTGAGGGTGCTGTTTGTGTGTGTGTGTTTGCGAGGGTGTTGTTAGTGTGCTGTGTGTGAGGGTGTTGTGTGTTTGTAAAGGTGCTGTGTGTGTTTGTGAGGGTGCGGTTAGTGTACTGTGTGTGTGAGGGTGCTGTATGTGTACTGTATGTGTGTGGGTGCTGTTTGGGTGCTGTGTGTGTGAGGGTGCTGTGTGTGTGCTGTTTGTGTGAGAGTGCTGTATGTCTGTAGGTGCTTTTTGTGTGTGGGTGCTGTATGTGTGTGTGTGTGTGTGTGTGCTGTATGTTTGGACAGATTGTGGAGGTGGGGGCAGATTAGTAAATATCCCCCCTCCCTTCTTACCTTATGTAGGGAGGGGGGATCATTGCTGCCATGTGCCATCCCTGGTGGTCCAGTGGAGAGTGAACTCTAGCCTGCGGGGCTAGAGTTAACTCTCGTGAGATCTGAGCGTTGCCGCGGCAACGCTCAGATCTCGCCAGAGGAACCTGGCGGAGCTGCTGTCTAGAGCTCCCCGGGTCCTCTCCTGCCTCCCTTCATGCTGCTGTGGGCCGGTGAGGTAGATCTTTGATCTCCCCGCCGGCCCATGGAGGCTTAGAGCAGAGCCGACACTCAGCGCCGGTTCTGCGTGAGCCGACAGGGGAGAATAAAGTCCTGGGGAATAAAGTGTGGGAACCAAGATTCCCACCCCCCCAAAAAATAATAAACACTCCAGTGTGTGTATGTATATGTGTGTGTGTATATATATATATATATATATATATATATATATATATATATATATAGAAAAAATGATAATTTAGGCACTCACCCCTGCAAGTTAATCCAGTGTATCTTGCCTTTGGTGCATCCAGCGTCCGGATATATATCAAGCGATAAAGTGGAGCACTCAAAAAGGACTTTTCAATCGTGAATTTATTAATACGAAAACGCTTACATTAAATCATCTGTTTCGACGTTTCGACCCCTCAGGGTCTTTATCAAGAACAATTTACAAGTGACAAGAACAAAGTTTATATACAAGTGAAGATAATTAACTCACCAATCTCTAGTGTGTGCGGCCGCCCGTTCAAACCCGGAAGTGTCACGGAGACCCACGTGGTTTCCCTAGCGTGCGTCAGTGCGTGCAACGTGGTTGCTATGCGATAGTCTATACACAATGCGATCATGTGATCTTTGTGACCACACAGTTCAAAATATCAATCTGAAACGTGTATGAGATATGTGGTCTCTGGGAAGGAGATCTACATAGTGATGTAGTGCTGAGATATGTACCAAAATCTAGAGGTGCACAAAAGTATGCCAGAGGGGAAACCTCAGGGTTAGTAAAGTGAATAAATCATTATGAGACATAAGACCCAAATGGGTCAGAATGCAACAAGTGCTGTGTGTGCCAAATAACACCGAAAAACGTGTGGTGAAAAATACCAACTGACCAAGTGAATGTATAAAATAACATACATCTCATGATTTACATTTAAAAACAAAGTAGAAGGAGTTAATTCTTAGAGTAATATAGGACAATCTTTGTTTCAAGAATCTATTGTCATATATTATAAATTATAAATGAAAATTCAATGACTATTCTATATCATTCAAATACTAAGCAGCGGGGCATTACTTAGAAGATCAAAGCGAACTCTTATATTGATAACTTGGTTTAGGTCACATACGACTTCTATATCTAAATTCAACAGAACATGGAGAATGTGATGTACTCGTTCAGTCCCTTGGGAGTGACTGTATCCAGCCGGTGTATCCAGTAGGTTTCACGTTGAAGTAGTGTTTTGGATCTATCTCCTCCTCTAGGACTTGGTGGAACATGATCTATAGCTATAAATCGTAGGGTAGGGAGTCTATGGTTGGCTTGAAGAAAATGCTTAGCGACAGGTTTGTCTGATTTCTGGTCCCTGAAGGCCGTATTTATGGTGGATCTATGGCCTCTAATCCGATCTCGGAGGGTTAGGTCCGTTTTCCCCACGTATGAGAGACCACAGGGACATGTGATTAAATAGATCACATGGTCCGTAGTGCAGGTGATGTATTGGGTGATAGGGATCCGAATTCCACTGTGTGGATGAGAAAATGAGGTACTGGTGTTCATGTGGCTGCACGTCAAGCAGCCACTGCATCTGTAACAACCTTTCTTTGTAGGTCCTTTTGTCTTCTGGTAACATAAACTCGGATCACTTTTCACTAGAAGGTCTCTTAAGTTTTTATTTCTTTTTAAACTGATAATCGGTTGCTGCTGAAAGATGGGTGGCAAATTCTTGTCAGACCGTAATATGCCCCAGTATTTATTCATGGCTTTTTGAATTTGTGAGGTGCCTGTGTGGAAAGTTATGGGTAAGTACATCCTGGTAGCTTGTGAGGTCTTCTTCATGGTCTCCATAGGGTCCCTTGTGTGTCTCATGGCTTTATCTCCGCTAGGGATAGCCTCCTTGAACCAATTGCGAAATATATTGATTATTATATCAAGACCACGGTGATGGAGCTTCCCACTTGTCTGCGAGATACAAACGACTTTCTGGAAAATATAAAGAATCTAACATCGGTAGAAGAAGGATATGTTCTGGTAACACTGGACGTCAAGAATTTATACACTATAATACCACATACGGAAGGTATACAATCACTCCGACGGATTCTTAGCAGCTCTTCTAAATACTGTGGACCACCTATTGAATTCTTAATGGAGCTACTACAGATAGCTCTGACATGTAACTACTTTAAATTCGAAGAGCACTTCTACCTACAACGGACGGGTACTTCCATGGGGGCAGCAATGGCACCCTCATACGCCAATGCCTACATGTTTGTGTTTGAAACCCAGCATATCCTGGAGAAATATCATGAACACATACTTGTATACCATCGTTTCGTGGATGATATTTTTCTTATTTGGACGGGAACCAGCAGTGACTTGGAACAAATGGTCTCAGATCTGAATGCAGCTGAATGCCCAGTAAAATTGACATTATCATTCAATTTTCATGAGATTCAATTCTTAGATGTGTCCATCTATAAAGTAAATGGTAGATTAGGGTATACCCTATATCGTAAGGATACGGCAAGGAATACGTTACTCCAGGCCACGAGCTATCACCCTCAGAAACTCAAAGAATCTCTCCCGGTATCCCAATACATGAGGGTATTGAGATACAATAGTGATCCAGTGAAAAGAGAGCAACAACTTCAAGAAATGACCGAGAGATTTCTGTACAGAGGATATAACCCTGATGTACTATTACAAGCAAAAGACAAAGCCATGAGACACACAAGGGACCCTATGGAGACCATGAAGAAGACCTCACAAGCTACCAGGATGTACTTACCCCTAACTTTCCACACAGGCACCTCACAAATTCAAAAAGCCATGAATAAATACTGGGGCATATTACGGTCCGACAAGAATTTGCCACCCATCTTTCAGCAGCAACCGATTATCAGTTTAAAAAGAAATAAAAACTTAAGAGACCTTCTAGTGAAAAGTGATCCGAGTTTATGTTACCAGAAGACAAAAGGACCTACAAAGAAAGGTTGTTACAGATGCAGTGGCTGCGTGACGTGCAGCCACATGAACACCAGTACCTCATTTTCTCATCCACACAGTGGAATTCGGATTCCTATCACCCAATACATCACCTGCACTATGGACCATGTGATCTATTTAATCATGTCCCTGTGGTCTCTCATACGTGGGGAAAACGGACCTAACCCTCCGAGATCGGATTAGAGGCCATAGATCCACCATAAATACGGCCTTCAGGGACCAGAAATCAGACAAACCTGTCGCTAAGCATTTTCTTCAAGCCAACCATAGACTCCCTACCCTACGATTTATAGCTATAGATCATGTTCCACCAAGTCCTAGAGGAGGAGATAGATCCAAAACACTACTTCAACGTGAAACCTACTGGATACACCGGCTGGATACAGTCACTCCCAAGGGACTGAACGAGTACATCACATTCTCCATGTTCTGTTGAATTTAGATATAGAAGTCGTATGTGACCTAAACCAAGTTATCAATATAAGAGTTCGCTTTGATCTTCTAAGTAATGCCCCGCTGCTTAGTATTTGAATGATATAGAATAGTCATTGAATTTTCATTTATAATTTATAATATATGACAATAGATTCTTGAAACATAGATTGTCCTATATTACTCTATCTAAGAATTAACTCCTTCTACTTTGTTTTTAAATGTAAATCATGAGATGTATGTTATTTTATACATTCACTTGGTCAGTTGGTATTTTTCACCACACGTTTTTCGGTGTTATTTGGCACACACAGCACTTGTTGCATTCTGACCCATTTGGGTCTTATGTCTCATAATGATTTATTCACTTTACTAACCCTGAGGTTTCCCCTCTGGCATACTTTTGTGCACCTCTAGATTTTGGTACATAGCTCAGAACTACATCACTATGTAGATCTCCTTCCCAGAGACCACATATCTCATACACGTTTCAGATTGATATTTTGAACTGTGTGGTCACAAAGATCACATGATCGCATTGTGTATAGACTAGGGAAACCACGTGGGTCTCCGTGACACTTCCGGGTTTGAACGGGCGGCCGCACACACTAGAGATTGGTGAGTTAATTATCTTCACTTGTATATAAACTTTGTTCTTGTCACTTGTAAATTGTTCTTGATAAAGACCCTGAGGGGTCGAAACGTCGAAACAGATGATTTAATGTAAGCGTTTTCGTATTAATAAATTCACGATTAAAAAGTCCTTTTTGAGTGCTCCACTTTATCGCTTGATATATATATATATATATATATATATATATATATACACACACTGACACGCATACTCAAACACACACACATTCACAGACACACTCATACATTCACAGACACACATTCACAGATACACATACACAGATACACATACACACATTCACAGACACACACACACACACATACACACATATTCACATACACACACATTCACAGACACACACATTCACATACACACACACATACACAGTCAAAGACACACACACACACACAAACAGACACACACACACACACACACACACACAGACACAGTCACAGACACACACACACAGTCACATTCACACACACACAAATGATTATTTTTTTTAATTAAAAAAATGTCCACCCAGCCTCCCTACCTGGAGTGCTGGCGTGGACTTGTCCCTGGGGTCCAGTGGGTCGGATGCCTGTGTCCATCTCAGACGCGGTGAGGGAGCTGTGAGCTCTCTGCTCCCTCTCGCCGCGTGGGCTGTCTGCTGTAGCTGGGAGCCGGAATATGACGTCATATTCCGGCTCCCAGCATCAGCAAGCAGCGCGCGGCGAGAGGGAGCAGAAAGCTCACAGCTCCCTCACCGCGGCTGATATTGAGAGAGCCGACGGGGGTGGGGTACTGACAGGGGGGACAGGGGGGACATGGGGGAGGAAGGGGGGCACTGAGTGCCTGCAGGAACGGCGTTCCTGCACAAAAAAAGTGCAGGAACTCCGTTCCTGCAGGACTCAATCCATAGGCGTGCCGCGGGGATTAGGGTGTGCCCAGGCACACCCGGCACACCCCGTGCGCACGCCTATGTATGTATATGTTATTTATAGTGGGGTCATTGCCTTTTATACATAATGGACGGATACGGAAGTAAGGGCATGGCATAGGGCAATGACCCAAACGTTTATTTGTTAAGTTATCATTATTTATATATATTTAATAAAGCTGTGGACAATTTTACCCATATACCCTAGTGTCCATGTATTATTGGGGTAGGTATGTGGAGGGTTTGCCCAAGGTTCCAGATGCCCATATGGCGACGATACACCGGTCATGTGTACCTTTTTTTTTTTTTTTGCCTTCTTTTGGATAAACAACATAAACAGATGATTTGGCCTCAATATAATTTGAGTCTTTTTTTTCAACTAGATTACTATCAAACTATGTAACTTTATCTTACAAAGGGTTACTATAACAATTTCAGTGATTTGAAGTAGTCATGATGCCTAAAATCTTTATGTGAAACACTGCACATACTGAGATTAAACCCCTTGTTTACAGAGGTGAGATTTCTTCTCTGGCAGTGTCATGGAGCGTTAATATTTAAATTTAGAAATGTTGTTAGTTTATTAGTAATGGATCTCTACTACATCACTTCATATAAGTTTTCAGGTGATAAGTTAAATACAGTTATTATGGTTACCATCAGGGCACTTTACTTATGGGTTCAAGCACCAGGGCCAGCATTTGACCACGTTATACAATGTGGTGAGACAGAAATACCTGCCAAAACAGGGACATATTTAATAGCCACACCAGCCTAGACTTTGAAAAAGCAGCGTGGCTAACTAAGACATTTGTAAAACAGAGGTGAGCTGTGAGGAAGTGATTTAAACCACTTTCTCTCTGAGCACACAGACCCACACTAGGTATCTGACAGACTGCTTCAGCCATCTCCACACTAGACCCAATGGGAGACAATAGCCAATAGTCTACTCTATACCAACCAGCTCCCCAATGGACCCAAAGTAGCCTTGCTCTTGCATACAAAAGATTTGTCAACAATTTTCAATTTGTGTATATTGTGTATTTGTGTGACAGTGTATATCAGTGGGTCTATGTATGTCTGTATACTTCTGAATGTGTTGTAATCCATATTTCAATGTGTTTGTGTATGCATGTGTTAGTGTGTACATGTCTGTGTGACTCTGTTTGTTTGGGAAGGTCTATGTGTAGCTGTGGATTTGTGTCTGAGTAAGCATATAACTATGAGTGAGCATATAACTATCCATGTTATCAAAGAAATATGTTTTAAATGCATACTTATCTGAGCATGAATGGTTTAGAAGTGGACATATATAACTGAAGAAATTGTTAATTTTGTTGTCACCACAAAATGGCAACTGGCTTAGAAAATATATAGGCGACAATGACCCTAGGAGGCCAACTGCACAGGATCCAGTGGCCAGTTGATGGCAAGTTTAGAGTTCATGATTGTTGTGTATCTTAATGGATTGAAGATTACCAGGTAGCAATCATAAGCCATAATTGCTAGTAGGTAGTTTTCAATTGCTTATAAAACAAAAAAGAAATAGCATTGAGCTATACAGCCAGCAACAGATATTCTTTTTACCTCAGATGTAGCATCGACCATGATTTTTGGGATAGTAACAGTAGTGTATCAGATTTCCATAAGAGACAAATTTATGAGGAAATAATAATATGGGAAAATTGAGTTTTGGACTGTACCCGATTACTAATGATTGTGAGGTTTTCTGCTACTGTTTAAATATAGATAAAAGAAAAAAAGAAAGAAAAAACACAGAGCTGGAGTTTCTTATCAATGTAAAGCCCAATAAATTGAAATTCCATCACAGTCTTATTTATGGGCTCCATATTCTTCGAATGCCAAGATAAAATAAATATAGAAATCTTTATTTGAAAAAATTCACAAAAGATCAGCAGTACCTACAAAATAACAGAACAGATCAAATGCAGCAATGATTATCCTGAAATCTAACTTAGTGCTCAAAGATATTTTATCTTTTTTTTTATTAAAATCTGTTCCAATTATTTGATGCACAAAGTGCACAAACAACACATCATATATATATATATATATATATATATATATATATATATATATATATATATATATATATATTTTTTTTTATATATATATATATATATATATATATATATTCATTTTTATTTCTTTAAGATATTTATAACGTTGTCTTGCAGCAATGGTGTTATGATTAAAAAATATAGTGTGGAAGAATAAATATCAATTCAAAGTATACTGTAGGATGAAATCTACAATATAATTTATTTTGGTGAATGTAAGGTATACTTATACAGAGTGAAAAGTTTCAGTTCTGAAAAAATAAATAAATGGGTGGAGAGAAGTTCACTCGGACAGCAAGAACAACAAGACAAATGACTGTGCTGATATGTAAAAATAGTTAGAATATTGCCTGGTCTAATGGCTATGCAATATCAATCATTTTTGCAATGCTAATTCTGATGTAAAAAGGGGGGTGTACTAGCGCTAATTAGTGGATGTGATATAGGTGAATAAGCTGCTTCAATACCAAATTATTATCTTTAACAATAGTGAAACAGTGGATGCAAGGTGAAGCACTGTATATTTTAAACAATGTGAAATATAAAAAATAGGCTGATGCCTTAATTTCATACACAAAAGTCCATATGTGACATATAGTACCTTGAAATAAAACACAAATAAAGACAAAAATAGTGTATCCTGTGATATAAATAAATAGATATATGATGAAATAAATTTCCCACTCACACTTTTAAGAGCTAATGAATATAGCTCAATAAAATCGCTTGTAGGAATCCTTAAAGGCGATCCTAATCCCTTCTTTTTGGTGGGAGTTCTTCCTCTTCCTTTGTCTCTAAAATCAGGAGAGGTATATGGTGCAGTACCTTAGATATAAAATCTATAAAAGGATAAAGCAAAAGGGGTACTTACAAACCCAGAGCCATCCAAATCGGCTCTGATCAGGAGTGTATGTGGTTAAGGACCACAATCCTTCTTTGTGCAAATGAAAGTAGCAGGAACAATGCCAGAAGTGTAAAAAAATATATATAAATACTTTATTTACATAAAAATATATAACATTATAAAAACACTTTACTAGGCATTAAAAAAGTCCAATTCCATGAAGACAAGTGATCTCCAAGCTCCCAGGACGTGTTTTGCTCTGTCAGCTTCCTCAACTGGATATTGTAAAAATGGAAAAGTCTTAATTTCCCTCCTTGGACTTGTTCCTGCTTTTATACATCTTCTCAAATCAATAATGTCAGTCCTGCTTGTAAATTCGCGGGCGATCACCATGGAAACGGTGACGCCCTGCGTTTCAAGCCTCACTTTCCGTCCTTTTTCCTGGTTCCGCCGTCATTTCCGGTCACGTGGGGGTATGCCGATACGTCATGCGTTCCAATTTTGCGGTTCATTGGGACCGCATTTCCGGTGAAACAGAATGTATAAGTGAGACCATAAAAGAAAAAAACGTACTATCAATTAATCATGGATATATACAATTAAAAGTGATTGAACCTCCAATTATTTCATTATATCGGCATATAACTCTAAATAAAAATATATAATATATAGAAGCAATGATGTAGTTATATGTGCATACAATCAAATGTTAAAGGAATAGTGTAAACATATATTTCTTGTAAAAGGAGAGAATAATTTCATTATTTCGGCATATAACTATAGATAAAACTATATAGAGGCAAGGGTGTAATTATATATGCATGCAATCTAATATTAAAGAGAGTGTAAAAATCTCTATTTCTTGTAAAAAGAGAGCAAATCATAAAATCATAAAGTGCATACATTTTAACCTGCTTTGGAAATGTATTTAAATATAATTAAAGGGACCTAATACTGTGCCATTTAAATATAAAAGAGGGGAGATTTAAAAAGAATTAAAAAATAGATTAAAATCTAACTTTAAAATTCTACTTTAAAAAATGGCACATCTCAAAATCTGTGTTGAGACCATAGGGAATGAGTGTATTTAATTTAAAAATCCATTCCATTTCGCGTTTGCTTATTTTAGTGTCGAAATCCCCTCCTCTCCAATCTTTTTCTAGTTTTTTTTATTCCTAAGAATTTTGTATCTTTCATCTCACAATTGTGATACACTTTATAGTGGGCAGAGACACTGTGGTTTTCAAAACCTTTGACTATATTTCTTCCATGTTCTTCAATTCGAATGTGTAATGCCCTTGTGGTTTTACCAATATATTGTAAACCACAAGGGCATATCATTAAATAAATGAGATTGTTTGAGTGGCATGTCAGAAGTTCTTTGATTTGATATTCCGTTCCCTCTCTACTAAAAAAATGTTTTATATGTCTTTTTTTATTTGCGGTCCTCTTGCAGGCCAGGCAATGTCCACACCCAAAAAAGCCTTTTTCTGTATTTAAAAAAGTGCTAGTTATTTTCTTCTCTTTTATAAAACTTGATGTGAGAGCGGTACGGAGATTGCTGACTCCTCTGTGTATAAAACGGGTTTTTTTCTGGGAGAAACGTTTTGGCAATAGGGTCTTGTAAAAGAATGGGCCAGAATCTTGAGATTATTTTTCTAACTTTATAATTTTCAGTACTAGAGTTACATACAAATGGTATATCTTTAAAATCTTCTTCTTTTTTCTCTTTATATTTTATTAAATTCTCCCTTTCTATTTCCTTCACCTGCTTTCTATCTTTTTCTAATTTTTCTTCCTCATATCCTTTCTCCAAAAAATCCGGTTTGATTTTATTTGATTGAATTTCAAAAGTTTTTGAGTCGGTACAATTCCGCCGTATGCGCAGGAATTGACCTTTGGGGCATTTTCAAGCCATGGAGCAAAATGGCAGCTATCTCTTCCTATGTAGCTGTTCGCTTCTACTGTTTTAAAATTATTTTTAGTTTTTATTTTATTGTTTACTATATATATATATTTAAATCTAAAAATATAATCTCTGACTTGCTCCAATTGTTTGTAAGTTTTATTCCCCATGAGTTAGTATTCAAATAGTTAAAAAATGCAATCAGATCACTTTCTTCTCCCTCCCATATGAAAAAAATATCGTCAATGTACCGGCCATAGGTGACCAAGTTCTGCCTCCAGCCATGCTGCCCATATAGAAATGACTCTTCCCAATGGGCCATAAATGAATTTGCATAGCTGGGGGCGAACTTGGTCCCCATGGCCGTTCTGTTTATTTGGAGAAAAAACTCCTCTTCATACCAGAAGAAATTGTTTTTAAGGATGAGGTCTATTCCTTCCAAAATGTATTCTATCTTTACATCAATCAAATCTGAAAAATTATTTAAAAAGAACTTTACTGCATTTTGTCCATAAGAATGAGGGATATTACTATAAAGTGCGGTGACATCACTAGTGACTAAAAAACAATCTGAATTCCAAGTACATTCTTTTAAAATATTTAAAATAGTGATCATATCTTTTATATATGAGGTAGTATTTTTGACAAGGGGTTGTAGATGGATGTCTACAAAATGGGATAGTCTACTTGATACTGAGTCTATCCCAGCCACTATAGGTATTCCCGGAGGGTTGTTAGCATCTTTGTGTACCTTTGGTAGGAAATCAAATACCGGTATTTTTGGGTGTTTAATGTTTAAAAAAACAAATTCTTTTTCATTAAGGATTTTTAGTTCTTTACCTTTATTAAAAAAAATAAAAAAATACTTTGTTTATATCTTTATTGGGATTATAGTTTAATTTGTTATATGTTTGTTCATCTGCTAGTATCCTTTCAGCTTCTTTGCAGTATGGTTCCTTAGGCATTAAAACTATCCCCCCTCCCTTATCCGCTGGCTTTATTACAAGATTAGTGTCTGATTTCAAATCCCTAAGTGCTTTTCTTTCTTGAGCAGTAAGATTATTATTAAAATTGTCCCTTTTTTCTAATTTTTTTATTTCAGTTAGTACCATTGTCACCATTTTTTCTGAAATCATTTGTTTTGGATAAAATGACGATTTTTCTTTTAATTTAGTGTGTCTCAATTCTTCTTCCTGATTATATTGTGATTCTATTGGATTTTTAATAAAAAACTTTTTCAAGCAAATGTTTCTTTTAAATTTATTCAAATCTATATAAAATTCAAATTGGTTAAAAGGTTTATTTGGTGCAAATTTTAATCCTTTTGTTAACACTCTTTTGTGATGTTTACTCTAATTCTGAGTTTACAAACTTAGATTATGAAATAACTGTTTTAAAAAAAAAAAGTGACAGAGCTCACTTTTATAGTGATTAAATCGAATATTTTTCATTTTGTCACCTTATATTATAAAAACTGAGGAGTAAGAGTAATTTCAAAGGCCTTTACCCCAAATGGAAAAATAAAAATCCAATGGGCAATTGACCACCAACTCAGGGCCAGATTAAGAGCCCAGTGAGCCTGTGCTGACAATCATGAAGGGGCCTTATTACAGAATCTTATCGACCAGAAACACTAAAACAGTCATACCTCTCAAGCGTCATGTATCTGATGGAGTTGGTGTTGGAGGGAAACTCAAAGGATGCAGCTAAAAGAAAACACATACTCTATGCCAGGGATAGGCAACCTTCAGCACTCCAGATGTTGTGGACTACATCCCCCATAATGCTCTTAAACACATAATATTGGCAAAGCATCATGGGAGGTGTAGTCCAAAACATCTGCAGTGCCAAAGGTTGCCTATACCTGCTGTATGCTAATCTCTTTATCTAATATATGCTTTCATCTTTCAAGTAAATCCATACCCCCTAACAGCAGTGTCCAGTGAAGCAGGAAGTCAATGGGCCGGGTAAAAGGGTGGGCCACTGATGTGAATTACGTGACCAGAACTGCCAAAAGGGGCAAATATGCCCAAAAAGGGAGCATGTCTGTTCAAAAAATTGGAAGGCCAAACTGGTGTCAGTGTCCCCATGTCGCCCAGTCCACTAGTCTCCCAGTGTCTGTGTCCCCATTTCTCCCAGTGTCCCCATGTCTTAGTGTGTCACTAGGATACTAGGGGACACTGAGAGGCCATGGGACACTGAGACACTTGGGGACACTGAGAGACATGGCACTGAGACACTTGGGGACACTGGGAAATATGGGGGCACTTGTGGATACAGACATGAGGACACTGGGAGACATGGGGACACTGAGACAGGTGATTAGCCAATTTTATCTCAGCTAACAGATGATGACTCCTCAAGTATTAAACTGAAGGATATGGCAAACTAAACTGAGTAGATTGAATTTGAGAAAGGTTCTTTGCTCCATCAGTTGTGGGGAAATTTGTGAATGTTGTGGATTCAGAATGTTTCCTGTAACAGGGGTCCCAGTCCTCTCAGTCACTCAGATGGACAGTAGTTGGTGGACATGACAATAGCTACTGGGCAACCAGACACAGAGCAGGCACAGCGGTTCCTCAGTAGGAAGCAAGAAAGTTTCAGACAGGTTCTGACCTTTGGCTGCTTGATGATTTACTTACTCCTATCCACATATGGATGTATAATACACACACACACACACACACACACATAAACAGTATATATCACATATATTGTTATATAACTGCAATGCCAGCACTTTACAAATTGTCACATGTGGCCCCTAGAAATTCACTTTGACAAACATTGCCACAGCAGTACTGTAATGACACTCAGTATCTGTGAGTTCCATGGACACCAGAAAAAGATAAGTACGTTAATGTATTTACTTTGTATTTCTTCTGCCCAAAGTGCTTGAGTAATATTGAGATCCTGCTTAAAGATCTGCTAATTGACTGTATGCTCACAATTCTGCAGCTCCCTCTGCTACCCTGACCTAAGTTTGAAGCGTGTATAATGGCTTGATTGCAATCAACATTTGTGCCATGGTTATAACTATTTACACAATATTGGGGTATGGATGCATATTTCTAACAGTGATGCATGTACATTATTGGTAGCGAAGGGATTAACCTACAGTATTCATTTTGAACAGAAAAATACCATCACATTTTTTGTTGTGTGCCCACTGGACTGATTCAACTTCAAATGTACCCCTAGGAGTTAATCTATTCCAAGCACATTCATGATTTTAATGTACCTGCCAATATTAACATGCATGTTATTTCCAGAATCAAATCTTACTTCAATTAGGTATTTTATCCAGTAATAAAATAAAATGATAATCAGTAGATAGTACACACTAATGATTAGCAAATAATATTTGTTAGCTGGAGGGTGCAAGGTAAAACCGGTCTTGCCAAGAACAGAATATTCATAATGACAAATGGGTCAAGCACAGGGCTTGATATAGACTCTACCATAGGTAGAAATGTTGCCCTCACTGTGTGTGTTTACCAAATTAACTGGAATGCTAACCACTGAGAAAGAAGAGGTGTGCTGGACCCATTGCCACTTTGAGTATTTATAGTGACAACACAATCATTGTGATTTTCTACCTGGGAAAAAACTCCTTTTTGCCACCAGTAACTATTTTTTTTTTTTTAAATATTGTTTACAAGGGATTTAATGAGCTAGATTAGTCAATAGTGAGTCTACAAATGTTGTATAACCACAAGTTAACCCCTTAACGCCGTTACGGTGTGCTATGCCGTCACGGGTTAAGTGGGCTTTAAAGCCGTTATGACGGCATAGCACGCCGTAACGGCTTGCAGCCCCAGGAGGTAAGATGTACTTACCTCCGCCGCGATCCGCTTCGGGAGGACTGCCTCACAGCCCAGGCAGCCCTCCCATGGCAAATGAGGCCCCTGGGGGCCATGTGATCGCTCTCAAAGAGCGATCACATGGCCCCCTATAGCTGGCTGTGGATCTGCCAGCAGGGGGACTGTTTGAAATATCAGACAGTCCCCCTGCTGGTGGGAAGTATAAAAAATAAATCAAACACAAGTGTAAAAATAAATTAAATATATTTTTATATATATATAATATGTATATATATTATATATATAATATATATACATATTATATATATGTAACGTCATACAAAGTGTATTTTAATATTAATATAAGTATATATATTAATATTAAAATACACTTAGAATGACGTTACATATATATAATATGTATATATATTATATATATAATAGATGTACATATATATATTATGTATAAATACGTATAATTAAAAAATAATAAATAAATAAAATAATAAAATAAATAAATAAAATATTGAAACAAAATTTAATATAAATTATATATGCATATGTAATTTCATTCTAACTGTATTTTGTTATTAATATATATATATATCGGTAACAAAATACACTTAGAATGACATTCTATATATATCTATATATATACATATAAAATACAAATAACCGCAAATATATATATATATATAGATAAATACATATAATTACATAAAAGATTACATTAGTATACACGTAGAATTTAAATACCTATAAATGCATATATATTAAAATTCTACATGTATATTTAAATAATCTTTTAACGTAATTATGTGATTTGATTAATTAAAATTTGATTGACATGCCTGACAACACAGGGAGAAAGTGCAGAGAATTTAATTTGCAAGCACTATATTTGACCCTGTAACTCTCCAAGACACCATAAAACCTGTACATAGGGGGTACTGTTTTACTCGGGAGACTTCGCTGAACTCAAATATTCATGTTTCAAACTGGTAAATTGTATTACAACGATGATATTTTAAGTAAAAGTGACGTTTTTTGCATTTTTTACAAGCGAACTGCACTTTTATGGTCTATATTATTGTTGTAATATGTTTTACTGTTTTAAAACACTAATATTTGTGTTTAGTGAAGTCTCACGAGAATAACAGTACCCCCCATGTACAGGTTTTATGGTGTTTTGGAAAGAGAGTCACATATAAGGCTTGCATTTCATTTTTTTCACATTGAAATTTGCCAGATTGGTTATGTTGCCTTTGAATGCGTATGGTAGCCCAGGAATGAGAATTACCCCCATGATGGCATACCATTTGCAAAAGTAGACAACCCGAGGTATTGCAAGTAGGGTATGTCCAGTCTTTCTTAGTAGCCACTTAGTCACAAACACTGGCCAAATATTCGTTTTTTGCTTTTTTCACACAAAAACAAATATGAACGCTAACTTTGGCCAGTGTTTGTGACTAAGTGGCTACTAAAAAAGACTAAACATACCCCACTTTCAATACCTTGGCTTGTCTACTTTTTCAAATGGTATGCCATTATGGGGGTAATTCTCATTCCTGGGCTACCACACCGTCTCAAAGGTAACATTACCAATCTGGCAAATTTCAATTTGAAAATGTAATGTTCTATATTTGACCCTGTAACTTTCCAAAACAACATAAAACCTGTTAATGGGGGGTACTGTTGTACTCGTGAGACATCGCTGATTACAAATATGTGCATTTTTTTGCAGTAAAACCTAACAGTATTATGACATTCACAGTTAAAATGTCAGACGGAAATGCAAATTTAAAAAAAAATCTTATTTTCTCACATTTTTTTTACTTTTATTCATAATAAATGATGTTCCTTATATGAATAGTTAATGATAGATTAAAGCCCTGTTTCTCCTGAACAAAATGATATATAATAAGTGTGGGTGCATATAATTTGAAAGAGGGGAACTACGGGTGAACAGACATATAGCGCAAATTCCAGTTTTTGTTTACGTTTTGTTTTGATCAGAACGTGCACTATTGACTCCGTCCTGAAGGGGTTAACTTACTTAACAAAATCCAAAACATCCATTATTTTAACAGTTCTATGAAATGTGTACTACAAATACTCATACAACCTGAGAAATCCTACTAGCTAAGTTGACGCTATTGATGTTACAGGTATAGGGCATTTCCCTCTAACTGCATGTGGTCGCAATTTGTGCTTGTATCTTGAGGACGACATATAACTATATTTTAGTCACTGTTGTAGAAAAATACATTGTACATTTTAAGATTAGGTAAGACCCATACCTTCCTTTTTCTGCCAGTATTGTAAAATCTGGCAGGTCTGAACCTAGTATACCAGATGGATATTAGGTTACCCTTGTGGACTGATAACATTATCCAGTAAGAACGTGTTACTACTGAGCTTAAATTGTCTGCTAATCCTTGGATATATCTGTATGATTAGAGGATTAAAATATAGAATATTTAATACAGTCCTAACCTCAACATCTAAGGAAAGTGATTTAGGGGTAATTATTTCAGATGACTTAAAGGTAGGCAGACAATGTAATAGAGCAGCAGGAAATGCTAGCAGAATGCTTGGTTGTATAGGGAGAGGAATTAGCAGTAGAAAGATGTATCACAATGTATCTTTCCTGGTAAAATATTGTATAAATAAATAAATAATATGCTTATTAGTTGAACAAAGAATCACATTTTTGCCTCATTTTATTTTAAACATGGATTCCTTTGAGTCTGTGTTTGCTGTATACAACAGCTTTGAAACACAACTTAGGAAAATATATGTATACAAGAACAAGAACAAAAATACAGACTTTGTCAAACAGGATTGCATGACATCATTGTATAAAAGATAAAGAAAAACCATGGTGCAAATGTGGGAGCAGACATACTAACACTCCTGCAACTCTTACATTTTTTTCAAATACTTGTATTATCCTCTAAACTGCAAAATGGAATAAATATATATATAAAATATTTAGATTTTCTTAGTTTTGTTTAGAGATGCTAAAATGTACCAGTTAATGTTTTTTCTGCAATATATTGTATACAGTACTGAGATGCTTAGAGATTTTAGAGATGCTAAAATGGTACTAGTTAATGTTTTTTTCTGCAATATATTGTATACAGTACTGTATACACACATATATATATATATATATATATATATATATATATATATATATATTTAAAAAACATTAACTAGTAAGTTTTAGCATCTCTAAACAAAACTAAGAAAATCTAAATATATATATATGTATACAGTACTGTATACTGTCTACAGTACTGTATACAATATATTGCAGAAAAAAATATTAACTAGTAAATATATATATATATATATGCATACTGTATACAATATATTGCAGAAAAAAACATTAACTAGTAAATTTTAGCATCTCTAAACAAAACTAAGAAAATCTAAATAATTTATATATTTTTATTCCATTTTGCAGTTTAGAGGATAATGCAAGTATTTGAAAAAAATGTAAGAGTTGCAGGAGTGTTAGTATGTCTGCTCCCACATTTGCACCATGGTTTTTCTTTATCTTTTATACAATGATGTCATGCAATCCTGTTTGACAAAGTCTGTATTTTTGTTCTTGTGGGAATCCATGTCAGGGGTGTACTTTTTAAAAATAGATATTTTATATACTTTACATTTAGTATGTTGGGTACATATTGAAATTTGTACAGCTGAAATGTGTTCTTAGTTCACCTTATACCTCCTTATTTCTCAAACTGTAAATTATTGTGTTCAAAAATGGAATAAACACTGCATAGATCATAGATACAATCTTTTCAAATTGAAAATAATATCCACTGAGTGGCCTCACATACATGAATATAACAGATGTATAAAATAAACTAACTACTATGAGGTGTGAGTCAGATGTGGAAAATGCTTTTTGACTTCCAAATGAGGACGGTATCTTTATTATAGTTAAAATAATCTGTAAATAAGATGCAATAATAAAAAAGAGACAACTGAATACAACTATCCAAGCGATAATGAAAACATATGCTTTTAGGACAGAAGCATTCGTGCATGAAAGGTCCAAAAGTGGAGATATATCACAGAAGAAATTATCTATCTTTCAATTATCTATCTTTCAATTATCTATCTTTCAATTATCTATCATTACCACAGAATGACAATTTGCTCAGGAAATATATAGGTATCAGTGATCCAAAGAACTCTGATGCCCAGGATCCAACAGCCTGTTGATGACAATATTGAGAACTCATTATTGTTGTGTATGTTAATGGTTTGCAAATTGCCAGATAATGATCATTGACTGTTAAAAGGTAGTTTTCGATTGCTTATAGAACAAAAAAGAAATAGCACTCAGTAATACAGCCAGCGATAGATATTCTTTTCTTCTCAGAAATAACATCTGCCATGATTCTGGGGACTGTAACAGACATATACCAGATTTCCAAGAAAGATAATTTACTGAGGAAAAAATACATGGGACTGTGGAGTTTAGAACTGTACCATATTACTGTAATGATAATATACTGTTATTGTTGAAATATAAATAAGAAAGAAAAGGATGAAAACATAAAGTCCAATAAGTAGAAACTCCATAATCATAGTTTTATTCCCGGAATCCATTCCCAAGATATAATCAATAGAAAATCTAATTTGAGAAAATAAAAGAAGGCCTGCAGTATTTTGAAAAAAATGTTTTAGTTAAAAAGACATGCAAGATGTCAATGTCAAGAATAGTGATGTCCCGAACGGTTCGCTGGCGAATAGTTCCAGGCGAACATAGCATGTTTGCGTTCGCCGCCGCGGGCGAAAACATGCGATGTTCGGTCCGCCCCCTATTCTTTATCATTGAGTAAACTTTGACCCTGTACCTCACAGTCAGCAGACACATTCCAGCCAATCAGCAGCACATCCTTTATAGCAGACCCTCCCACCTACTGGACAACATCCATTTTAGATTCATTCGGAAGCTGCAACCATTTTATTTATTTTTTTCAATTTATTATTATTATTTTTTTTCAGTGCATATAAATGTTACAAGCAGATACTCCCCCCAGACACTCTGTATTACTGCAGATACTCCCCCAGACACTCTGTGTTACTGCAGATACTCCCTCCAGACACTGTGTTACTGCAGATACTCCCTCCAGGCACTCTGTGTTACTGCAGATACTCCCTCCAGACACCCTGTGTTACTGCAGATACTCCCCCCCAGACACTCTGTGTTACTGCAGATACTCCCTCCAGACACTCTGTGTTATTGCAGATACTCCCTCCAGACACCCTGTGTTACTGCAGATACTCCCTCCAGACACTCTGTGTTACTGCAGCTACTCCCTCCAGACACCCTGTGTTACTGCAGATACTCCCTCCAGACACCCTGTGTTACTGCAGCTACTCCCTCCAGACACCCTGTGTTACTGCAGCTACTCCCTCCAGACACCCTGTGTTACTGCAGATACTCCCTCCAGACACTCTGTATTACTGCAGATACTCCCCCCAGACACTGACACAGAGCATAATAGGGACTGTTCCCCCTACATAGGGTCACTTGGCAGATATGGATTGACACCTATCCTAAGGATCCCTGATACACACTGACACAGAGCAGAATAGGGACTGTTCCCCCTACATAGGGTCACTTGGCAGATATGTATTGACACCTATCCTAAGGATCCCTGATACACACTGACACAGAGCAGAATAGGGACTTTTCTCCCTACATAGGGTCACTTGGCAGATATGGATTGACACCTGTCCTCAGGGACCCTGATACACACTGGGGGTGGACCTACTGTCCTCACCCCGCCCCCACCCCTGCGTGCTGGGTGGGGGCCATAAAAATAATGAGGGGGGACCTACTGTCCTCCCCCCAGCCCCCACCCCTGCACGGTGGGTGGGGGCCATAAATCACAATGGGGGAGGACCTACTGTCCTTCCCCCACCCCTGCGCGGTGGGTGGGGGCCATAAAAATAATGAGGGGGGACCTACTGTCCTCCCCCCGGTCCCCACCCCTGTGCGGTGGGTGGGGGCCATAAATCACAATGGGGGAGGACCTACTCCCCTCCCCCCAACCCCAACCCCTGCACGGTGGGTGGGGCCCTTAAAAATAATGATGGGGACCTACTGTCCTCCCCCCGGCCCCCACCCCTGCACGGTGGGTGGGGGCCATAAATCACAATGGGGGGAGGACCTACTGTCCCACCCCCACCCCTGCGTGGTGGGTGGGGGCCATAAAAATAATGAGGGGGTGGACCTACTGTCCTCCCCCCAGCCCCCTACCCCTGCGCGGTGGGTGGTGGCCTTAAATCACAATGGGGGGAGGACCTTCTGTCCTCCCCCTGCCCCCACCCCTGAGTGGTGGGTTGGGTCCATAAAAGTAATGAGGGGGGACCTAAAGTCCTCCCCCTGGCCCCCACCCCTGTGCGGTGGGTAGGGGCCATTAATCACAATGGGGGGAGGACCTACTGTCCTCCCCCCGCCCCCACCCCTGCACGGTGGGTGGGGGCCATAAAAATAATGAGGGGGGGACCTACTGTCCTCCCCCCGGCCCTCACCCCTGCGTGGTGGGTGGGGGCCATAAAAATAATGAGGGGGGGACCTTCTGTCCTCCCCCCTGGCCCCCACCCCTGAGTGGTGAGTGGGGGCCCTAAAAAAACAATAAAGGGGGGACCTACTGTCCCCCCCCCAGCCCCCACCCCTGAGTGGTGGGTGGGGGCCCTAAATAAAATCCCCCCCAATCAAAGATGACTAGGGGTCCCCAAGCCCCTAGTCATCCACCCCCAAAAAAGTTACCCCCTACCTACCCCCCTCACCCTAAAAAAAGTGAAGGGGGAATAAAATAACTAACCTGTAAAGAAAAATTAAACTTACCATTTGACGTCTTCTTTTTTCTAAAATCTTCTTTTTTCAGCCCCCAAAAAAGGGCAAATAAAAAGCCATAAGAACCGACGCAATTTAGAAAAAAAAAAAAAAAGAGCGCAAAAAAAAAATCCATCTTCACCCATGGAGGGCTCCACGCAGACTGAGCTCTGCAGGGCGGGGGAAGGCTTATAAAGCCTTGCCATGCCCTGCAATTAGGCTAAGAACACTCTGATTGGCTGGTTTAAGCCAATCAGAGTGCTCTTTGTCATTTTACACAGCGTGGGAAAATTCCAAAGAACTTTCCCACGCTGTGTAAAATGACACAGAGCACTCTGATTGGTTAGATTCCAAGCCCACCAATCACAGTGTTCTGTGTCATTTTACACAGCATGGGAAAGTTCTTTGGAATTTTCCCACGCTGTGTAAAATGACAAAGAGAACTCTGATTGGTGGGCTTGGAATCTAACCAATCAGCGTGTTCTGTGTCATTTTACACAGCGTGGGAAAGTTCTTTGGAATTTCCCCACGCTGTGTAAAATGACAAAGAGCACTCTGATTGGTGGGCTTGGAATCTAAGCAATCAGAGTGTTCTGTGTCATTTTACACAGCGTGGGAAAGTTCTTTGGAATTTTCCCACGCTGTGTAAAATGACAAACAGCACTCTGATTGGTGGGCTTGGAATCTAAGCAATCAGAGTGCTCTGTGTCATTTTACACAGCGTGGGGAAATTCCAAAGAACTTTCCCACGCCCCACATAGCACAATGACTTATGGGGCTGGCATATATATTTTTTCCAGGGCTGCTTCGTATCCCCAGTCCGGCCCTGACTATGGTCCCTGGGGTGTATTGCCTTTCAAAAACACTATTTGTGCATATTGGGACTTAGAACAATGCCCCTTACAAACATGTGGCGGCGATCCATCTTAAATTGTCCAGCAGTGTTTTGTCGTTGAGTGTAAGTAACTGTTTTGGGCATGGGACCATGTGCATGGTGGGGTAAAAATAAGACTTCCAGGAAATTCCTGAACCCCTGAACCAATCTGGGTGATTTTTGGATATGTTGTTCACCCAGGGGATGTGACTTTTGTGAGGATATGTTGTATTCTGGGGTACTTTTTGGAGTTTGTAAAAATTTATGTTTTTTCTGCAGACAGAATTTACAGACAGAATTCTCACTCCCCTCTGGGGAAATATTTACATATATTTGAATCAAACATATCAAAAGCTCAGCAAAAATACAATACTGTGAGGAAACGCAGATGATGACCTTCGGACAAAACTGCATACATAAACGACCAATTCTCAAAACTCTCTTTGTGCTACAATGCACTTAACAATGTTGACAGTACTGTCAAACATCCCTATATGCTGTTGATGTGGGATTATTTAAAAAACCTTATTGCACTTGTATTCAATTATTGCACTAACTCCATTTTAACTTTATACTGTGACAATCCTCCATTTTGTCCTCCTAACCTGACTTCTTCAATCCTCCATTTTGTCCTCATAACCTAACTTGTTCATTTTAAAACTACCTTACATGACAGAATTTCCCAGCACATCTAATACAATAGAACAAAGACTGTATTTTCTATAAAGACATGACTAACACAGGAATTGCTGACTTTTCCTTAGATTTGCAACATAGTATAGTTTGAAGGCCATGAGAACACAGTAGTAATGAAATGTTCTATTCATAAGAGACCTTGCACCTGGCCACGAGGCCTGAGATCACCGACCGTGTAAAATGACGCTCAAGACCCCTTGTCCCCCACCCGTGTCCAGAACAATCCCACCTCTTGGTGGGTGGGCACGGGACTAACCACTTAGTTGTTTGAACCAATTAATAATATTGATAGGAGGACACTGATCACGACACTTAACAATTAATCCAATTAATGATGTTTATTTGCTGATATTCTAATAATCAATGATGACGTAAAATGTCTCTTAAAAGGACCTGCGCGTCCGCTTTTTAATCACTTGCCAATAAATTTTCTCGAAGTTATTTTAACCTGAACCTTGTGTGTCAGACTTAATTACTTCAGCGTATATACGCAATTTACTTTATTAATTTGGACAGGAACAGATAGACATTTAAACATTTTGGTTTACTGCTAAAAAGTACCATAACACTGTTGTGGGAAAAATATTTTAATATGACATTTTCCCTCCCCCATATGGCTTTAAACCCTACAAACTACATACATCTCCTCACATAACCTTTCCCACTGGGAATAGTACTGCAAAATACTGATGAGATGGTATATGGTCCCAGCCAAGTTGGCCAAGATTTAACAAACAACCTTTTTGGCATTTTGGAGGACATTAAAACACATTTTTTGGGATTGCCCCAAACTGTCACAGTTCTGGCTTATTGACTAGCATACCTGGACATACCTCAGACACCTGGGTGAGCCTTGGGGTCAAAAATAGGGGAATTGTGATGGAAGGCACCTTGACCCAAGGCTCAAGCTACAGATGACCAGATGTCCAGTCTGTTTTTACTTTCATGTTAAGCTTTAAACTTTTAGTCAAGTTTCAGTGTCTGACAAGTAAGCATTAATTCTTTACTTGTAACATTCTGTGGTTTCTGAGTAGACAATTACAGCTTTAGCCTCAGCCTATCTTCTTATGCTTTTTATATATATATATATATATATATATATATATATATATATATATATATATATATATAACCATTTAAATAGGCTTTGTTCTGTAAATTCCTTTTATGGTACAAAGTGCCTTCAAGCATCCAGTTTTTTTTGTCATGCAAGTCAAAAAGCTATATAAACTGTAAACCCTGATTAAAAAGAGGAAGTAATCTTTGAATCACAAGTGTCTGATTTGATTGCTTCATCAAGCGTGCTAGAAGAAATCTACAATTTGGTTTCCCCTGAAAATATCTCCGGGTAACTTTATATCCCTATCACCAATTCCCTGTAAATCCTTACAAAACATTTTAACCACCTTTATCCGTGATAACCACGGTGCCTTATACCCAATAACCGTATTGCAGGCATCTTTCTCATGGGGAGGCATGGAGGTACTCAATTTAACCTCTGTTACAAAGTTACCATACTGCAGTCAGTGATATGTCTACCTTCCCCAAAAAAGTTTCTTACAGTAAGTAGGTATGGAACATTATCAACAGAACTCTTAACAGATCATACTTGATGTCCTCTGGATGCTCATACATTTTCGTCTATACCAGACTTGACTTTTTCCCACTACTGAGTTAACACTCAAAATATGGTAACTCTCAAAGTTTGAGCAAGCAACATCTTTGTGTATCAGCTTTATGGGCACTGTCCCCATGGCATTCCCTAACCGGTTGGATTGCAGTTGATGTAATGCAAATTGATAACGTATAATCTAAAAGCTAAACTCCACTAACTTGGCCTTTCCCACCGAGTCGAGCTACTCTTTATGAACAGATTGTCAGACAGCTGTTTCTATTGATTAGTTGTATAATGCTAAGTGTGACCTTTCAAGTATTCTGTAGCTCTGGGACTTTGAGAGTTAGTACATGATTACTCTTTACTTAATTTAGCAGCTGTGTCCCAAAAGACCTCAAAGCACATAAATGATGATCTATATGATAATATATATATATGTGTATATATATATATATATAGAGAGAGAGAGAGAGAGAGAGAAAGAGCTAGTAAAAGCATGATTGCAAATCCAAGCATACTGATATCATGGATATGATACTCCGCAAAGGGTTTTGATTATTTTTATCATTTAAATAAATTTAACCAAGTAACAGATCCAGTGAATTATACTCAGTCTCATTAAAGGGTATGTATTCTCATCAGTAAATAACATTTACTTCTCAATGAAATCAAAAAGATTATTCTGTGCTTTTGAATTTTTCACTTTTTGAATTTTAATTTTATTATTAGTCATATTACTTTGTTAAAATTACAAACCATTGGCATATGCTATTCAGCCTTGCAGTGTTTGATGAATCTGTTCAAAGAAATCTGTTCAAGGACTCATTAAGCCAGGGATTTCATTAGACTAAATGTATTGTTTTTTTATTTAATGCATATAAATAAACATGCATTAAAATTAGAATTTATTATTTTATGGTGTATGCCACAGCAGGGTAGTTCCTATGTATGAAAATATACATTTATCTAGTAACATATCTATCTGCCTATCAATATAAAATATACAAACTACACTGCACTTAATTCCAAATTTGCTATAAAACAGAAAAAAACAGAAAAAAGACTAAAAACTAAAATTACTCTCAAAAATAATAGTTTAATGGTACAGACAATAGTGTTTGGAGAAAGTCTGTTACATATTGAGAAATGTTATTTATATAAAACAATGTTATCTTATATGTTACTTCATTATTCAGTAAATGATTTATTTTATTTTTTCTGTCCATACAAAATTCTAATTATTGTACAATAATTGTTACCTATGCATAACGAAACTAAAAATACATTTAAATATTATTTTCCAGGGCGCACCAAAAATTCAGATACTGAGCGTGACATTTTTGCAAACCACTTGCTAGTGAATGAGGGGTTAATGTATTAAAAAAAAATAAGTTTTGGAATTGGTCTTGCTCTGTTTGGATTTAAATCTTTGATTTTTAAGTTTGGTTAATCTAATTACCGTTTTGCTAGCTATGTGGGCATCATTAATCCCATCCAATTTAAATGTTTTAAATACCCTTTCATTCATCTTTAACTCATGATTGACTGTCTTACTGAATCATTTTGGTTTTAGCTCATTTATTTTTAGCTTTGTTCCCCACAAAATATATTTTAAAGTTTTATTCTTTCATTTTAAATTAAATATATTACATTCATCCCTGTGCTTTTTGTGCAGCGTTCCTGCCTGTAAATAAATTGAAAAAAGGTCATTATCGTTTTGAAATTGACCTTTTTAAAATTAAATGATTTGGTGAAGCATGTGTGAATTTGTTGTAATGCACCACTCCACACCCAAAAAGCACCACAGCTTGCTGAAGTACCTTATGGATAAGGAGTATCCCATAATAATGACAGTTTACAAAAGTGTTGATTTCTATTAGAAATTCACACTTGTAAATAATTCATAAAACACACCCTGGCTGTCAAACAGTCAAGGGAATTTCTTTCTGCTTCCATTAGCTCTCCTAAGTTAACGGAAATTCCAGGCATGCTTTACTTGAGTGCACCGGACCCCCCCCCCCCATACCCCCCCCCCCCCCACATACCTCAGACCAGTTTCCAGTATGTTTTTGCATAAGAAAGACCAGGTTAACATAGGGGCTGATGGAGCTCCAGACCCATGCCCATGGAATTGGCCCATTGCTAAAATATATATATATATATATTTTTTTTTTTTTTTTTTTTTACTACTCTTCACATGTGGATGTAGGGAAACCAAACCTATGTTGACTGGCTGACAATGAAATTAGTTAAGGTAAAGCTGACTTTGAATGCTCTTGCTGCTTCAATCTCTCTGTGGCATGTTCCCTTTCTTCTACACTCACTACATACACCTTTTCTCTGTCCCTGACTGTATAACAGGAGCTTCTGCCAGCTAGTAAGAAAGTAAGAAGAGGAGTGGACCAGCGAGTGCTAGGGGACAGTCATTAGAAAGCTTAGAGCTAGTGCATCATTAGACGCATTTATGACAAGCTCAGGGTGCTCAAAACAAGGGTATGGAGCAGCACTCAATCCCAAGTAGTATGTAACTGTGTGCAACCAGGCCAGTACCAAGGACCAAACACTTGATAACGAAAAAATAGAAAACGGCACGCCAAGATACAAAAAGGCAAATATATTGAACCCACTGCCATTCACAACGTTTCGACCTACACGGTCTTTGTCAAGCTTCTAGTAAGGTTTGATTTGATACTTAGTTTCTCTTTTTGGGAGGTGTGCATACTACAAAAAGCTACAAAATATAAAAAAATCACTGTTTAGTAGACAGATGAGGGGAAGGCAGACAAGGGGGAGAGGCAAGTGCACTCAAGTAGAGTTTGCCTGCCACTTCCATTACTTAACAAAAGCCTAAAGCAAACCTCCTTAGCTTTTTTATAGACAACCAACTGGTGTTTCATTAATGAATTATAAAAGTGTAAAATACTCATAGAAATCTGCACTTTTACAAAAGTGTTTAAAATCAGGCACTCCTCAAATATAAAGCTGCATTGCTGTGGACATGGCCGAATTTACCATAAGGCCACTGAGACCATTGCCTCTGGGCGGTAAGCAGGAAAGGGCCGGTACGGCAAGGTGGGAGATTATAGATCTCTCTCACTGGCCAGCCCATTCTCCTTCTGTGGGACCAAGCTGCAGGGAAAATCTTCTTGGCCAGAGTAGAGGCTCTGCTAGATTGTTCTCACTGGCCTGATATGTCTACTGTACCAGGACTTTGCCATGGGCTACTGCAGCAACACTCCTATAAATTTCCCTGGCACTGGCAGGAAGGAGATATCTACACTTACTGTGGATGCAGACAGTAACACCTCCAACTGGACCACCAGTATATTTTTCAGAATACAGATAGTATCCCCCTCCTACATAAAGTCACTATCCCACACACTCTATAGCCCCTATTCCCTTAACACTAGATTCTCTTGGGAACCCTGCCTTGGTGAAGAATTTGACCAAGGCATTCACTACAGCTTCAGCATTTATATTGGATAGGACTACCGCTTCTGGTTACCGGGTAGCCAACATTCAATATTGATGGATTGGGTTTACTCAAGGGACCACGCCAGGTCTACTGCTACCTGGTGAAAAGGTTTTCTACTATGGGTAAAGGTCTTAGTTTAGATTTGGGGTGTTCGCCTCTTTTCCCTACCTGCTGGCAAATGTTGCATGTCTGGCAATATTCCTGGAGGTCCCGTGTGATTCCAGGCCAAAAGAATGCCTGGTTTTGTGGTTGCCAAGGCGGCAGGCCTGGGGAATATCGTGACTGATATTTAGTATTTTTGGGGACTACAAGCTAGGATACCTGTACGGCCCCTCTCCCTGTCCTTTTGGTTACTCTATATAGTAAGTCTCCTATCTTAAAAGATTCAAATCTTTCTTATTCCAACCATCTGGTGGCTGTCTCTGCCTATCTCCTCACACATATAGTATCTCTGAAAAGCTGGTCTTCAAGTGCCCAATCCTAGAGAATAGTGAAAGGATGCCTGCTAAGGTTAGGGGAGGCAAGTAGGGTGATTATAGGTCCCGTTGGGGTAATGTTCACACAGCAGGTATAAAATCTTCAGGGAGTGAAAAATGTTGTGGTAAGATCAGGCTCAGACAACAGCAGAGACACCAATAGTAAGAGCCATGGTACAATACTTTGTTGCTGCTTGTCATGTTTGAATGTTTGGCACTTAGCGATTTCATACATCACTGACTTTTAAAAAGCTTAGTTTCTGGGTGCTGCTCTATACACCAGGTGTTTTTTCATAGTGTTTTTATGGAAATAAAAGTTGTTATGCTGGAGTCCAGGGATCCTGCTATCCTTATTAATTGAAGAGTCTGCAGATTACTTGGATACACAAATCACCAAGATCCTGATCTCCCATTGCCTGGCTGTTTGGATGACACAGACCCACTGATATATTGTGAGTTAATCCACATAGGGTTATTATCTAAACCTTACTGCACTATTTTTGTTCTATTATTCTTTTTCCAGGATATATATAAAACTACAAGTTGTATACTAATATACAATTACAACTTTTTTAGGCACCATATAGTTAAGTTTTTACAGTTTTTATGTTTACGAAACACTGTAGGCGCTTTAACAACTTCATCTTATTGAAGTTGTTATGGTTCCTTTAGTGCAGGCCACTCGGTCCTACTCTCCAAAACCCTTTATTGAACTAAATAGAAGGCTTGAGAGGGCGGCTAAAAAAAAAACATGCCTCCAAGACCACTGGGTATGATAGTTGGGAATGTTACTTCTCCACTCTGATAACCGTAAAATACCATGGCATCATGTGCACATGCACAGTGCCATCATGGTCGGCCATAAAGAATCATTAAGTACTATGAATCCTAATGCTCCCTTGTGAGCCTCCAAAATAATTCAACACAAGTGAGGAGGTTGTTGCAGGACTGAGGGAGACTTGGTGCTAGAGAAAATGTGATTATTCTTTTTTATTATTATTATTATTTTTTGACACAAGGGGCATTGGGACAAGGGGCATCGGGACAAGGAGCATACAGATATGAATTCCAGTGCTACAGTGTTCCTTTAACATTTTGGATGCAAGGTTTCATGGTTCCTCATGTAATAGCATCTAATATTGCTCTAACATTTAACATATAACATTTATTTGTCAAGTGCACTTTTAGATTAGCACCTATTTAACACATCCTTTCTGGGTTGAGGATTGTCTAAAATAAATATATATATATATATTGGAAAAAAGGGTTTGGCTGAAACACATTTTCTCACCATGCACAAGTGAAATAGAGTCCAATAATCTTTTTGTTTTCAGTAATAGTCAATTAACATTTTTGCAGACATATGAAAGGAAGATAGAATGGGCTGTTTGCAAAAAAAGTACAAATAGTAGAGAATAGGATAAGTGCTAAAAGGCAACTATACATAGAATTGTAAGCAGGCAGCAAACACTGGCAGTAAGGGATACGCTCAACCCCTAACTGATTAATATAGAGTAAGATAATTCAAAACATATATACACAGGTTGTGCCAAAATAAAAAAGTCCAATAGATTATCAGATGCTTGGAGTATGCTTTACTTGTAAATCATCCAGGCTTCTGATGGTGGCAGGTATTTGAAATAAAGAAGAAAGTTAGCCGGTAATGGGGTATCTAGTACCAAGTGTAGAAAAAACAACAAAGAGGTCTATGATGTAGCACTTACATTTACTTGAACTATAAAACCAACTCCGAGTATAACAGCATGCAGCGGTATAATCCCCACCTACGGATATGTTGTTCTAGGAGTCCGTCACTCGGCAAGTAGGTAGATATATACAAAGATATAAAAGGCAAAAAAAAAGTGCTCTCTGTAAAGCTGTAAACTAGTAATTATAAAGGTAAAAGTAATCTACTCACATTTGATGGAGCAATATACACTTGCTCAGGTGGTACAATCCCCACCAGGGATCTAATGTAGAGTAGCTCCTCCAAAGGTAGTTCTTCTCAGAATACAGGTAGCAGGTGGGCAATGGTGTGATATAAAAAGAACTAAAACAAACTAAAAACACTTAAAAGCATATAAATATGGTCAGACACATAAATTAAGTGAATGTCAAATATATTTAATGCTTAAAAATAACTAGTATAAAATAACAATATAAAATAACACGTGTTTCGTCTACTAAGGACTTTCTCACGTGTAAAATCTTTTTGTTTTATTGCTCTACTAAATGTGAGTTTTACATGATATACCTCTTTGTTGTGTGTGCTGCACTTGGTACTAGATACTCTACACCATTACCGACTATCTTTCTACTTTATTTCATATCTGCCACTATCAGAAGCATGGATGATTTACAAGTAAAGAATATTCCATGCATCTAAAAATCTATTGGACTCTTTAAATTAAGCGCAACCTGTACATATATTTTGTTTGCAAAAAAACATTTGTTGAGTAATTGTGAGACAGCTTAAAAGTAAATTGCAGTAGTCCTTATTAGAGGAGTATGTGCAAAATGCACGTGAAAGACAAAATATGCAGAATTCGATTGGCTTTCAGGCTCAAAGTTAGAGCATGATCAACAATGACACCAATGCACAAAGCTGGTGATCAAACATAAAGTGATTGTAAGGTAGATGATTAATTAATACATTTCCCAAAGGAAAGGATTTTAGTATATAAATCATATTCTAAATATAGTCAGACATTTTGTGCATATTGAACAATGATTATTTTCTTTTTATCTTTGTGTCCAACAGATAAACTCTTGGAATGCCGACAAAGCACAAAATGTAGGAGTCTGATAATTATCGTGACTCCACCAGGAGATCTATTAGAGAGTAACCACATTTTATTACTGCATAAAAATAAATTAATTACTTCTTGTTAAACAATATGAGTAACGTGAATGTTACAACAGTGACTGAATTTGTTCTTTTAGGATTTTCTGATGTAAAGAATATAAAGTTAACAGTATTTACTATATTTTGCCTAATCTACATTGTCACTGTTTTTGGTAATATTGTAATTATTATTGCTGTTTATAATGACAGTCATTTGCATACCCCCATGTATTTCTTCTTAACCAACTTATCATTCCTGGAAATATTGTATACATCTAATATTATTCCCCAAATGCTATTAAATATAATTACAGAAAATCCTAGTGTGACTTTTGTAGGATGCATTGTGCAACTCTATTTATTTGGTTCTCTGGGTTCCACTGAATGCTTTCTTTTGGGGGTTATGGCCTATGACAGATACATAGCTATATGCAAACCTCTTCACTACTCATTACTTATGAGTGTTAAATTAACTGTGACAATGTCTGCCTGTTCCTGGACAACTGGTTTCATGGCCACTTTTGGAGCACTTATTTTAGTCTCCCAGTTACATTTTTGTGGTCCTAACACAATTAAACATTTCTTCTGTGATCTTCATCCAGTCTTAAAACTGTCTTGCAAAAATGCATTTACTATGGAAACTGTAGCTACTACCTTGGCTAGTACAATTCTTTTGAGTTCTTGTTTTCTTACTCTAGCATCATATGCACGCATCATTCTCACTATACTAAGAATACCCTCAACTAAAGATCAGAAAAAAGCATTCTCTACGTGTGCAGCCCACCTCACTGTGGTTGTTATTTTTTATGGTGCTATGATTTCAATGTATGTCAGTCCCGTAACAATTAATAACACTGATTTCAATAAAATACTAGCTTTGTTGTATACAGTAGTAACACCTTTTATGAATCCTTTCATTTACACACTGAGAAATAATGAGGTTAAAAGGGCTCTTAGAAAAATTACATTGCAAATCATTTGTGTATGACTGTTTCATTTGTAAGCAACTGTAACACTTTTTTACTGATATAAAAATAAATTCTATTTGTGTATATTTTGCAAATAATAAGAAATATATGAACGGTTTACAATTTTCTTTTTTCCAAAGAATGAACCTCAGATTTAAAAATAAATACATGATTAAATAAACATTCATCCTACAAGAACTGCATGTTTTGAAGTTGTTAGCACTGCATTTTTAATTGCTATGTATACGAAGTATTGAGATATAAATTTACTAAAGTTCTGGTTTATTCTGTCATTACAGGAAATGTATTTGCTAGATGGTATATATTGCTGGTATGCCAGGAAAAAAAAAGACAGAGGCTAACCCAGTGGTTCCCAGACCAGTCCTCAATGCACCACTTACAGTCCAGGATTTAGAGATTACCCAGTTGTGTCTTAGGTGAGTTTCTACCTTAGACACAACTGGATAACTTCTAAAAACACCTTAGACGCAACTGGGTAATTCTTAAATCCTGGATTGGTAGTGGTGCCTTGAGGAATGGTTTGGGAACCTTTGGGCTAACTCATTTCATACTAAACTATTAAAACAGAAGCATTATTCCAAATGTGTGTGCCAGAGGATGGCCAATAAAATGTTCAATTCAATGCCAACTATCCACAGTGAAATCCAAGGCAATTTTCCCTTCATAGAGGGTTATTTGAGTCATTGAAAATACAAAAGGGAATTGGGGACACACTCGGAACATATTGTAGGAATTGTCCTGCTGTAGTAACCAAAATGAATACATAATACAGATAAAGAAACAGAGCACACATAAAAATACATTTCTAAATTATATAAGGCTAAATTAAAATCCCTATCTTAGCAAACAAATATGGGGATTCAATTCACCCATATGACCATATAGTGTTAAGCCCATCACTACTTTACAGTGCCACAAGATCGGTGGATCCCACACAAATTCCAACATGGAAGTCAAATCAAATAGGGCTAGTGCTAAATAAGCTAAAGTGTATTTAAATTATTTGTTTAAAGAGCATTGTGAATATATATATAATGTAAAATTAATGTGATAAATGCAATTATAAAAAAAATCACAGTGTTAAAACTAAACAATTAAAGTGATAGTGCCTTCATGTATATACTCACAATGCAAATTAGATATCTGCTCAATGAAAATGATAAAAAAAAGTGGCATTACTATGCCAAACCTTGTCAAATATATACCTGTTGTCACCTCCAAAGGAGCCTCTGAAGCTGGTGGGCTGGGCGGGGTGCTCAACCCAAAAGGAATCTGGTCTGGATTTCAAACTTACATAGTAAAGACAAAAGAGAATAATAAATATATATGTTTTAGGAGGTTTTGGATAATCTTTAGTTGTGTCATTGAGGCTTCTTCTCTCTCTCGCAGACCAAATTAGCATGTATATATTTGTACAGGGAGTGCATAATTATTAGGCAAATGAGTATTTTAACCACATCATCCTCTTTATGCATGTTGTCTTACTCCAAGCTGTATAGGCTCGAAAGTCTACTACCAATTAAGCATATTAGGTGATGTGCATCTCTGTAATGAGAAGGGGTGTGGTCTAATGACATCAACACCCTATATCAGGTGTGCATAATTATTAGGCAACTTCCTTTCCTTTGGCAAAATGGGTCAAAAGAAGGACTTGACAGGCTCAGAAAAGTCAAAAATAGTGAGATATCTTGCAGAGGGATGCAGCACTCTTAACCCCTTAAGACCGGAGGGCGTACTATTACATCCTTTTAAAAGCGGCTCTAAACGCCGCCGGACGTAATAGTACGCCCTCCGGTTTTTAGTAACTTACCCGGTCGCTGGCGGTCCCACGCCGGCGATCGCGGTTGGGGGGACTCCCAGGGAGCCCCCTCCAGGAGCCCTCCCGGCCATGTGAGAGTGAGGTCCTTGCGAGGACCTCACAATCACATGGCCGGTATAGCTGCCTGCTGCATTGCCAGCAGGGGGACCAACTGTAATGACAGTTGGTCCCCCTGCTGGCTGAAAATCAAATATTTTTTTTTTAAAACAGTGTAAAAATAAATAAATTATATACTTAGATCATATATATATATTATATATATATGATCTAAGTATATATATACACATATACATACACACACATACACTGTCTAGGTGTATGTTAATATTAATATATATATAATTATATATATATATATATTAATATCAAATTACACGTAGACTGATACTGATTAAATATATATATAATTATTGTTATATATATATATTTATAAATAATATAAAAAAAAATAATATGTAAATACGTAAAAAAATTAAATAAAAAAAATAATTAAAAATAAAATATTAAAAAATATATAGATGTGTTTTATTTCGTTCTAACTGTATTCTGATATTAATATATATATATTTATATCAAAATACACTTATAACGAAATAATATATATATCTATATACATAAATATATACGTATATATCACTATATATATACCTATATATAAATAAAAATATTAAAAAAATATATATATATATATACGTATATATACACATATGTATATATATACATATATTAATTCTACACATATATTTATGTAATAATTTTACATAATTAGGTATCCTAATTAATTACAATTAGCGGGACCTGCCTGACCACCCATGCCGAAAGTATAGGGAATTTAATTTGCTAGCACTATATTTAACCCTATAACTTTCCAAGACACCATAAAACCTGTACATGGGGGGTACTGTTTTACTCGGGAGACTTCGCTGAACACAAATATTAGTGTTTCAAAACAGTAAAATGTATTACAACCATGATATCGCCAGTAAAAGTGAAGTTTTTTGCATTTTTCACGCACAAACAGCACTTACAGGGACGATATTATTGCTGCAATACTTTTTACTGTTTTGAAACACAAATATTTGTGTTCAGCGAAGTCTCCTGAGTACAACAGTACCCCTCATGTACAGGTTTTATGGTGTTTTCAAAAATTACAGCGTCAAATATAAGGCTTGTGTTTAATTTTTTTCACATTAAAATTCGCCAGATTGCTTACGTTGCCTTTATGACCCTATGGTAGCCCAAGAATGAAAATTACCCCTATGATGGCATACCATTTGCAATAGTAGACAACCAAAGGTATTGCAAATGGGGTATGTCCAGTCTTTTTTAGTAGCCACTTAGTCACAAACACTGGCCAAAATTGGCGTTTTTTGCATTTTTCACACACAAACAAATACAAACGCTAACTTTGGCCAGTGTTTGTGACCAAATGGCTACTAAAAAAGACTGGACATTGCTTATTTGCAATACCTTGGGTCGTCTACTATTGCAAATGGTATGCCATTATGGGTGTAAATTTATTTCCTGGGCTACTATACAGTCTCAAAGGCAACGTAACCAATCTGGCGAATTTCAATTTCAAATGTAACACGCTATATTTGACCCTGTAACACGCTATATTTGACTTCCCAAAACACCATAAAACCTGTACATAGGGGGTACTGTTTTACACGTGAGACTTTGCTGAATACAAATATGTGTATTTTATTGCAGTAAAAGCAAACAGTATTATGACATTGACAGTTAAAATGTCATGAAGAACGAAAAAAATAAAAAAAATCTTATTTTCTCCCATTTTTTTCATATTAAATTATGTTTCATAGCTAAATATTTGATATTAAATGAAAGCCCTGTTTCCCCTGAATAAAATGATATATAATAAGGGGGGGTGCATTTAATATGAAAGAGGTGAATTACGGTTGGACAGACATATAGCGCAAATGCCAGGTTTTGTTTACGTTTTGTTTCGTTCACAACTTGTACATTTGGCTGCGGTGTTAAGGGTTTAAAATTGCAAAGCTTCTGAAGCGTGATCATCCAACAATCAAGCGTTTCATTCAAAATAGTCAACAGGGTCGCAAGAAGCGTGTGGAGAAACCAAGGCGCAAAATAACTGCCCATGAACTGAGAAAAGTCAAGCGTGCAGCTGCCAAGATGCCACTTGCCACCAGTTTGGCCATATTTCAGAGCTGCAACATCACTGGAGTGCCCAAAAGCACAAGGTGTGCAATACTCAGAGACATGGCCAAGGTAAGAAAGGCTGAAAGACGACCACCACTGAACAAGACACACAAGCTGAAACGTCAAGACTGGGCCAAGAAATATCTCAAGACTGATTTTTCTAAAGTTTTATGGACTGATGAAATGAGAGTGAGTCTTGATGGGCCAGATGGATGGGCCCGTGGCTGGATTGGTAAAGGGCAGAGAGCTCCAGTCCGACTCAGACGCCAGCAAGGTGGAGGTGGAGTACTGGTTTGGGCTGGTATCATCAAAGATGAGCTTGTGGGGCCTTTTCGGGTTGAGGATGGAGTCAAGCTCAACTCCCAGTCCTACTGCCAGTTTCTGGAAGACACCTTCTTCAAGCAGTGGTACAGGAAGAAGTCTGCATCCTTCAAGAAAAACATGATTTTCATGCAGGACAATGCTCCATCACACGCGTCCAAGTACTCCACAGCTTGGCTGGCAAGAAAGGGTATAAAAGAAGAAAATCTAATGACATGGCCTCCTTGTTCACCTGATCTGAACCCCATTGAGAACCTGTGGTCCATCATCAAATGTGAGATTTACAAGGAGGGAAAACAGTACACCTCTCTGAACAGTGTCTGGGATGCTGTGGTTGCTTCTGCACGCAATGTTGATGGTGAACAGATCAAAACACTGACAGAATCCATGGATGGCAGGCTTTTGAGTGTCCTTGCAAAGTAAGGTGGCTATATTGGTCACTGATTTGTTTTTGTTATGTTTTTGAATGTCAGAAATTTATATTTGTGAATGTTGAGATGTTATATTGGTTTCAATGGTAAAAATAAATAATTGAAATGGGTATATATTTGTTTTTTGTTAAGTTGCCTAATAATTATGCACAGTAATAGTCACCTGCACACACAGATATCCCCCTAAAATAGCTAAAACTAAAAACAAACTAAAAACTACTTCCAAAAATATTCAGCTTTGATATTAATGAGTTTTTTGGGTTCATTGAGAACATGGTTGTTGTTCAATAATAAAATTAATCCTCAAAAATACAACTTGCCTAATAATTCTGCACTCCCTGTAGATATGACCAACATAACGCAAAGAAACGTATTACTTAGTATACAGAAAATTACCTAGTAGCTGTGGTAACTGCAGGCCTATGTTCCACTGGCAAATAAATAATGAGTTACACTATTCATGTTCTGTTACATTGAATTATGCGGAAATATGAAATGTTTACCCTTGTCAGCACAGAAAATTCCAATTAAAAAAGAACCGAGGATACATGGCAATCTATTAATGGAACAGTACCTGGAAACCTGGGATAGTCTGGCAGCATACTTCAACAGACTCAGTGTTGTGGGTCTAAGGGACACATTTCCAGAAAGTACACAGTGAGTCTGCTAATAGCTATTTGGATATTTATCATCCGCATGCCACATAAAATAATCAACTTAAAAATTAGCCTGCTATATTTGATCAAACATTTAAGTAACTCACCCCTAATAGCTGGAACTGCTTCTATTTGATACATGTAATGTTAACTGGTATTGATGATGTTGCTACTCGCAACCATGGGCGTAGGAACTGGGGGGGGTGGGGGGGACGCATCCCCCAGCAAATCATGCGGGGGGGACAGGTTATAGAGAAATCCCCCCCAGCTCCGCCGGCCGTGGGTGCCCTCAGCTTGCGTGCGGCTCCATCAGGGAACCACACGCACTGCAGACTGGGAAGGGGAGCACCTCCCCCTCCACGCAGGAGCGCCGGTTGTCACGTGACTACCCGGCGCTCAGTCTGACACTGCGCCCGCCAGACGTCCAGAGGTCCCCTTGCTATGTCACGTAAAAGGGAGGGACAACAGTTTGTAGGAGGGAGAGCAAGGTCACCTCTGAAAAGAAAAAAAAACAGCTGCCTGAGCATTTTTCGTGTTAATTAATGGAAGGGTTAAAGAAGGGGGAGGGGGGAGAGGTAGAAAAATGAATGTAAGCGGTTAGGGGGGCTTCTAATATGGATGGGAGGAAGGGGGAGGTAGAAAAATAATTGGAAGGGGTTAGGGGGCTACTAATATGGATGGGGAGAGGAGTAGGGTGGGTTCTAATATGCATGGAAGGGGTTAGGGGGGGCTACTAATATGGATGGGGAGAGGGGTAGGTAGAAAAATAATTGGAATGGTTTAGGGGGCTACTAATATGGATGGGGAAGGGGTAGGTAGAAAAATAATTGGAATGGTTTAGGGGGGCTACTAATATGGATGGGGGAAGGGTTAGGTAGAAAAATAATTGGAAGGGGTTAGGGGGCTACTAATATGGATGGGGGAGAGGAGTAGGGTGGGTTCTAATATGCATGGAAGGGGTTAGGGGGGTACTAATATGCATGGAAGGGGTGGGGGGTTAATATGCATGAAAGGGGTAGGTGGGGTTCTTATGTGCATGGAAGGGGTAGGGGTGGTTCTAATATTCATGGAAGGGGTAGGTGGGATTCTAATATAAATGGAAGGGGTAGAGAAGGGTAGTAAAATGTATGGAATGCACTTCTGAAAGTGTCACTGAATGTCAGTTAGGAAATGTGGTCACCCTAAGTCAGGGGCAGTAATACACAATCTGTATATGTATAAAAAAATATAAATAGTAATCTGCCAAGTACAAAATGTTTTTTGTGTTTTTTTTTGTCAATCTTTCTTTTATTAAGGCATGTGCAATGGGGTACAGAATAAAGAGAGGGAAATGCATGAATGGTATACAGGTTAGGGTTTATACAACGTTAATTACATTTCCTGGAGAATAATGCCTAATTTTTTTTTTTATGTCGGTTAACGATAACATCTCGTTCAGTCAAGTATTATAGATTAACTTTCGGTCGTATTGGCTGACTATGTAAGTAAGAATAAGAAAAAATGTTCGATTGCAGTCGCCTTACTGTTAAGTAATACCATGGAACAATATAAGTAAATCTGGTAAAGCTGGTACCACGTTTGTTTATAAAATGGTTAGAGCAGCCGAAAGCACATTTTAAAACATTTTTGAACGTGGTAAGACTGTCTAGTGATACCTGACATGCAAGTATTTGCATTAGTCGGTATACGAAGAGAGAAAATTTTAACAGAGCCTTGAGACATGAGAGTATACAGCTTAAGCGGTTCATTAGTAGCAGTTAATGAGTAAACTAAGCTAGTCATGCAAATAACAGTCCCCGGTGCTCCCAGGGTTAGGGGTATATACTAGTACAAGCAAGGTTATGACAGGCATGTAACATGAGGAACAGTGTGCCTTGCAGTGTAATGTGGCAGGGCAATAGCTTAACTTTCCAGCTCAGCCCAATAACTTAAATGCAGTGAGTATTCATATGTGAAGTCTATCGTGCGGTGCTGCCGGGTGAGTGTGCTCCCTCTGTAGGGATGAAGTATGTGTTGCTTATGGCTGGGTCAGTTTACCATGGTAGGTGACATGCTTTAGAGTCTATAGTTCGAATGGTCATAAATTTAGTTTCTGCGTTGCGGGTTGGCTTGTTGGCTGCGGGCCGTGGCTTGTTGGAGTCCGAGTTACCTCACCCGACGCCCGTTCTGGCGGCTCTGCATGTGAGACAGGGTAAGCGTACGCCGCACAAGCTCCCTCTGGATAGGATTACCGGCAGCGCTTGCAGGTGGGTCAGCGAGGGGTGGAAGTGGCTGCGGCAGGGGGCTTCTCCCTTTTTCCGGGCATCGTGTAGGGTAGGCACCGTGTGACCACAGACTCGGTTGCCTCTCGGGGCTGGGTCTTTCCCGTAATGGGTGCTGTGGAGGGTCATGGTGGTCATCCGCCGCCAGCGGCGGGCGGCTCTCCTGCGATGTGGTCGGTGGGTAGGAGGGAGTCTCCTAATGTTCCCCTGCCTGGGTGGGTGTTCCGCCCATCGGTGCGCGGCGGCTGTTCCCGGGGTCTGCCACCTCTGCCTTACAGCTTGAGACTGCCTCACCTCTTCTTTACGTTTAGAGGTTTGATGTGCCATCCGCCTGTCCAGCATCTCCCAGAACCGGTTGAACAGTGCATCTAGGCGCTCGAGTAGTGGCTGGGCGGAGGTATGCTCTGTAGTTTGGCCTGAGGTCGCCATTTTAGGAGCGTCCGCTTGACTTTGCGTTTCACGCTTTCGGCTGTCTTCAACCATTACATTCAGTTTAGGCTTAAGGTACACGCTTCCCTCTGGTCCTGGGGGGGGGGGAGGGGGGTTGGAAGGCCCGATGCTTCGGGTGCCGCTTGTTTTGGCGGGTCGGGAGAGCGGCCGTCTCTCCCATCCACCATGCGTTGTAGGCCCCAAGTTCCTGGCCCGGATTCCCAGCGTATTTACAGGCTTGCGAGGTGTCCTTCTGTACCCCTGCTTGCACAGTGCCAGTTGCGGTGATTTGAAGGACCGATTCGGGTGAGTTTTCCTCCGTTTGTCGCAGAAAGCGTGTCTGCTCAGCTCCCCGGTCAGGCCCCGCCCCCCAAGTACAAAATGTTTGCGTCATATGTCGTGCTAAAAATTAAGCTAGGAATGTGCATATTTTTTTATTTTTTACAAATAATTTTTAGAATAATGATACAGACATTTTATTTCTTACATTTTGTGATGATTCTTTTTTCCCCTCTATATTCAAGGGACACTATAGTCACCAGAACTGCTAAACGTAGTAGTTCTGGTGTCTATAGCATGTCTTTGCAGGCTTTTTAATGTAAGCACTGCCATTTCGTAAAAAGGCAGTATTTACAATACTGCTGAGGAATACCTCTAGTGGACACTCAGATGGCCACTAGAGGTGCTCCCTAGTCGAGACATGAATGCCGCCCCATGAAGTATCTGTGCATGTGTGGCAAAGCTGCGCATGCGCACCAGGGAACAATGATGCTTCTGAATAGGAGCGTTTTATTGCTCCCTGCTCGCATCCTCCTATTTCGTCATTTTGACGAAATAGGGGGCGCGGCATCAGGAGGATCCCGGCTCTGTATCCGGGTAAGTAAAACCCCTTCCCTGTAGTGACCCTTTAATGTTATTATTTTATCATTTATATAGCGCCAGCTAATTCCATAGTGCTGTACAATGGGATAAACAACTCCTAGTTTACGGAATAAGAATATGTAAAAATGCTATCCCCCCCAGATTTTTGGGGGTTCCTACACCCATGCTCGCAACTACTGCCAGGCCGCAACCTACAATTGTATATATACACCAATTATTAAGTTGCCTGCTGTGAGTGACTGTGAGCCACACGGTGCTCCTCTTGCCATGCAGCTTGCACATCTTAAAGGCCAGCAGGGCTGTCTAATCTAATATAGACCCCCGGGCAAAGAGGTGCACTGAAGTCCTTCCTACATAACCACTCACAGAAATAAAAATGTAACTATCGATAAACTTAAGCTTATATGTATTGGTACCTACAACAAATGCAAGACATACATAAAATACATACACACAGACTGATCCATTCACAAACTGCTGATTGCATTCACACACAGAGACAGCTGAATACACAGATTGCTGAATACACAAAGACTGATGAATACATGTGCACAGACTGCTGAATACACACACAGATACAGATGAATATACAGATTGCTGAACACACACACACACTGCTAAATACATACACACAGACTGCTGAATACACACACATAGACAGATTAATACACACGTACACTGCTGAACACACACACACACACTACTGAATACATACACACTGCTGAAAACGCACACAGACTGCTGAATACACACACAGACTGTTGAATTCTCAAACTGCTGAATACACACATAAACTGCTGAATACACACAGAATGCTGAATGCACACAGACCGCAGTGTGGGGTGCAGTGTGTGTGAGGAGTGCAGTGTGTTAGGGTGTGTGTAACGGGGTGTAGTGTGTGCAGGTGCAGTGTGTGTGTGAGCAGTGTGTGTCTGTGTGAGAAGGTGTAGTGTGTGTGAGGGGTGCTGTGTGTGAGAGGGGTGGAGTGTGTGTGAGGGATGCAGTGGGTGTGTGAGGGATGCAGTGCGTTGATGTGTGAGGGGTGCAGTGTGTGTATAGGGAGGTGTAGTGTGTGTGTGAGTGGGTGCAATGTGTGTGTAAGGTATATATTGTGTGTGTAGGGTGGATGATCAGGGAGAAAACTGATGTTTGTTACCTAAAAAGGAAAACAATGCTTTATGCCCCCATTCTTCTTACCTTTGGCCAGGGAGGGTGGGGCAGAATGCTGCAAGCCCTGGTGGTCCACTGATGGTGTATGCACTTCAGCCTGCAGCTTCTCTGCAGGCTGACTTCACTCTTTTCTTCTGGCGAGCACAGCACTGTGTCAGAGTATTGCCATAGTAATGTGCAGCAATGCTAGTGTGAGGAACATCGCCTTCCGGGTCCTTCTATTCTGGGCCCTCCTAGGTCTTACCTATCTCCCTCTCCCCTAACAAACTAAAAGGAGGCCGATGAGGGAGTATTTTAATCTCCCCACTAACCCCAAAAAGGCAGACAGCTTTCCATGTGCCAGACCAAATGATTCCCAACCCTGGTCTAGAAGATGAAGACATTTTTGTAACCTGGTGATTAGGAGCTTTTCTTTTAAATCTGTCACCAGGGTTTGAATATTTTTATGTGTATAAACTATTTTCTCTTTTTTGTTATCACTGTGTTTGAATCAGATAAAACAAAAAATAGTTTGAGATAAAAAATAAGTCAATATATTATTTTACATGCATCAACTCATAAGAAAGTAAGCATATTCTCTATTGTGTGCTCACTCCACAGAAACTCAATAAGTAAAATTAATTAAGTTTATCCAAGTTTCAATAAAGGCATTCACTAAATATATTGAGATAATAAAAATGTGACAGCCACATTTATGGAATCACAACTCTAAATCCGTTGTGCAAAGAATGAGCAGATAAAACTCCTCCCCATGCTTTAACTAAACTTGCAAGTTTTGCATATTAGCTCTGTGCACAAACTCTAGGCTATCCACAATAAGACTCTTAAACTATTATGTACTGGACATCCAATTCACACACCTTGCTTAAGCTTATTTGATTCAATTCAGCAATTACAATCCCTCTTTCTGATTTTTACTAAAGTAAACTGAAACCAAACTGAGTAAAATAATAGTGAGGTTTGTTTTAAAATGGCTCCAACATGATTGCCACTGAAATATAAGTAACAGCTGAATGTCACTGCTATAGTGAAAGAAAAAAAAATATACATGTAAGATTAGGGTTTTGGGAGAATTTAGGCTAATGACATTTCTAGAGGAGAAAGGGAGAGAATTAGGATGCCTTGTGTTTTGGATGCAAATCTAGTCTCTGATCTGCGTCAGGGGAATTTAATGAAAGTAATTAAGTGAATTTTTGTAGTGTGGTTGTAATTTAGTTGTTTATGGCTAGCCAATTTAATCATCTTGTAAAAAAAAAAACTTTGCCAAATTTAACATACAAACAGCAGCTTAATGAATGTGCAAACACAGATAAAATAAAACAAATCAGACTATGTATAAACCATTGGGTTTAAAAATGGAGTCACAACTGCATAAATTACAGATACAATCTTATCATACTGAAAAGAATGTTCACCTAGTGGCCTCACATACATGAATATTATAGATGTATAATATAAACAAACCACAACAAAGTGATAGCTACATGTGGAAAATGCTTTCTGTCTCCCAAATTAGGATGGTATGATGCAATAATGAAGAAAAGGCAATGGAATATAACTATGCATGAAATTATGAAAATTTATTTTTGTAGAACAGATGTGTTAGAGCATGAAACTTTCAGAAGTGGAGAAATTTCACAAAATAAATTGTTAATTTTACCATTACCACAAAATTACAATTTGGTTAGAAAATACAAAGGCATCAGCGTTCCAGAAAATCCAACTGCCCAGGATCCAACAGCCATCTGATGACATCTGATGAAGTTGAGAGCTCATGATTGCTGTATATCTTAATGGATTGCAGATTGCCAGGCGCCATGGCTGCTAAAAGATAATTTTATGGCAAAACAGGAGGCTTCATATTACCTTCTTTACTGAAACATCCAGCAGCAAAGAAATAGTTAACATAACTTTTCAGAAACAACCAATCAGAACAAAATAACAGCAGTATAAAACCACTTAGGTAGACCCCCCCACTTCCTCTTTCTTTGCTGCTGCCTCCAGGTGAGCACTCACCAACTCAGAGTTGTCTCTGCTCTGGGTTCTTTTTTTTCATGGTACTTACTTGCTGTGTTTACTTATATACTGTATCTGTGGCTTTTGCTGGGCTGTCTGTGAAGTTGGTGCCCTGCTCCCTGTTAAGGGATATGGATTTTTGCTCTGCCCTGCTACACTATCCTGGGGTTTCCCCCCTCACTCCACAGATGCTTCACGTGGCCCCGGCTGCTTAATTAAATGTTTATTACTAAATTTTTGCGGCCACAGTGGCCATTTTGTTGGAGCCGTGGCGCCCATTTTTTTGGAGCCACATGGGCTCTGTGCATTCCGGGCAGCCCGGTCTCACTCTACCCCCTGACCTGCTGTCTACTGGCTGTGTGGCCAGCCTTCCCTCTTCATGTGTCCCCTTTGTATTGATGTGGCTGCCCCTTGCAGGGAACTTCATGCATTAACCCCTTAAGGACCAAACTTCTGGAATAAAAGGGAATCATGACATGTCACACATGTCATGTGTCCTTAAGGGGTTAAGGTACATACACTACATGGACCCTGGATGGGCAGGGGCTGCTCCATACCTACACCTATATAACCTGTCTAACACACTTCTACTCCTCAGGTTGGCTAACAAGCATCCCATACAGCCCTACCATTACAGGCGGTGACCCCCATCTACATTACTGGGGCACTGTACTTATGCTGCCCTCTACTGGGCCATACTACTGTGCAAGTGGCACTATTGTGGGTTGGGTGACCCCCTCCCTCTGTCTATCCTGGTGGGCCTCCCGGGTCCTGTGACTCTTACACTGAGGGTGACCCCATCCCCCTACTGGCCTGAAATTGCATGATATGCTAGTGCTTGTTGGGTGACCCCCTCTTGCACGCTAAGTGACCCCTGGCTGGCCTTATCTAGCTACCACTCTGACTGTACCTTACCTCTGTTTCAGTGACATCTGTCATGTCTGATGAACCTGGCTTACACGCCCCTGAGGGCCTCCAGGCTTGGCTGTCTGCTGCCTAGGTTGACTCCTTACCTAAGGCCCTCGCTGCCTTCCATAGGGACGCCCCTCCCGTCCCACCAAGATCTACCCCCAGACCTTCTGGTGCATGAGACTTTGACTCAGGTGGCTCCCTACGCTCTGCGGATATGGGCTTGATGTGCAGAGGGCCTTAGAAGGGCCACTGCGCCCCCACTGACAAAGGAAAGATGCCTGTCAAACTGGCCAGACTGGGCCCCAGATCAGAAGGCTGCCCGGATAAGGATACATTCTAGATGAATACCGGGCTGGCGGCTCGGACACCGCGTCACACGGCAAAGGTGACCATAGGCAGCATGGGAGTGTATGATCCCCAACGTTCTGCATCAGCAGACAGCATTCACAATCCGCCTGCTCCAGGACCTAGAGTTCGACATCAAGGGGTGAAAAGTCGGAACAGACCCCCTCTCGGTCAGTCCAGTTTCTTGGTTTTGTGGTGGATTCGGTTCAGGTGCTGCTCCGCCTTCCGGTATCCAAGGTGGCCGCCATCAGGAAGGACATCAGGCACATACTCCACAATGGCCACATTACGGGACCTGGCCCAGACAATAGGTCTACTTTCTTCCTCCATTCAAGCCATTTTCACGGGACCCTGCACTACCGGGCTCTCCAATGTCTGAAGGCTCGCTACCTTCGTTCGTCCACCTCCTACGACCAAATTGTGTTGCTCTTGGATGAAGCCCATCTGGAATTTCATTAGTGGCTTCAACACATGGAGGCTTGGAATGGCAGGGCGATTTTCGGATCCAAGCCAGACTTTGTCCTGGAATCGGACGCCAGCTGCCTAGGCTGGAGCACTTCTTGCGATGGCATGGCGACAGGAGGATTCTGGACCCTGGAGGAAAAGGCTCTTCACACCAACTGTCTGGAGCTGATTGCAGGGTATTTTGCCATTCACAGCTTCACCAAAAGAAAGAGTCACTACTCATTGCTTCTTCACATGGACAATGTCTCGGCTGTCTGCTACATAAACCGGCTGGGAGGTTCCCGTTCCAAACTTCTGTCAGATCTCACAAAGGACTTTTACCAGTACGGTCTGGGCAGGAAGTTGTCGATCATAGCAGAAGTTGTCGGCATAGCTGTCCAAGGCATTGCCAGCAGGGGGAGAGCCTGTAATGACAGGTACTCCCCCTGCTGCCTGAAAATAAAATGAAATAAAGTAAAAACAGTGTAAAATAAATAATATATATATATATATATATATATATATATATATAATTTATACTTATTTATTATATATATTATCTAAGTATATATATATATATATATATATATATATATATATATATATATAATATATAAAAAAAATAATTCCCCAACGTATTTACACATTTATTTATTTTAGATTATATATATATATATATATATATATATATATATATATATATATATATATGTGTGTGTGTGTGTGTACATTCGTTCTAACTGTATTTTAAAATTAATATATATATATATATATATATATATTCAATTTTAAATTTGTATTTTTTCTTTATTAGTGTACGAACATGTGCACAGTTGGGGGGTAGAGGGTACAGAAGAAAAAGAGGGGGGGGTATACATTGTTCATAAATCTTCACACATTTTCAAGGCACAGTACATAAGTCATCAGTTTGCTGCTAACATAGCCAAATCTAGTCTGACATTCGGTTGAGGCCTAATATGATACGGTGCATAATCCCTATTACACTACAGCTAATTTCAGAACATTTTTCTCTTATTCCCACTACCCAATAAACCCTTTAACAGACCAAGTTTTCCACGTAGTGTCAAAGGCTGCAGCATGTTTGGCAGTTAAGAGAGTGGGCATTTTGGTTGCTTCCAGTGTGTGGCTATTAGGTTTCTAGCCGCTAGGATGGTAAGAAGGAACGGTTATCTGTGTGTGGAGTGTATTTGTTTTGGCAGCATCAGGAATAGTCCTGATTGTATTGTTAAGGGTGGCATGTTGGGGTCTACTGCCTTAAAGATGTTGCTTACTGCTTCCCAGAGCGGCTGGAGGTCTTTGCAGCTCCACCAAATGTGTGATATTTTGTGGAGTCTGCTAGGTGTCAAGTACCAGCGATAGACTAGCTTCCTATGTGCCTCTACATGCAAGTAACATTGGGTCTGTCCTTTTAGAGCATTTAAGGAGTTAGTCCATTCTGTCTCAGACCAAGTGGTCCCATTTCCAAGTGCCCACTGGGCTAGGAAGGTAGGTGTTGGGTGTGGGGTATTCTGCATGATGGATCTATAGCACAGGGAGAGTGCTTTAGGCTTGGTAGGCAGATTGTGGCATCAAGTATAGATCTCCTGCACCTCAGATGAGCTGAGGTGGGAGAGGTCTGCCTCCATGTAAAGATGGGAGTATATGATACTCTTGAGCTGTAGGTAAGAGAAGACATATGAGTTTGGTAGGCCATGTCTTTGTTGCAGCTCTGGGAAGGGGATGACTTGATTTTGGTGTGTCACCATGTCAATGGAGAGGATACCGTGTTTGGCCCAGCTTTGGAACGTGAGCCAAGGGCTGACTGCTTTAAGGGATGTGAGGGGGGCACTCGAATGGAACCGGAGGTGTATGTTGTGTTGTTTCTGAAAAAGGTCCCAGTGGTGCAATGCCAATTTCATGGTAGGAAACAGATGTGGCATGCTGGGCCGTAGCGATTTGGGGGTCCACAACAGGTCCCTAATCTTCCCCCCCTTGCATTTGTCGTTCTCAATGTCTACCCCTTGGAGCACCTTATCTGGGGTGTGCAATTTTCTTGCAGCTTCCATGTGAGTGGCTTTGTAGTAAGATAGAATATTTGGGAGCCCAATACCTCCCTTCGTGACTTGTCTGTGTAGCAGGGATGCGGGTACCCTCGGCTTGTTTGGTGCCCATAGGAAGGTCGTAGAATAAGATAGGGATGCGTATTGGCAGCATATGGAAAACGTACAGAATTTTTGGGAGCAGGGCCATTTTGATTGTGTTATTTCTCCCCAGCCAGGAGAGGTGAATTGACTTCCAATGGTTTGTAGTTGTATGTAAATAGGTCGCCCTCTGATGAGGCCATCTTGATGCCTAAATGAGTGATGTGGTTAGTGCGCCAGTCAAAAGAATGTTGTTGTTGGAGTGCTTGCAGTGTCATTGTTGGAATGTCTATCAGCAGAGCTTGGGTTTTGGATCTGTTTAGCTTATAGTAGGAGACCTCACCATAGCAGTCCAGGAGGGACAGTAAGACTGGTAATGATTTGTCAGGTCTGCTAAGAGTTAGTAATATGTCTATGTATCTGCGAACAGAGACAGTCGGTGTTCCCATTCCCCTATTCGGATCCCACTGACTTCCTGGTGCGACCGTATTTTGTGCGCATGGGGTTCTAGAGACAGAACAAATAATAATGGGGATAAGGATATTCCTGCCTAGTCCCGTTGGTGATTCGGAACACTGTGGATAGGAATCCCACATTGGACACTCGGGCTGACGGCTCATTATATAGGGCCATTATACCCCTCAAGAAAGGGGGAGGAAAACCATAGTGTAGCAGGACTTGGGACATATAAGACCAATTCAGTCTATCAAAGGCCTTCTCCGCGTCTAAGGCAAGAAGGAGGCCTTCTTGTCTTTCTGAAGTCATATGAGATAAAATGTTTAGTAGTTTTCTGGTGTTGTCCGAACCTTGTCTGTGCTTGATGATGCCAGATTGGTCATTATGCGTGAGGGATGGAAGGAGGGTGGATAAGCAGTTCGCCATCAATTTGGCGTAGAGCTTTACATCGCTGTTAAGCAGCGAGATAGGTCTGAAGTTCTGACATTGAGTGGGATCTTTCCCTAGTTTGGGAAGTTTGGAGATATGGGCTGTCAACATATCACTCGGCAGTTGACCTTTCAGATAGCAGGCATTGAACAGTGCTGTCAAGTGTGGGGCAAGGGTGTCTACATAAGTTTGGTAATATTTATTCGTGTAGCCATCAGGACTGGGTGCTTTATGTTTGGGCAGTTGGCAAATAGCCTGTTTAATTTCCACTTCCTCAAACGGTGTGGTGATGGAATCTATGTCGGGTTGTGTAAGTTTGGGTAGATGGACATCTGTGAGAAAGTCTTGAATGGACTTGACGGTTGGTGGGTTCGTCTGTGGGTCATCTGCGAGATTATATAGTTAAGATGCGAACACAATGACTATGTCTTGAGGGTTCATGATTTTAGTGCCCTGGCATGTGTGATGGTATGCAATCTTGGTGTTGTGAGTCTTGGCTCTGTTACCTTGGGCGAAAACGTTGTGTTTGTATCTACGTAATATGTAAGTCGTTTTTCGCAGTTCTATGGCCCTGAGTTCAGAATGAATGGCCATGATCTGCAATTTTAGTGTGTTAGAGGGGGTAATCTTGTTATTGTGTGTCAGGTCTGCGAGTTCTTTGATTAGTGTAGTATAATGTTTGACCCTTTGTTTCTTGGCATAGCTTGCTTGTTTAATAAGGAGGCCACGTATGACCGCTTTGTGTGCCTGCCATATAGTCTCAATCGAGCTATCGTCCGTGGTGAAAGAAAATCGTGAGGGAAGTGGGGAGAGCAGAACTTCGGTCGGATGCCCCATTTAAAGTGGGTCTCTTGGTAGAAGGCTACCTGTGCTTTTAGTTTGGTGGCCCCCGTCAAAGCCTGTCTACGTTTGCTGGGTGAATTCAGCCCCTTGGCATTAATAGAGATACATTTCAGTTCCATGTTGAAAAATCTGGAAATTTGCTGATAAGTAGGAATCGTTAGGTTTAGTGAAGACTAGAAAGTTCTGGGGATGAATGGAGTCTTCTCCAGCAGGAGAGGTGCTAGTGACTTGTTTTATATACGTGTCTATTAGTGATGTCGCGAACATTAAATTTTCGGTTCGCGAACGGCGAACGGGAACTTCCGCAAACGTTCGCGAAAGGGCGAACCGGGCGAGCTGCCATTGACTTCAATGGGCATGCGAATTTTAAAACCCACAGGCACTCTTTCTGGCCACAAAAGTGATGGAATAGTTGTTTCAAGGGGACTAACACCTGGACTGTGGCATGCCGGAGGGGGATCCATGGCAAAACTCCCATGGAAAATTACACAGTTGATGCAGAGTCTGGTTTTAATCCATAAAGGGCAGAAATCGCCTAACATTCCTAAATCACAATGGATATGGATTGACACCTGGCATATGACATATTGACACCATGACATATGGATTGACACCTGTCCTCAGAGCCCCTGATACACACTGACACAGAACAGAATAGAGACTGTTCCCCCTACATAGGGTCACTTGGAAGATATGGATTGACACCTATCCTAAGGATCCCTGATACACAGAGCAGAATAGGGACTGTTCCCCCTACATAGGGTCACTTGGCATATATGGATTGACACCTATCCTAAGGATCCCTGATACACACTGACACAGAGCAGAATAGGGACTGTTCCTCCTACATAGGGTCACTTGGCAGATATGGATTGACACCTATACTAAGGATCCCTGATACACACTGACACAGAGCAGAATATAGACTGTTCCCCCTACATAGGGTCACTTGGCAGATATGGATTGACACCTGTCCTCAGAGACCATGATACACACTGACACAGAGCAGAATAGAGACTGTTCCCCCTACATAGGGTCACTTGGCAGATATGGATTGACACCTGTCCTCAGAGACCATGATACACACTGACACAGAGCAGAATAAAGACTGTTCCCCCTACATAGGGTCACTTGGCGGATATGGATTGACACCTGTCCTCAGAGACCATGATACACACTGACACAGAGCAGAATAGAGACTGTTTCCCCCCACATAGGGTCACTTGGCAGATATGGATTGACACCTGTCCTCAGAGACCATGATACACACTGACACAGAGCAGAATAGAGACTGTTCCCCCTACATAGGGTCACTTGGCAGATATGGATTGACACCTGTCCTCAGAGACCATGATACACACTGACACAGAGCAGAATAGAGACTGTTCCCCCTACATAGGGTCACTTGGCGGATATGGATTGACACCTGTCCTCAGAGACCATGATACACACTGACACAGAGCAGAATAGAGACTGTTCCCCCTACATAGGGTCACTTGGCAGATATGGATTGACACCTGTCCTCAGAGACCATGATACACACTGACACAGAGCAGAATAGAGACTGTTCTTCCTACATAGGGTCACTTGGCAGATATGGATTGACACCTGTCTTCAGAGACCATGATACACACTGACACAGAGCAGAATAGAGACTGTTCCCCCTACATAGGGTCACTTGGCAGATATTGATTGACACCTGTCCTCAGAGACCATGATACACACTGACACAGAGCAGAATAGAGACTGTTCCCCCTACATTGGGTCACTTGGCAGATATGGATTGACACCTGTCCTCAGAGACCATGATACACACTGACACAGAGCAGAATAGGGACTGTTCTTCCTACATAGGGTCACTTGGCAGATATGGATTGACACCTGTCTTCAGAGACCATGATACACACTGACACAGAGCAGAATAGAGACTGTTCCCCCTACATAGGGTCACTTGGCAGATATTGATTGACACCTATCCTAAGGATTCCTGAAACAAACTGACACAGAGCAGAATAGAGACTGTTCCCCCTACATAGGGTCACTTGGCAGAAATGGATTGACATCTGTCCTCAGGGACCCTGATACACACTAACAAAGAGCAGAATAGGGACTGTTCCCCCTACATAGGGTCACTTGGCAGATATGGATTGACACCTGTCCTCAGAGACCATGATACACACTGACACAGAGCAGAATAGAGACTGTTCCCCCTACATAGGGTCACTTGGCAGATATGGATTGACACCTGTCCTCAGAGACCTAATTGTGTAATAATGGTAATACTATTACCTATTATATAATATTGTCAGGGGCAAGGAAATGTTCTCTAAATAGATGGGTATAGGCAGAGAGTATGGAGACCGGAGTGATAAAGTGTCAATAAGGTGATATAAAGTTAAATGTATCACAGACACACAGCCATACTTTCTCTTAGCTAGTTTCCAGAAATGCTGGATAGGTAGAAGGGCTATAAAGACCCAGAGAGGTCTATGAAGAATCCTCTAAACTAGCCCTAATCTCCTTAACCCCTTAAGGACACGTGATATGTGTGACATGTCATGATTCCCTTTTATTCCAGAAGTTTGGTCCTTAAGGGGTTTAAACACTTTCAAGGGTGTTCTAAGCTAAAGCTCAATCTAAACGTTTAGATGACTGCCTGATTTCCCATCACAGATGCTGGCTAAGAATAACAGTGTGCAAGACAAAGAGTGGGTCTAAGTGCCCATAGTGCAGTAAAGTGTCCCTAGTGAAGTGAAAAAGACAATAACGAGCTGACGCCCTATCAGGGGACGTGTATATGGCATCGATTTTTGGAACCGGGAGATGGAAAAAGATGCTTGGTCGGTCCTCCTACTTCAAATTTGGGGCACTGCGCGTGCAATCTAATGTGCCACCAGATAGGAGTGGTGTGTTAAGTAGTACTATTCCTATCAGTTTAACCCCCGCTTATGTGCCTTTTTTTTGGTTTGGTTTTTGAAGCCACAGTGCAGCACCAGAGGGCCGAAAAATTAGGCATGTACACATGCCTGAAAAATTAGGTATTGTAGCAGCCGCCATAAAAAATGATGTTTGTTTCACAGGCAGAAAGTGCCCTAAAACATTGTGGCTTGAACCCTAGTTGGTGGCGGATAAGTCACGCAAGTCAACCGGCATTCAGAGCTAAAATACAGCAACGTGTGGACCATTTTTAGCCCAAGTCAGCTCATCTCATCAGGCCTTTTTTAGTCGAATGTATCGCCCAGTGTCAGTCCCTTCGGGATCCATCCCTCATTCATCTTAATAAAGGTGAGGTAATCTAGACTTTTTTGACCTAGGCGACTTCTCTTCTCAGTGACAATACCTCCTGCTGCACTGAAGGTCCTTTCTGACAGGACACTTGAAGCGGGGCAGGCCAGAAGTTCTATCGCAAATTGGGATAGCTCAGGCCACAGGTCAAGCCTGCACACCCAGTAGTCAAGGGGTTCATCGCTCCTCAGAGTGTTGATATCTGCAGTTAAGGCGAGGTAGTCTGCTACCTGTCGGTCGAGTCGTTCTCTGAGGGTGGATCCCGAAGGGCTGTGGCGATGCTCCGCATGTCCTCCATCAACAACACGTCTTTAAAGCATCCTGTCCTTGCCGGCGTGGTCGTGGGAGGAGGAGGATGACTTTCACCTCTTCCCCTGTTAGATTCCCGTTGTGCTGTGACATCACCATTATACGCTGTGTAAAGCATACTTTTTAATTTATTTTGCAAATGCTGCATCCTTTCCGACTTGTTGTAATTCGGTAACATTTCTGCCACTTTCCGCTTATACCGGGGGTCTCGTAGCGTGGACACCCAGTACAGATCGTTCTCCTTCAGCCTTTTAATACGAGGGTCCCTAAACAGGCACGATAGCATGAAAGACCCCATTTCACAAGGTTGGATGCTGAGCTACTCATTTCCCGTTCCTCCTCCTCGGTGATCTCAATGAAGGTATGTTCTTCCCCCCAGCCACGTACAACACCACGGGTACCGGATAGGTGACAACGAGCACCCTGGGATGCCTGTTGTGGTTGGTCTTCCTCCTCCTCCTCAAAGCCACATTCCTCCTCTGACTCCTCTTCCTCACAATCCTCTTCCAGCGTTGCCACAGGTCCAGCAAGCGATGCTGATAAGGCTGTTTCTGGTGGTGATGGTGACCACAACTCTTCCTCTTCCTCTTCACGCTCATCTACGGCCTGATCCAGCACTCTTCGCAGGGCACGCTCCAGGAAGAAAACAAATGGCATGATGTTGCTGATGGTGCCTTCGTTGCGACTGACTAGGTTTGTCACCTCCTCAAAAGGACGCATGAGCCTACAGGCATTGCGCATGAGCAGCCAGTAACGTGGCAAAAAAATTCCCAGCTCCCCAGAGGCTGTCCTTGCACCCCGGTCATACAAATATTCATTAACAGCTTTTTCTTGTTGGAGCAGGCGGTCGAACATTAGGAGTATTGAATTCCAACGTGTCGGGCTGTCGCAAATCAAGCGCCTCACTGGCATGTTGTTTCGCCATTGGATATCTGCAAAGTGCGCCATGGCCGTGTAGGAACGCCTGAAATGGCCACACACCTTCCTGGCCTGCTTCAGGACGTCCTGTAAGCCTGGGTACTTATGCACAAAGCGTTGTACGATCAGATTACACACGTGCCATGCACGGCACATGTTTCAACTTGCCCAAATTCAATGCCGCCAACAAATTTGTTCCATTGTCACAAACCACTTTGCCGATATCCAGGTGCTGCGGAGTCAGACACTTTTCCACCTGTGCGTTCAGGGCGGACAGGAGTGCTTATCCGGTGTGACTCTCTGCTTTCAAGCAAGTCAAACCCAAGACAGCGTGACACTGCCGTATCCGGGATGTGGAATAGTACCTGGGGAGCTGGGGGGGTGCCGTTGATGTGGAGCAAGACGCAGCAGCAGAAGAGGACTCAGCCGAGGAGGTTATGGAAGAGGATGGAGTAGGAGGAGTAGAGGAGGTGGCAGCAGGCCTGCCTGCAAGTCGTGGCGGTGTCACCAACTCCTCTGCAGAGCCACGCATTCCATGCTTGGCAGCCGTCAGCAGCTTTACCCAATGCGCAGTGTAGGTGATATACCTGCCCTTACCATGCTTTGCAGAAAAGGTATCAGTGGTCAGATGGACCCTTGCCCCAACACTGTGTGCCAGACATGCCATTACTTCCTTTTGCACAATCGAGTACAGGTTGGGGATTGCCTTTTGTGAAAAGAAATTTCGCCCGGGTACCTTCCACTGCGGTGTCCCAATAGCTACAAATTTTTTGAACGCCTCAGACTCCACCAGCTTGTATGGTAAAATCTGGCGGGCTAATAGTTCGGACAAGCCAGCTGTGAGACGCTGTGCAAGGGGGTGACTTTCTGACATTGGGTTCTTACGCACAAACATGTCCTTGACAGACACCTGACTGTGGGCAGATGAGCGGGAACTGCTCAAGGCGAGAGATGGAGTGGCGGATGGTTGAGAGGGGGCAAGGAGGACAGCAGTGGTTGATGTGGCTGAAGATGCTGGACCAGGAGGAGGATGGCGGCTTTGAGTTTGTGTGCTGCTTGTACTCATGTGTTGATCCCATAGGCGTTTGTGATGTGCGATCATGTGCCTACGCAAAGCAGTTGTACCTAGGTGGGTGTTGGACTTCCCACGACTCCGTTTCTTTTGGCACAGGTTGCAAATGGCATCGTTGTTGTCAGAGGCAGACACACAAAAGAATGCCACACTGCTGAGCTCTGCAATGACGGCATTCTGGTGGTGGACACAGCATGCATTGATTGGCGTGCTGTCGGGCTGACCCCGGGTGCCGATGCATGCTTCTGACTGTGCCACTAGCTCCTTGCGACGACCTCCCCCTGCTTCCAACTCGTCTCCTCCTCCTCCTCTCTGTCTCCCCATCTGAACTTTCATCCTGTTCTTCTTCTTGCCGAGCGGGCATCCACCTGACATCCATGGACGCATCGTCATCATCAACCGCTTCACTTGTATCTGACAACTCAGCAAAGGAAGCAGCAGCGGGTACAACATCATCACACCGTACGTCCATGTGTGTAATGCTGCCTTCCTGAGACATAGCCCTGTTATCTACATCCTCTGGCAATAATGGTTGCGCATCACTAATTTCTTCAAACGGATGTGGGAATAACTCCTCTGACATACCAAGTGAAGCGGCTGTGGTGCTAGTGTTGGTGGTGGCGGCAGGCGAGTGAGTGGTATCTTGAGAGGTGCCCGAAGCTAAGCTGGAGGAGCTTGGGTGCGTCAAGGTTCCGAGCGGAAGCTGTAGAAGATTGGGTGTCCTGTGTTAGCCAGTCAACTATGTCCTCAGAACTTTTCGAGTTCAGGGTACGTGGCCTCTGAAAACTGGACATTATTCTAGGGCCAAAGGGAATCACAGCACCACGACCACGATGGCCCCTGCGGGCTGTCCTGCCTCTTCCTGTCATTTTTTTTTTTTTGGATTAGTGGTACTATGCGTGCAAGCTACTGTGAGACCAGATATGAGTGGCACTGTGCAGTGGCAGAGGTTGGCAGAGTACACGCTGTAGGCCTGACACACCCGCTTGAAGACCAGTAACTATTCAATCTATAACGGTGAAAAAAGTTTTTTGTTTTTAAATGCACGCAAAGTGGACTGGCAGAGGTTGGCAGAGTACACGCTGAAGGCCTGACACACCAGCTTGAAGGACACTGACTGCTATTGTAATAGATTAATTTATGCAAACCAATAAGTTTGAATGACTATCTGTTCCTGTCCAAATTAGAGATGATTAAATTGCGTATACGCAGAAGTATATTCACACTGAGACACAGGGTTCAGCTTGATGAAAGAACTTCGAGAAAATTTAATGGCATCTGTTAAAAAGCGGGCTCGCAGACCCTTTTAAAGGCAAAATTACATCATTGAAAGAAATCAAGATATGAGTAGAAAACATTGTCAATTGGCTTAGGTGTAAAGTGGTTAGTTAAATGCCCTCCCTACTGGGCGTGCCATCTTATGTCATTACTGTCGTCATAAAGTTCTCCTCCAGATTTCAGTGCCATCTTGCAAGCACGAGGAGTTCACTCGATGGGAGGGGGCTTTTGGCAGCTATCCATAATGAGCAACTGGCACGTTAGTCTTCCAAGGTTAATTCTTCAAGGCCCTTTTAGCAATTATACATTCTATTAAGACTATCTGCTACAGTGTTTCACTTAACAGGATTCTAGCTTTTCCTGCTGACACGCTATTTCTTGTGAACAAAGCAATCTTGTAAGATTTAAACTATGAGGCCTGAGAAATGAATATAAGAGTATAGTATTAAAGGGGCCCAGTAAGGGTATATTTTATAAGGGGCCTAATAATTCTACAACACTATTAGCTTACAGTGAAAAACTTTTTTTTTCTTTTTAAAGGCACGCTATTGTCACACCTGATATGTGTGGCAAAGTGGACTGAGAGAGGTTGACAGAGTACACGCTGAATGCCTGACACACCAGCTTGAAGGACACTGACTGCTATTAGCTTACAGTGAAAAACGTTTTTTCTTTTTAAAGGCACGCTATAGTTACACCAGATATGAGTGGCAAAGTGCACTTGCAGAGGTTGGCAGAGTACACGCTGAAGGCCTGACACCCAGACGCTTGCAGACAACTAACAGCTATTCAATCTGTTACAGTGAAAAAATTGTTTTTGTTTTTAAATGCAAGCTTAAGCTATTGTGACACCAGATATGAGTGGTGGCACTGGGCAAGTGGGCACAGTATCCACTGTGAGCCTGACACAGAAGCTGGCAGACAACTAACTGCTATTCAATCTATTACAGTGAAAAAAGTTTTTGGGTTTTAAATGCACGCTATAGAGACACCAGATATGAGTGGCAAATTACACTTGCTAAAGTTGGCAGAGCACACGCTGAAGGCCTGACACCCAGACGCTTGCAGACAACTAACTGCTATTAGCTTACAGTGAAAAACTTTTTTTCTTTTTAAAGGCACACTATTGTCACACCAGATATGAGTGGCAAAGTGGACTGGCAGAGGTTGGCAGAGTACACGCTGAAGGCCTGACACTCGCTTGAAGGACACTGACTGCTATTAGCTTACAGTGAAAAACTTTTTTTCTTTTTAAAGGCACGCTATAGTCACACCAGATATGAGTGGCAAAGTGCACTGGCAGAGGTTGGCAGAGTACACGCTGAAGGCCTGACATCCAGACGCTTGCAGACAACTAACTGCTATTCAATCTGTTACAGTGAATTTTTTTTTTCTTTTTTTAAATGCAAGCTTAAGCTATTGTGACACCAGATATGAGTGGTGGCACTAGGCATGTGGTCACAGTATCCACTGTGAGCCTGACACAGAAGCTGGCAGACAACTAACTGCTAAGAAAAAAAAAAAAAAGCAGACTGATGTTCTAGCCCTAAAAAGGGCTTTTTGAGGTGCTGTCCTTACAGCAGAGATCAAATGAGCCCTTCAGGACTGTAGTGGACACTGAATACCCTAGCCTAGCTATCAATTTCCATATCAAATGAGCAGCAGCTACACTTTCCCTCTTCTATCTAAGAATGCAGCTTCAGAATGAATCTAAAATGGATGCTGTCCAGGAGGTGGGAGGGTCTGGAAGGGAGGGTCTGCTGCTAATTTGCTGGAATGTGTCTGCTGACCGTGAGGCACAGGGTCAAAGTTTACTCAATGATGACGAATAGGGGGCGGATCGAACCGCGCATGTGTTCGCCCGCTGTGGCGAACACGCTATGTTCGCCAGGAACTATTCGCCAGCGAACCGTTCGGTACATCACTAGTGTTTATATGTAGACGTGTGGTTAGTGACCACTTACAGGTGGGTAGGGGGGGTAGAAGAATTCAAGCAGGGTGGGTAAAGGGTAAAACATATGTACAGTAAGCCATCAGGGGCAACGCAGGGGCATTTTGATGGCAGAATCATTGCTCTGTTGAGCCTGGGGTGGGTATGGGGGTAGATAGTCTGCCTGGTGTGAGACCCAGTGAGGCTGGTGAAGTTCTCTAGTTAGCAGGGTCCTCTGGTCTTTAATCCCTTGTGGGTAGGCAACGACATGGAGTCATTTGGGTAACCTGAGGTTCAGGGGAGCAGTGGTCTCTCAGGTACCGTGGCTTAATCCAAGGTGTGTCCATCCCCATATTGAGCGTAACTGTCAAATACTGTCATATTTCTAAAGGTGGGCTTAACAACAGTGGCGCTATATGTCTGTCCAACCGTAATTCACCTCTTTCATATTAAATGCACCCCCCTTATTATATATCATTTTAGTCTGGGGAAACAGGGCTTTCATTTAATATCAAATATTTAGCTATGAAACATAATTTAATATGAAAAAAAATGGGAGAAAATAAGATTTTTTTTTTTTTGTTCTACATGACATTTTAACGGTCAATGTCATAATACTGTTTTCTTTTACTGCAATAAAATACACATATTTGTATTCAGCAAAGTCTCACGTGTAAAACAGTACCCCCTATGTACAGGTTTTATGGTGTTTTGGGAAGTTACAGGGTCAAATATAGCGTGTTACATTTGAAATTGAAATTCGCCAGATTGGTTACTTTGCCTTTGAGACTGTATAGTAGCCCAGGAAATAAATTTACATCCATAATGGCATACCATTTGCAATAGTAGATGACCCAAGGTATTGCAAATGGGGTATGTCCAGTCTTTTTTAGTACCCATTTGGTCACAAACACTGGCCAAAGTTAGCGTTAGTATTTGTTTGTGTGTGAAAAATTTAAAAAACGCAAATTTTGGCCAGTGTTTGTGACTAAGTGGCTACTAAAAAAGACTGGACATACCCCATTTGAAATACCTTGGGTTGTCTACTATTGCAAATAGTATGCCATCATAGGGGTAATTTTCATTCTTGGGCTACCATAGCGTCATAAAGGCAACGTAAGCAATCTGGCAAATTTTAATGTGAAAAAAATGAAACACAAGCCTTATATTTGACGCTGTCATTTTTTAAAACACCATAAAACCTGTACATGAGGGGTACTGTTGTACTCGGGAGATTTCGCTGAACACAAATATTTGTGTTTCAAAACAGTAAAAAGTATTGCAGCAATAATATCGTCCATGTAAGTGCTGTTTGTGCGTGAAAAATTTCACTTTTACTGGCGATATCATCGTTGTAATACATTTTACTGTTTTGAAACACTAATATTTGTGTTCAGCGAAGTCTCCCGAGTAAAACAGTACCCCCATGTACAGGTTTTATGGTGCCTTGGAAAGTTATAGGGTTAAATATAGTGCTAGCAAATTAAATTCCCTATACTTTTGGCATGGGTTGTCAGGCAGGTCCCGCTAATTGTAATTAATTAGGATACCTAATTATGTAAAATTATCACATAAATATATGTGTAGAATTAATATATGTATATATATATATATATATATATATATATATACATATGTGTATATATACATATATATAATTTTTTTAAAATATTTTTATTTATATATAGGTGTATATATATAGTGATATACACGTATATATTTATGTATATAGATATATATATTATTTCGTTCTACATGTATTTTGATATGTATTATATATATATATTAATATCACAATACGGTTAGAACTAAATAAAACACATCTATATATTTTATTTGTAATTATTTTTTTATTTTATTTTTTTACGTATTTACATATTTTTTTTATATTATATATAAATATATATATAACAATAATTATATATATATATATTTAATCAGTATCAGTCTACGTGTAATTTGATATATATTGAGATATATATATATATATATATATATATATATATATATATATATATATTAAAATACACCTATACAGTGTATGTGTGTGTGTGTGTGTGTGTGTGTGTGTGTATGTGTCAGGGACCAGGAACCAGACAGAGACAGAACTAGATGCAAACACACCTTTATTAATAACTAACAAATAAATAACAAAAACAAAGTCCAGGAATCAAGCAGGGGTCAGTCACCAGAGCGGGTAGTCAGACAAGCCAGGATCAGGAGCACGGAGAGCAGCGGAGTCAGGAACAAGGCCGGAGTCAGGTACCAGGAACAAACAGGAAACACAGGAACAAGGAGACTTCTGGGAAACAGGAAACCACACAAGGGCAAGGAGGTTCTGGGATTTGCTGCTTAAATAGGCAGCACTGATTAGCAGCAGGGTTGATTACTACTCTCAGGTGAGTAACCGTGGCAACAAGCAGAAGGAGCTCATAGTAATTGCAGCTGAAAACTCATTCACTGAAACAGAAAGGGTTGCTGTTTAAAACAGCAAAGAAACCCTGACAATATGTGTATATATATACTTAGATCATATATATATAATATATATATATGATCTAAGTATATATATATTTTTTTTACACTGATTTAACTTATTTTAATTTGATTTTCAGTCATTACAGTTAGTCCCCCTGCTGGCATTGCTGCAGCCAGCTATCCCGGCCATGTGATTGTGAGGTCCTCGCAAGGACCTCACTCTCACATGGCCCGGGGGGGCTGAAGAGGGCAGACGTGCCGCGGGGGGCTCCCTGGGAGTCCCCCCAACTGCGATCGCCGGCGTGGGATCGCTGGCGACCGGGTAAGTGAAAAAAAAACGAAGGGCTTACTATTACACCATGCGGCGTTTAGAGCCGCTTTAAAAAGGACGTAATAGTACGCCATCCGGTCTTAAGGGGTTAAAGGGTTAACTGGTTAGGGAATAAGGCAATTGTACAAGTTCTGACAAAAACAGAAATAAAACAAAACTTAGAAATTTAACAATATGTCTGTTCAGTCATAATTTACCTCTTTCATATTAAGTGCACCCACATGCATTATATATTATTATGTTCAGCATAAATAGAGCTATTATTTCACATACAGTATGTATATATGGATCATCATTTAATATGTAATATAAATAAACTCTAAAAAATTATGAGTAATTGAATGTCAAAATACTGTTAGCTGTTATAGCAATAAAACACACATATTTGTATGTTGTGACGTCCCATGAGTAAAATTATGCTTAAAATGTACAGGTGTTTTGGAAAGTTACAAGGTCAAATAAAGAGCTTGCTAATTTCAGTTTTTACACATTGAGATTTGCCAGATTGGCTATATACAAAATATAGAGATGACCAGCACTCACGGTTTTCCAGAAGTTAAAAGTTGTAGGCTTTAATGAAAATACATATTAAAAAGAAGATCAACGTTTCAGTCCACGTCTGGGACTTTCATCAGGATGCTCCTGGAGTGGTAAGTCTTTACATTTACCTGTCACAGCACTCTGATTGGCTGGCTTAAAATTCAACTAGTAAGTGTGGAAAAGTTCTTTGGAATTTTCCCATGCTGTGTAATTTGACTCATAACTCCCTGATTCGGGACCCCTAGTCACTTTATTATTTGTGGTCCCCACCCATCGGTCATGGGTGCGGTCCTGGGGGGGACATTAGGTCCCCCCCCCATTATTTATTTTAGGGTCTGGGTGGGGACCAGGGGGGAGGTTAGGTCCCCCCCCATTTTTATTTTAGGGCCCCCACCCACCACTCATGGGTGGGGACCAGAGGGGACATTAGGTCCCCTCCATTATTTATTTCATTAGGGTCCCCACCCGCTGCTCATGGGTGAGGACCAGGGGGGACATTAGGTCCCCCCTTTAATTTATTAAAGTTAGTAAGCTGGATCAACTTCACAGAGGTGGAAATATCAAGGATAGATCCTGGATACTGAGGAAATACAAGGGTATTTCCTCAGTTGCCAGCTAAGCAAAGGCTGACAACACTGACAACCAGACTGAACAAAGGCAGAGGCTAAGAGAATAAAGATTGTTTTACCAAAAGAACCATCCAAGGGTTATGCACAGCTGCAGGGTAACCACAACATATCCACCCATGACCCACCCAGAGCAGTGCTGAAAGAACATCTGGGAGAAATAAGCATCACATAACACCAAACCCAAGTGGTTACCTGAAAGCAGACAACTGCATGCTCCAAGAACATGAACCAGTTGATCTGGGAGAAAGAAGCATCACATAACACCCAACCCAAGTGGTTACCTGAAAGCAGACCACTGCATGCTCCAAGAACAGGAACCAGTCACCATCACAGTGGGAAATATCAAACAATTAGAAGCCTACATGAAGAGTTTGTCAACCCTAGGACTTGTAATGAGCCATACTTATTGGATAAGAAACAATGCTACATGAATGCCTAGCAGCACCTGGCAGTACAAAGGAACCAGCTACTAGCAACAGGCTACCACCTTGACTAGCTAAAACAAGGCAGAACAATACTGGTTATGAAGGACCCAGACAAGGGAATAACATCATCTAATGACTGACCAATCACCTGCCTACTTACAACATGGATGATCCTGTCAGGCATCATAGCCTCCAAGATCGATCTGCATATGAGTCAGTATATGAGCAATACACAAACGTGGATTGAAAACAAGACCAGATGATCAAAACACCAACTGCTGGTAGACTAAACAGTCACATGGGATTCTAAGACGACACAGACCAATCTGTACTCAGCCTGTATTGACTACAAGAAAGCCTTTGACACAATGTCACATATGAAAATTGAAATGCTTGTCCCTATACAAAGGCAGCAAGGCACTAAGAGCCTTCACACAGAACATGATGAGCAAGTGGAAAATAACTTTAGAAGTCAATTGCAGGGCAATAACACAAGTGAACCTCAAACATGGCATATGCCAAGGTGATGTGCTACCCCATTGCTGTTCTGCGTAGGCCTCAAAAAAAGTTCTCAATATGAAATGTATTTATTTTGTTTTTATTTAGGGTTGATTAGAAAAAAAATGACTGAGCTGAAGCTTATTACAGAAAAAGAATACTCACATGAAAAAAATGAAAAACTATTATTTAGCATTTTAGTAAAATAATAGATTTAATTTAGAGTTTTGAATAATAACCCTTTAATAATATATTAATCAACAAAAACAAATCAAGAACATACCAATTAGACAAACAAATCGCATTATTCCTTTTTAGTTTACAAGATGGAATTGTTTATTCATGGAACAATTTATGGAGGTAAACTTTTTTTTTCATAGTGTTTTTCTACCACTAGATGGGGATAGTGAACAATTAAACATAAAGTACGCACACACTTTATGGCTAGGGATAAACTCAAATCAGTTGTTTTGATTTAACTTTATTAGGGATTTTCTACATTCAAGCTGAACATCTTAATGTGCATTTTGAAATTTGAGGACTATACTGTACCATTTATCTAATTCTTTAATACTGCAATAACACATGGAAACATAGAATGTGACGGCAGATGAATCATTCAGCCCATCTAGTCTGCCCAATTTTCTAAACACTTTCATAAGTCCCTGGCGTTATCTTATAGCTAGGATAGTCTTATGCCTAAACTCCCTCACTGTGTTAACCTCCACCACTTCAGCTGGAAGGCTGTTCCATGCATTCACTACCCTCTCTGTAAAGTGATAATTCCTGAAATATTTTTTAAACTTTTTCCCTTCTAATTTAAGACTATGTCCTCTTGTTGTGGTCGTTTTTCTTCTTTTAACCCCTTAACCCCTTAAGGACCAAACTTCTGGAATAAAAGGGAATCATGACGTACCAGACATGTCATGTGTCCTTAAGGGGTTAAAGACACATGACATGTGTGACATGTCATGATTCCCTTTTATTCCAGAAGTTTGGTCCTTAAGGGGTTAAATATAGTCTCATCTTTTACTGTGTTGATTCCCTTTATGTATTTAAATGTTTTTATCATATCCCCCTGTCTCGTCTTTCCTCCAAGCTATGCATTTTAAGATCCTTTAACCTTTCCTGGTAAGTAATATCCTGCAATCCATGAACCAGTTTAGTGGCCCTTCTCTGAGATTTCTGTGAAAAGACTAGGCTAGAACAAGATTTGAGTTTTGTTCAGAATATCATGATACAATCCTATGGGTAGAACATCAAGGTGTATCTACTTCTCTAATGAATTATGAGCAAAAACCTTATCTGGTATACAAGAGAATTAATACTATATAAAATGTGCCAAACATAATCATGTATTCATTGATAAAGCATGCACAATTATTTTTATTTATATATTTGCCTACGCAAAAGTAGCAACACCTGAGACTTTAAAGGCTTATTATCCAATTTATATTTTTGCATATTATTTACTGTAATATCTATACAACTAATTCTTAACCTCTGGATCAGAACCACAAATAAAACTACATGCTATTTTAGATGTGTGACGGTAGTCAGCATCACTGGGAGCAAAATGACACTTTACAATGGTTCCTAAATGGCTTCTATATCTCATTCACCCTGTACCCATTATAGGTGCAGGATGTTTATAATGTGTGTGTGTGTATACTGTTAAATATTTTGCCTGCTCTACTGTACTGCTGAGGATTGCTATAAACTAGGTGAATTTGGCTATGGAGCCTGTGTTAGCAACAGCAATATGCTCTATCTGAATAGCAAGGCTAGTTAATTTTCATATTTAGGTAGATTTGCATATTGCTATTTCTGCAGGCAGAAGAGATGTTTTATGTTTAATATTGTTTTTTCCACCCCTTTATAAAAATGTTTTTTTTTTATGTTATTATTTCCTGTATATTTTGTGACTAGAGTTGAGTGAATCCGGAATGTAAAGTTCTTTGTTTTTTGGACCCCGGACCCGTACACGGATATATCACTGTATGTTTGGGTTGGAGTTCGGTGTTCGGCGATTTAATGGTGCATTTTGAAAGGCTGCAGGGCAGCCAATCAACAAGCGTTTGACTCGTGTGCCCTTAGAAGCCATAACAGCCATGCCTACTAATGGCATGGCTGTGATTGGCCAGTGCAGCATGTGACCCAGCCTCTATTTATAAGCTGGAGTCACATAGCGCCGCACGTCACATGAGCTCTTAATAGTGTAGGGAGAGGATGTTGCCGCTTTCAGGGACAGATTAGGAAAAAATTCTGCAAACTAATACATTAGTGGGTTGCATTTCATATCTGAGAGTCAAATAGAAGCATCAAATACGACTGTTACATTGGAGTTTTAAAAAGTCATTTTTGTTTGTGCTAAATAGTACATTTGGGGTGTGCACTTCATATCTGAGAGTCAAATAGAAGTGTCAAATACTGCTATCACATTGCAGTTTTAAAATTGAAAACATTTTGGGTGCTAAAAAGTACATTAGTGGGGTGCACTTCATATCTAAGAGTCAAATAGAAGCGTCAAATACTGCTGTCACATTTCAGTTTTAAAACGTACAATTATTTAGATGCTAAAAAGTACATTAGTGGGGTGTTCTTCATATCTGAGAGTGCTAAATAGTAAATTTGGGGCATGCTCTTCATATCTGAGAGTCAAATAGAACCGTCAAATAGTGCTGTGACATAGCAGTTTTAAACATTCAAATTTTTCGGCTGCTAAATAGTACATTTGCGGCCTGCGGTGCACTTCATATCTGAGAGTCAAATAGAACCGTCAAATAGTGCTGTGACATAGCAGTTTTAAACATTCAAATTTTTCGGCTGCTAAATAGTACATTTGCGGCCTGCGGTGCACTTCATATCTGAGTGTCAAAAAGAACCGTCAAATATTTTGCTTACATTGCAGTTGTAAAAATTCTAATTCTTTAGGTGCCAAAAAGTCAATTTGGTGCCTGCACTTCATATCTGAGAGTCAAATAGAACCGTCAAATACTGTGGTTACAGCGCAGTTTGACCAATTCAAATTTTTTTGGGGTGCTTAATAGTACATTTGTGGCCTGCACTTCATATCTGACAGTCAAAGAGAACCGTCAAATACCAATATAACAATATTGTAATTCGGGGGCAAACGGAGAGGTCAGTTTATAGGGAAAACTGTTGCCTGGATACAATTCTAAAACAATTCCCATATGTCCTTTGCAGAGTTTACATGCTGGAAAAACACAGGTGCCAACTGCTGTGGCTTTCTGCAGTGTGCAGACCAGCAAGGGTTGAGGAGTGGGTGGAAGATGATGTGGAGGATGATGAGGTCCTAGACCCCACATGGAATCAAGGTCATGCGAGTGATGTGTGCAGTTTGGAGGAAGAGGCGCTGGTCACACAAAGGAACCAGCACAGCATAAGAGGGAGCAGAGTGCAAAAGCACAGCGGCCGTCCCCTAGCGCTCGTCGGCATGTATTATCTTTAGAATTCCCGCAGTTATCCAAGTAACAGATGGAGTGATAAAAGCAACCATAACAGATTTAACGAACCATTCACAGTTTCGCAGTCCGGTGACCGGGACCCAGACACTGTCTGGGCAGTGGTCGGATGACCGAGACCCAGTACGCCTGATGTTGAAGTTAGGAGTCACAGTGTATAATGGATTAGCAGAGTCTGGTGCAGGGTAACCGCACGCCCCCTGGTGTTGAGCACCAGCGTTTGTGCGGACACATACCAGGACCAGCAGCTTCAGTAAAAAAGAGTACTGGATACCAGAAGCCATCACCAGACTGATCCGCAACTTGGAACAGGATGTGACAGTCACTGTAGCGGCTGTGCGTGCTTTCGGCATTCTCACCCTGCTGCTGCTCGCCTGTCTGCGCTGCATTGTAACTTTGGCCTTCCCTTTCACCACCTCATTAGACTGTGCGAGCAGCAGCACGGGTCAGTTGCTCTGCACCAGACTTACCCTCCAATTGATCAGTGTTAAAGGATTTCAAGTGGATTCATTACAATTACAGGGCTTCTAAAGAGTCCTGTATTGTTATTTGTCGTCACTACCTTCCCGCGTCGGAAGTGGGTCATTTGCACGCCTGCTGCCTTCCTTGCATGTGGTAGCCGTTTCTCAGGCTCCCTCTCTGGAATCGAACCCTGATTCCCTGTTACCTGTGGTCACCATGGTAGGCGCAGAAAGTGGCATCGAAAGTTGATATGGATGACATACGAATGTGTCGTTGTCTTGTTGTTGGGGAGCCCATTGAAAAAGTGCTCTAGCATGACGAGCTGGGTGATCTCCTCCAGGAACTTGGCTTGAGTGGGAGTTGAGCCAGTTCTGGGTGGACATTGAGATGCGGCATGCCCACTCCTCATGGGAGTCCTTCTCCCCTTTCCGGGTCTCCCTAAACTTTGGCGGCATTGCTCTGGGGTGACCGCATACCGGGCCAGGAGGATTTGGGTAGTACAGCCCGGTAAATATCTGCTGCCTTCCACACTAGTTTGCTGGTCAGGATGGTGACCCAGTCGCTGGGGTCCACGTCTTGGAGTAAGCACTGGCGCTCAAAGTCTTGTAAAAAGTAATCAATGCCTTCTTCTGCTTCCTTTAAGTCTTTGAAGGCATTGTATGGTAGCTTGTGGGCCAGGGTGGTTGTGCTTCCCGGCGCCCTCTGCTCCCTTCTTCCTTCATCTGTTTTCATGAAGGTCGCCCTCTGTCTATTGGCTTGCACCTCCAAAAAGATCCTGCTGACAATCTCCTCTGAGGGTGACTCTCGGTAATATGCCAGGTGCCGTTACACCTCCTTGCACACTTCCTCCTCATCTCCGGCCCCTGACTGGGGTTCGTTGCCTCACTGCATGCCTGGTCGTCCTCTATGAGTGCAGCAGTCAATTCGGCCTTGTTATGCCCACCAGGCATTATTCCTCTGGCTTCACACAAGTCCTGCAGTGTAGGTTGCTTTAGAGCACTGCAGTCCATGGGTCTGTTGGCAGGGACATGGGATCCCGCCGCTTGCCACCAATTGAAGAGGGACATGGGTAACCAATGGTTATCCCCTTTGATTAGAATATGTCCATTTCCCCAGTAACTGGATGGGACACAGTTCCAGGATACAACGTTTGACAATCTTTACTTGGGCACACAACTTTGCCTCCTGTTGCCTCATCCTCCTACTCAACTTCTTCCTCCTCATCTACCACCTCCTCATCTGGTCAGTGTAACACCTTCACCACCAACTTCAGCACAGCCAGGGGGAAATGACAGCAGGCTCATATGTTTTGGGGAAAAACCCCACACCATTCAGGAGCTGTGGACGGGCATGAAACAATAGACTGATGAGTGGTTGTTGCCACTGAGCCTCAAGCCCGGCCTGGTGGTGTGCGATAATGGGCGAAATCTCGAAGCAGCTCTGGGCCTAGCCGGTTTGACGCACATCCCTTGCCTGGCGCATGTGCTGAATTTGGTGGTGCAGAAATTCCTGAAAAACTACCCAAATATATCAGAGCCGCTGCAGAAAGTGCGAGCCATCTGTGCACGCTTTTGTGTTCTCACCCTGCTGCTGCTTGCCTGTCTGCGCTGAAGCGTAACTCCGGCCTTCTCGCTCACCGCCTCATGAGACTGTGCAAGCAGCAGAAGGCGATAGTGTAGTTTCAGCTGCAGCAGGGTCAGTCGCTCTGCAGAACAGTTTTTTTTTTGTATGTCCCAATATTTTGGGGGCTACCCCAATTAAAAAACAAAAACAAATACAAACAAATAAAAAACAGTGTTGGCTATCTCCTCCACCGCCGCTTCCACCTACACCGCCACGGTCACCGCCTCCTAAACCTATGGGTCACTTAGTATAAATTATGTACACAATAGCAGAGGCTTGTGAAGGCCTTTTCTCCATGCATCAGGAGTTGAGCATTTCTCCATGCATAAGGACTGCAAGAAATGCATCGCAGGCCGCAAATGTTTCTTTTTTTTTTAAATGTCCCAATATTTTGGGGGCTACCCCAATTAAAAAAATATATATATAAAAAAAACAGTGTTGGCTACCTCCTCCACCGCTGCTTCCACCTACACTGCCACGGTCACCGCCTCCTCAACCTATGGGTCACTTAGTATAAACTATGTACACAATAGCAGAGGCTTGTGAAGGCCTTTTCTCCATGCATCAGGAGTTGAGCATTTCTCCATGCATCAGGACTGCAAGAAATGCACCGCAGGCCGCAAATGTTTTTTTTTTATATGTCCCAATATTTTGGGGGCTACCCCAATTAAAAAATAAATAAATATATATATATATATATATATATATATATATATATATATATATATATATATATATATATATATATATATATATATAAACAGTGTTGGCTAGCTCCTCCTTCTCCACTACTGCTTCCACCTACACCCCCACGGTCACCGCCTCCTCAACCTATGGGTCACTTAGTATAAACTATGTACACAATAGCAGAGGCTTGTGAAGGCCTTTTCTCCATGCATCAGGAGTTGAGCTCAGTTTAAACAATGAAAGAAAATACCCTGCACTCCAACCCTCTCTCAAATGGATAATTCTGGTGATCCTCCTGACAGCCATGCTTTAGATTTTGATTTATGTTCTTCCAAAGTTAAATTTAAAGATTCCATCTAGTGCTATTTTGTGGCTCAGCTGTATTTTTAATTGTTAGGTATTTTAAGTTATTTTAAGTTATTTCCCTATCCACATTTGTTTGCAGGGCACTTATCCTACTCTTATCCCCATTTTACTTCCTTTTACAGCCCTCTAGCCCTTTCCAGGACTTTTTTAGAGGCATTTTTGTGCCCAAAAGTTTGGGTCCCCATTGACTTCAATGGGGTTTGGGTTCGGGGTCGAGTTCGGGGTCAAGTTCGATCCCGAACCTGGACTTTTTTTCAAAGTTTGGCTGAACCCGCCGGACCCGAACATCCAGGTGTCTGCTCAACTCTATTTATAACATGTTTTGGTTATTTGAATTTTATTATGTTTGTCACAGCAATGCCTATGTAAAAATCATATGGGCTAGTCCCAATCCTGTGTGGATTTGTAGGAATCTTAGCGACAGAGTCTTTGAACTTGTTTGCTGGTTGCAGGATCCCTCTAGCCCTGGGATAAAGCAAGAGAGCTAGGCCTGAGAGCTGCAAGTGTCTTTATACTGTGATATGCAAGTTATAAATGTAGTACTGGTTGCACTCACAAGAAATCAGTACAAAGAGCACCTTAAATCACTCCCTTATGGGAATTGAGGCTGTAGTCTCACCCACTCTCCTTTGCTCATGGAATTGCTGGTCTCCCCAGGTAAGGATTTCACAATGATCAGGATCAAAATGATAAAGATTTATTTTAGGCACAATATGCCCATAAAATACAACGATTATATGAAAAGTGATATATAAAAACAGTCCAACGCGTTTCTTCCACGCAAGGTGGATTTCCTCAGGGACAACCAATAAATGAATAAATCATAACACAATAAAACTGCATTCTAATCTGATCCCCCCCATAATTCTGATCCCCCCATAATTCCTTTAAATAGGGCTAGCCCCTTATCTTGATAGGTAAATCCTGGGTTGTCAAGGCTCCTGATAGTTTTCTTCTTCTCCTGTAGTAATCCTTCGGTGTGGGTGCATCTTTCTACCTCAGACGCGATCACTTTACCATCTTTAACACAGTATGGCCATATGGTGGAACTGAATCCCCATATATTTTTGCTTACATAGGTGATTTTAAGTAGCCTTATACAATGTGGCACTGCATTGCTATGTGTGCACTGTTCCTTAGTATGTATTATTTATTTATAAAATATTTTACCAGGCAGGATACATTGAGATTTCTCTCAAGAATATCCTGGGTCCACAAACATTGCATTGTTACAAAAAAATACAATATACAAACACACCTATATAAATTTAACACATAACAGGTAATAAATATAGTCAACCATGACAGGTGCATTCTGTATTGAGGTATATTGCCAAAGATCTATTAAAAGATTTTAGATTGAATGAAGATTTGACTGTCTCGCTGAGGTTATTGCATAATTGCGGTTCTCTGTAGGAAAATAAGGATCGAGCCACTTTATTATTGTATTGCGGTATGCTAAATATCGTGCTGGTACTGGATCGGAGGTTATAGGAAGTGGGAACAGCTGGGGAGAGCATTCTACTTAGGTAGGGTGGGAGCTTCCCAAAAAAGCTCCTATGCAAGGTTTGAAAGATGAAAAGTGTGTTGGCATTCCAGTGCTAGCCAGTTTAGCTCTTTTAACACGTGTCAATGGTGGGTAAAGTTATTACATTCTAGTACAAAGCAGCAGAATGGATTATATAACGTGCTAAGTTTACTAAGGTTGGTTTGCGATGCAGGTGCATGCATGACATTAGCATTAGTTTCCTTACTGTAGGGCTTTTGTTGGATTTGTTTCTGTACAGGGCACCTAGTTTTGGGCAACGTTTTGAAGAGATTTTTAAATGTGAAGGCCAAAGGATAGATTGGGGTCTAGCAAAACCTAGCTATTTTAAAGAACAGACTGCTGTCAGGGTGCTATTTGAATTTGTTCTGATGCATAGTTGTTGATTTTGTAGTTTACGTCATTTAGGTACAGTTCCAAAGATCATCGTAAACTGTTTTGTCAGTGTTTAGGAAGAGTTTGTTAACTGCTATCCACTTTTCTATCTCTGTAAATTGGTATAACAAGAATCTGTGCGGTTGGCTGAAAGAGGGAGGTAAACACGCGATCAGTTATTGTAAAGCTGATCGCGTGTAATTCACGATGTATGCCGGCCGCATACTGAGCATGTGCGGCCGGCCCGGGGGGACTGATGGCAGTATGCCATGATGTGGTTGGCGGCATATAGGCGCAACCTCATACTGGAATGATGACATATTATGGTTGGCGGCATATAGTTGCAACCTGCAGCTAATAGGACTAGTTGGAGAGAGGGGAGGGGGATTGGGCTGGACAATGGCCTGTGTACAAATAAGTATATAGGTATACACAATAAAACACATTTTAAGATGTATAAATACACCCAACAGGACACAGTAAAAAATATCAATAATAACATGAACAGCCTGGTAGTAAAACATAGTAATTACAAGAAGAGAGGTGCAGGTATAAATAAAAATAAAAATGCATAAAATTATATAAAATTGAACACGTCAAAGTCTGCATTTAGACCCTGGGGGGTTAATGTTTTCAGGTTAAATACCCATTCCATCTCTGTTTTACCTAAAATATTTTTGATGTTGCCGCCTCTCCAGAGGTTGACATATTTTATAACACCAATAAATTTGAGTAATCTTGTATTGTTGTTATGTATACAGAAGTGTTTTGAGACTGATTTAAGTATCACTTTCTTATATTCCTACAGTGTTCACTCAGTCTGGTCTTAAGGCTTCTTGTCATCATCCCTACATACTGGAGGCCACAGTAGATAAATTATGTTTTTACTGTCACAGCTAATAAAACCTTTAATAGGATATGTTTTGTTTGATTTGAATAAAGTGGTCTTTGGTGGGATAGATGGGTCAGTATTTTTACAGACGATACATCTTTTACATTTATGGAAACCACTGGCATTTGGGAAAAAGGTGGAAGGAATAATATTGGATTTGTCTTTTTTTAGTAAAATTTCTGGTTAAAATAGACTTAAAATTTGAGGCCCATCTAAAAACAATATTTGGTCTATCTGGTATAATATTATTAAGTATATCATCTTGTTTTAAAAGATGCCAGTGTTTTTTAATTATTTTTTTCAGGTGGCTACTTTTGTTATTAAAATTAAAAATAATAGGTAAAGATATATTATTAGTATTTATTTTATCCTTATATGTTAAAAGGTCAGTTCTTTCTTTTTTTCTTCACATTTTCTATAGTGTTATTGAGCTGGTTAGATGGAAAAAAAAATTCAATAAATTTTTCTTTTAAGAATTCAGCTTGTTTGTCAATCTTGTAAAATCTTGTAACTGAGAGTAATTTCTACGTAAACATAGGAATTGGCTCTTTGGAGCACTTTCTAGCCACGGTTTGTAGTGACAGCTAGATTTTTCTATTACAGTATTGACACATATTTGGTTGTCTTGAATAAAAATGTTTAGGTTTAAAAAATTAATGGATGTTTTGCTAAATTAGTGAGATAAAATAATGCCCCTATTATTGTCATTTAAATAGTTGATAAAATAAATAGTTGTATCTTCTGTACATATTGCAATCGGTCTGACACATATGATCGAAACCAGATTAGCGGACGATCACCAATGTCTGAGTTTTTAAGTTTTTGCAAAATAATGCCATGGTCTGCTGTGTCAAAGGCTTGGCAAAATCAAGGAAAATAGCTCCAGTTAAGTCTCCTTGTTCCATGTCAATTTGGATGTCATTGCAAACGTTTAAGAGGGCATTGAGGGAAACAGCAAATAGACATTGTGGGAAAGTAGCAGAACTGGAGGTGTGAGTTGAGTGTACCCTTTAGGAGAGAGCAAGAGGAAGGTTTGAGAGATAGAAGTTACTCTTGGAGGCCATAAGCAATCTTAAGAAGATGGGTTTTGAGGGACTTCTTAAAGGATTGAAGGCTAAGGGAGAGTCTGACAGAGGTAGACAGGCTGTTCCAAAGGAAAGAAGACACCCGTGAGAAGTCTTGCAGGCGTGAATTTGCAGAAAGGATGCGAGCAGCAGACAGGAGAAGGTCACCAGTAGAGTGGAGAGACAGAAAGAGAGGGCATACATATGAATCAGTGAAGAAATTTATAATTTTAATGTTGATAATATTCACATAGTTTCTTGTGGATGGATTTTTCCAAGATTTTTTTTTTTTTAAATTCTTTATTTTTCTCAGCTCATGAAAAGGAGTAGCATTACCATGTAAAGCACATGCAGTTTGAAATATATCATTGCAACAGCACAGTTAGACATTTGATGGTACAGCACAAGTTGCATGGATTTACTTGTGAGTGAGTCGGTGAGTTGAGGTGTTTTGTTTATTTTGTAGTGTGAGCCTGGCGGAATGCCATGTGAGTATGGTAGCCACTGGGTGCTCTTCGTGGAAGTGGTGCCTGTGCCAAGATTTTTGACAATACTGGGAGCAATGATATCAGGTGATAGTTAGATACCAAAGTATCATCACCACTTGTATGGATAGGTACTACTTTTGCAGTCTTCCGAAGTTTGGGTATGTATCCAGACACCAGGGATTCATTGGCAGGTTTAGCCATTGCTTCAGCAACATTGATGGGATTTGATCTGGTCCAAACTGGTTTTTCATTTTTAAATTATTAAGTAGTTTATTAATGAGACAAACTAAAAGCTAATAGTGAGATTTAGACTATAAGACTATAAGAGTAGTGTTAACCCCTTAAGGACACAACTTCTGGAATAAAAGGGAATCATGACGGAATATGTCCGTTGTGTGTCCTTAAGGGGTTAAGGAAGTTCCAGTTCAATATTCTAATATATGGTGTGTTCAAATTAATATATGGTGTGTTCAAATAAAGTTAACTATGTAACACAGAACTATTAAAAAATATGAAAACCCATGCCTTTATAATAATGTATATAGTTATTGTGTAACAGATAGAGAGATATGCTATTAAATATGTTGTACTAAATGTCTGGAACAAACATGCTCATTAAAGATTATGAGTTGGTGATTTTGCAATGTTGGAACATTGCAGTTTTGTGCAGACACGCCATCTGTTATTTTCTGACTATCACATTCCAAGAAATAATCCCATTATACATGATTGAATGCACCTTTGTAGCTATCAGGTATCTGGCTTCTTTTTATTAAATATGGTAAAAGCAAGTATTACATTGTACACGTGGTAATATTGATTGTGTAGTGTCATCACTTCTAAACTTAAATTGTTGACTATAACCACTTACAATGTGCATTAGTTCTATCAGCATTTCTCTACAATGCATGTTTAATTATTCACTGTCCAGTCTATGTTGCCTGTTTAAGGTATATGACACACACAAACACATACACACACTGATTTCCTCACTTCTCCTGGATGGTATATATTCCTCATTCTACCGGTCTGGGAGTGTAGGAAAGTAGATGCTCTAGAGATGTTTGTCACACTAGAGTTCCAATAATCAAATCAGATTGTCTTACAGCCAAAATGTGTATCTATTCAAACATACACACCATTTGAAAATAACAAAGTCTTTGCACACATCTGGACAGATTATTAAACACTTAATACCGTGGATACCGTGAAATATGTGACAATTATAGAAAAGGGTAGTAGCTTAGTAACCGATCTATGATTAAAGCCATGCATTATACAAATGGTTATACCTAGGGGTAAAATATAATTTACACAAAGGACTTTCTATATACATGTTTCAATGAATGCCGTTACAAAGAGACTTCTCTTCATGGGAGTCTGGCTTAGAGCTACTGTAGCTCAAACTGCTAAAATAAACTTAATGCTGGCTAAAATAGAAAAGTGTCAGAACACACAGTGCATCACAGATGGCTGTGCATGAGGCTACACAGCCATAGACTGTTTAGAGTGCCCATGATGACCCCTATCCACTACCGAAAGTGCCTTCAATAGGGACTTGAGAATCAGAACTGGACTATGGAGCAATAGAAGAAGATTTACAAAGGTCTAATGAGTCACATTTTCCTTTAGATCAGGTGGATGGCAGAGTGTGTGTGCATCGTTTACCTGGGAAAGAGATGGCAGCAGATGAATTATGGAAGAAGGCAGGCTGGGGGAGGCAATGTTCTGCTTGGAAACTCTGGGTCTTGGCATTCATGTGGATGCTATGTTAACAAGTACCACCTACCTAGATATATTTGCAAACCACGTACATCCCTTCATGGCAATGGTGTTACCTGATGGCAAAGGCCTCATTTTGCAGGATAATGCACCCTGCCACACTACAAAAAATGTTCATTTTGCAGGATAATGCACCCTGCCACACTACAAAAAAAAATTCATTTTGCAGGATAATGCACCCTGCCACACTACAAAAATTGTTCATTTTGCAGGATAATGCACCCTGCCACACTACAAAAATTGTGATTGTGAGTTAGGGTTAGGGGGTCTGTAACACTATGGGTAGCTATCTTTGGTTGAGTTAGGGTTTTGGTAAGGCAGGATTTAAGGTTACAGGAATTTATAGCAAAGATGAAGGCTTGCTATCACTCACCATTTATTTCTCCTTCCAATGTGCCAGAGTAAAAAAAAACACAGTGCTTGGCATTGGTGGGACAGAGAAAATAGATCCTTGTCTTTAACACAAAGAAATACTTAAAGAATGCTGGGCTTAAACGGTTTTTCCTCTTACAACTATGGAAATGTCCTTGCCGGCTTATTATGTAAGTATGAAGTTTCTGATCTGAAATCTACAAAATATTTTTTGTCACAAATTATACAAGCATGTGTGCGTTGTTTTACTTTATTAATGCATAAACAAATAAGAACTTCTTCCAGTTACACTGTAAATCTTCTGTTGAGGGTGTATTTTTTAAATTTAATTAGGAGTGTTGGACAATTTCCTAATTGATGAAAACACCAGATTTTTGTAATATTCTAATTTATGCAAGTGAATTTCTTTCCTTCCATTTTTTTTTCTACTAATGTATTTTTAAGGTAAATAAATGACAGTGTTTTCTTAGTTCATTGTCATTGATGTTTATGATTGTCTGCCCTAGAATAAGTACAGTAGGTTCTGTAAGTTGCTTCAACTAAAATACTTCTTAAGACATTTTAGTCTCTTTTAATTAAGTGTCCATTAATATGTTTTTTAATGGCAAATTTTACATCTTTGTTTTTTAGGACATAAATAAATGGATTTATTAGAGGTGTACCCACAGTATATAATAAAGATATCTGCTTCTGTAGACTGAAGGTAGGGAATAGAAAAATAACAACATAACTAAATATTCCGGATATATAGAAAATTACTACAACAATAAGTTGAGAAGTACATGTTGTCAACATTTTCTGCAGATTCTGAGATTTTGACATTTGACAGACCGCAAATGTGATATGGGTATAGGAAAGAGTAGTAATGCCAAATGAACTCAGTAGGACAGCTGAAGCAAATATTGAGCATACAAGTTCAGCAAGTCCATCCCCATTGCAGGATAATCTCAAAACAGGTACTAAATCACAGAAAAAATGATCAACTTTGTTAGAGCCACAAAATGTTATTTTTGATACCATGAATATTGGGACAATAGGAGTTATGAAACCAGCAATCCATGAGCCAAGTGACAGTTTTACACACATCTTGCTGTTCATAATTGCAGTATATCGAAGTGGTTGACAAATAGCAACATAGCGGTCAAATGCCATAGATGCCAACATAAAATTCTCAGTACAAGCAAGGGAAAGAAACAAGTATAACTGTGTAAAACAAGAAAAAGATGATATTTGTGTGACATGTATTAAGTGTACTTTGATAATTGTAGGAAAAATTACTGAAATATAACATATTTCTAAGAAGGAGAACACAACCAGGAAGAAGTACATGGGTGTATGTAGGGTCCTTTCTTCTTTAACAACAAATATAATAACAGAATTACTAAACAATGTGATAATGTAAATAGTAGAAAACATAATCAAAAACACAATTATTAAATTACTTTGCATGTTAAAACCTATGATATAAAAGTCAGTTGAAAATGTATAATTTTTCATGATGATTTCATAGCCTTTTATTTTTTCTATAAATCTTTTTTTTTCTTCTTTGTTCTTCTTATATTGATAATGGAGAAACTGAAACAAACAAGCAAAAATCAATTAAATAAAATGAATCACACGTATGCAGTATTTCCTACAAATCTGTAACTTTTTCATATTATTGAATTGGGTTTAGTGTTTAGAGTCTCCTACTCCCATCCTTACATTTAGTGCTTTGAAAGATTGAATGCTTAACAAGAAACCACATCAGCTTGTCTCCTATGTGCTGCTTGGACTAATGAGGAAGAATAGGCTGAATTAGCAATGGGTGGCAGTGACTGACCTCTTTCAGCTGATCACAGTGTCCATTGCTAGTATGAACTGGTATGGATAAAGATGAGTATAATCATTGGCTTAGCTATAACTCCAGTGAGGGCCTGGCTGTGTGCAGCCAAGGACCTTCATTCGGTGTTAAACTGTTCAGGAATGGAATGACAGGGGACTCCAGGCACTATAAACAATTTTACGATTTGAGTTTTCAAAGTGTTCAACATCTGCTCTAATGCAGGCCATACTAATTTACTGCAATGGGGAATAATGTAGAAAAGCTCTCAGTCAATTCCATGCTCCTGCCCTCTAAACATCTAAACCTCAAAGCACTAATCATATAAAGAGACCTTGCTCCAATTTTTCATTGAAAATATTTATTCATCCATGAAACATCCATGCTAGTGAATCCAGCTTCATTTCAGCACTGTAGTGCCTAAAGCTTTAACAAATGAACTACAGTTGAAACACCCATGCACCTTTTTATACACTAGAAATTAATTTCTCCCTATCAGGACTTATGCCAGGATTTATTACCAGTTGACTTTCTAAAAATGGATGGAAATTACATCACTCCTCCCTCCACAGTGAAGGAAAGTAAACAAACATTATTAATGTAATCTAACAAACAAGAGAACCATAATGGCTTTGATGTCATTCAAATCAATACAGAAGTTATTGCAGGTTGATATTGCACTTTGTTAATCTCTGCATTTTACAGGTGTCATTTTGCTTCTAGGCTAACCTTTAAAATACATATTGAAATATAACAGATTATGTGTTGTCTTAACACTTCAATCCCCTCTGATATTTCTGTAAATGATGAATCAATACATTAAACATTTAAATTATGCAACATTACAAAATTGCAAAATGTGTGTAAGTAAGTAGAAGTAGGCAGAAGTATAGTTAGGGGTGTTGCAGTGGCTGTGATATGTTTGGATTTTGCCAAGGCATTTGATACAATTCCACACAATAGATTAGTGTCCAAACTCAAAGAAATCAGTCTAGATGAAAATTCTTGTTCTTAGGTAGAACATTGGCTTAAAAATAGAGTACAGATAGTTGTCATTAATGGTACATTTTGAAGCTGGACAGAGGTGGCAAGTGGTGTCCATCAGGGTTCTGTTTTGGGACCCCCTCTATTTAACATGTTTATAAATGATCTTGTAAAAAAGTCATGTTTCAGTGTTTGCAGATGACACAAATCTCTGTAAAGTAATTCAATGTGAGCAAGATATTACTTTGCATCAGAGGGATTTATATAGACTGGGGGACTGGGCACTTAAATGGCAGATTAATTTATGCACTTCGGCATAAAGAATGCACAAGCAACTTATACACTTAAAGCAAATTAGGGATAACAATGCATGAGAAGGACTTGGGAATTGTTATAGACAACAATGTGCACATGCAACAATGTGCAATGTCAATCAGCAGTGGCTAAAGTCAGTACGGTATTGCCATGCATGAACAAGGACATTAATTTCTTTGGATGAGAATATTATTTTGCCTCTTTATAAATCGCTGGCAAGATCACATCTTTAATATGCTGTGCAATTTTGGGCACCTGTTCTAAAGAAAGATAGTATGGCACAAGAAAGAGTACCGAGGCGGGATGCAACATTAATAAAAGGAATGGAACATTTTAGCTATGAAGAAAGGTTACAAAATTTAAACCTCTTTAGTTTAGAAAAATGTTACTTCAGAGGGGATATGATAACATTATACAAACATATCCAAGGCCAATACAAACAATTGTGTGGAAATCTAGTCACAAACAGGACTTTACATAGGACGCAAGGCCACGTGTTTAGACTGGAAAAAAGATGTAGTCTAGGGCAAAGGAACAGTTTTCTTACTGTAAGAACAATAAGAATGTGGAATTCTCTGCCTGAAGAAAAAAACAATTCAGAGTCCGTACATGTTTAAACAGCAACTAGATGCATACTTGCAAAAGCAGAATAATTAAGGATATACTTTTTCAATGTAGGGTAATAGCTTCTTGATCTAATGATAAATCTGACTGCCATTCTGGGTTCAAGAAGGATTTTTTTTCCTAGTTTGCTGCAAAATCGGAAGTGTTTCAAACTGGGGGTTTTGCCTTCTTTTGAATCAACAGCAAATATACAAATGTGAGGAAGGCTAACTTGATGGACACATGTCTCTTTTCAGCCTATGTAACTATGTAACTATATGTATAAATGCTGTTTTATCCAATATTTGTGTACTAGCAATACATCAAATGTTTGGAATATCTATTATGCTAATATTTTTAAAACAAGGATGTTTAATAAATAATAGATTAATGGCTGACTCCGATTCCAATATGAAAAACACTCACCACATGAAGACAATATTCCTGTATTCTATGCTGTGAACATCTTGTCATTTCCACTTTATAATGATTTCCAATTTCCCCTTTATAAAGTTGTTTTAATGTCTCAGGTGAAAAACTATAAGAGGTCCCAAGGGACTTCACTCCTTTAGGGCTTTGCATCTCTTCAATACGAACATAATACAAATTTAACCGACAATAAAAATTTCAAGAAAACTGAAAATTACTGTAAGCAAGATATCATCATGCATTTAGGGTAATTTCTTTCTGCAAAACGTGAATTTCCCATTACTTATTTTTAAAATATATACAATTTAAGAATTTTGATAAATTTAAATTCTAGTAAAATAATGTTTGCAAACCTTAATTTATAATACATGTAACATGTATGATATTATTTTGCACACCACGTTCAAACTGATTTCAGGTCCCCACCCTTGAAATGTAATCAATATGAGACTAAATAATTCAGAAGCTGTGAACAGAAACTTACTCACATACAACATAGGTGGCAGTGTGAAGTGTTGTGAGTCCTTTCCCACTTGCTACTTTTTTCTAGCTAGCATAAAGTTATGGAAGCGAGAGCCATTTTGCTACCCCCCACCCCCCACCCCCACCCCCACCCCACGCCCCCCCCCACCATTTATTAAAAGCAAAACACTATACAATTTAGCTGATACAGGTATACTTACCTTCATTTTCCCAATAAACTAAGTTTAAAGTTTATAGGAATTAAATTGTATTATAAAGTTTCATTCTGTCTAAATAAATTAAAACTGAAAAAGTCAGGCCATTCTTTTCTCATCCCATACAGTAAGTGCATTTGATTTAGAAACTTTATTCGTGCATTCTAACAATTACATATACAAAATCAGTTAAAAGCAACATCAGTCACAAACAGGAAAGGATATAATATAACAGTCATATTGGTAAGCAAATAGAGCACAATATATAGGGAATACAAAAATGTATGTATGTATATATATGACACACAAACTCCTTCTAAACATTAGTACCTTACTTCGATCCATGTAGTATAGCCGACTCGCCACCGGGGTAAAGTTTTGAAATGTGGTGATTTATGGTGTAAGATGTCTCACTTTTGGGTAGCACGTGTCCCATGTCCACCCCATATCCTGTTTACCCACCTACTGCCCCTTTGTGGGTTTCCCAACTAGTCCTGTAACCCTCTTTGTCATCCTATTATGATAAAAAGGATGAAAGTATTTTATTTGCTACTGGTCTTGCACAAAATCAGTGGCACCTGCAAATTGGAGCCGCAGCTGCTGCAGGACCTACAAAATATCCAGTCAAAAATCTGCTAGAGTTATTACCTATCTTAGAAGGGTCACCACTGATATGAACCCTGGGTGGTCCAGATTTCAGATTCCTTTTTACCTGCATTACTAAATCGTGGGGTTGCCACTGGGCTGTTTTTTTATTGACACAGCTTTTGAGGCTGCCTGGCCAGTGCCAGCAACTGCAAAAATACTGGCAATATAAATCTCTCTAATGACTGAATTCATGGGGAAGCACACAGCACAGAGGGTTCAGCCAGTATCTCCTAGCCTGCATGTCAGATAAGTGAGGGTTGCATGTAATGAGACAAACATAGATAGGGTAGACACATAGATAAGGGGTAAAGAGGTGGAGAGAGATACTGTGCTGTGAACATCTTGTCATTTCCACTTTATAATGATTTCCAATTTCCCCTTTATAAAGTTGTTTTAATGTCTCAGGTGAAAAACTATAAGAAGTCCCAAGGGACTTAACTCCTTTAGGGCTTTGCATCTCTTCAATACTAACATAATACAAATGTAACTGACAATACAAATTTCAAGAAACCTGAAAATCACTGTAATTAGCAAGTGGGGTGACACAGATCATGAGGGTTAACAGAAGGAGAGAGACACAGATGGGAGTTAATAGAGGGTGAGATGGAGAGTGATACAGATGGAGGATGAAGAGAGACAAAGATGGGAGTTTAGACAGGCGGAGAGACACAAATGGGGTTTGGGAGGTTAGAGAGGCACAAATTGGAGTAAATATGGAAAAACACAGATGGGGTTTGGAAAGCTGAAGAGACCCCGATGGGGGTTTGGACAAGTGGAAGACCAAGATGGGGGTTTGAACAGATGGAGAGACAGAGATAGGGGTTTGAACAGTGGAGAGACACAGATTTTTCCAAATCCACTACTTTGGCCTTAACTTTGTAGTTTGGTTTTCAATCGTCTACAATAAATGATTTTATTAAGAGTATAAACTACAGATAAAAAGGTAGTGGATTGAGATATTCATTGTAAATCATAGACAAAAATAATAAATTTGAAAAAAATTCTCCAAGTCAGCCTAGGCACAGTTCGACTATTTGAGTTTACATTTTGCAATTTTGGATTATAATTCATTGCAATGTGGTACTTAGTGAATAAACTTGTATATATTGTCAATGCAGCAGACAGGGATGTGACGCAGTCAGCCTGCTGCAGGGTTAATTGAGTGAGCACTCAGAAAGGCAGTCCAATCTCCAACTGCTTTTTTGGTGATTTACAGCATTTACCCCAATCCTCAAGGCCACCTCAGGGCACCCCTAAAGCTGTGCTAGGTAAGGCAGAGAAGGCACCTGGTTACCTTGATGGTAGGTGCCTGCTCTGCCAACAAATGCTGGAGACTGGAGGGAAGGAGGACGGAGAAGGGAGACGGTGAGGGAGGCTCTTCTTGCAGCCTCTCACTCCTCCCTTGCGCAACCTCTGTGATGCCGGGAGCAGAATATGAAGTCATTCTGGCCCCAGGATACTAAACAGCGCACTGGTGGAGTGAGGAGTTGCCCCACACTGGACCCCAGGGAGGTAGGGCGGCTGGATGGGCCTAAAAAAAAATCAAATTTTGTGAGTCTTTGTGTCAATGATTGTGTGAGTGTTTGACTGCCAGTGAGTGTGTGTGTCTGTCAGTGAGTGAGTGTATGTATGTATGTTAGTGATTGTCTGCCTGTATGTGTCTCTGTCAGTGAGTGAGTGTATGTATGTCAGTGAGTGTCTGCCTGTGTGTCTCTGTCAGTGAGTGAGTGTATGTGTATGTCAGTGAGTGTCTGTGTGTGTGTGTGTGTGTCTGTCAGTGAGTGAGTGTATGTATGTCTGTCAGTGAGTGTGTGTGTGTGTGTCTGTCAGTGAGTGAGGGTTATGTCTGTCAGTGAGTGTATGTCTGTCAGTGAGTGAGTACGTCTCTGTGTGTGTGTGTCTGTGAGTGTATGTCTGTCAGTGAGTGAGTACGTCTGTGTGTGTGTCTGTCAGTAATTGTATGTCTGTCAGTGAGTTTGTATGTGTGTGTGTGTGTGTGTGTCAGTGAGTGAATGTATGTCTGTCAGTGAGTGTGTGTCTGTGTGTCTGTCAGTGAGTGTGTGACATGAGGGGTCGGCAAAATGGATCTTTGCCTAGGGTGGCAGATATTCCTTGCACCGGCCCTGTTTGTAAAGAGAACAAGATAGTGATATGTGTAAATTGAATGTTCAGCATTTGTTAAATAACATGTACTACCCTTCTGCTCTCCTTGTTAGGCAGACAGTTAATAATATTCATGACCTGGCTTCTAGCATATTTGGACAGCAGTGAGAGAAAATAATCAACTAATAAAGCTCCAGGGCCTGACGGTATCCACCCATGAGTACTTAAGGAGCTAAGTGGGGAAATAAGTGAACCTCTGTAATTAATTTTTCAATATTCTTTTGTTTCATGTATTGTACTGGAGGATTGGAGGAAGGCAGATGTTGTTCCTATATTTAAAAAGGGTTAAAAATCCTTGCCTGGAAATGTCACGTCTAAACATTTGTTATGAAGGAACACAACTGCAGATTTCTTATAGTTTGAATATTTATTATAAAAAGTAAAAGGTATTGACTTTAATTCCAATTTACAGGTACTGTAGCTTCAAGTAATAAACGATAACTGAAGTCCACAATTATAGGCACTGTAGCTTTAAGTAGTAAACGATAACTGAAGTCCACAATTATAAGCACTGTAGCTTTAAGTAGTAAACGATAACTGAAGTCCACAATTATAGGCACTGTAGCTTTAAGTAGTAAATGATAACTGAAGTCCACAATTATAGGCACTGTAGCTTTAAGTAGTAAATGATAACTGAAGTCCACAATTATAAGCACTGTAGCTTTAAGTAGTAAACGATAGTAATTACTAGACACTGAATCAGAAAGAGTCCTTTAGTAGTATTAATGATTTAGGTGAAAGAAGTTACAATAGCTGTTCCATAGACTTTAACTGAAGCAAGACAGATGCAGCTAACTGAGACAAAGTATGAGTTGAGGTTAGTTGTAACGGGTTTGTTTTAACGAAGGACCTTGGAGACAGGAAATAACAGCTTTGAGATGCAACGCTTATCACAGAGGTTTTACTTAGCTTCCGGCACATAGAACACTGGTTCCCGAGATCTCCTCAGAGGCGGTTTATCCTGAATGGAGAGAGTTCAGCTTTAGTCGTGGATGAGGAAAGGTGAAGGAAACTTGAAGTCTTCCAGTCCGGTCCGGTAACAGAGGGCTTTCACAACGATGTTGCAGCCGGTTCGTGAGTACGGAACGTAGTTCAATAATCCAGCGTCGATCAGCTGGTGCGGTCGGATTAAATAGGGAGACCGTGTCATAAAGAGGTGTGGCTAAGCTCCGTGGAACCAGGAAGTAAGAGTATACCATAATTAAGGCATGACAGTATCCCCTCCTTAATGAGCAACCTCTGGGTGCTATTGACTTGGCTTAGAAGGGTAACGCTTGTGAAATTTGGAAATCAATTTGTCAGCATGAACGACAGAAGAGTTTTCCCATGTATCTTCATCAATTCCATATCCTTTCCATCTGATGAGGTATTGTAAGGAGCCACGATGGATCCTTGAATCCAGTATACTTTGAATTTCGTATTCTTCTTCACCCTGGACCAATATGGGATCAGGAGAAGTAGTGACATTTCTTTGGAAAGGGTCAGGATGATGAGGCTTCAACAAGGACACATGAAAAACAGGATGTAGCTTTAAAGTTGGTGGAAGTTTCAATTTAACAACATTACGGTTGATAACCGATATTATTGGAAAAGGACCAAGAAAAAGAGAACTTAACTTCTTTGATGGACGATTTGTAGAGATGTTCTTTGAGGAAAGCCAGACAAGATCACCGATTTTATAAGAGGGTGAAGGTTGTCTTTTTGTATCAAAAAACTTCTTTTGATTGGAGGAGGCCAATTCTAGATTATCATGCAATTTCTTGAATAAAGAGGACATATGAGAGATTTGATTCGAATCGGAGAGATTAGATGAAGAAACTGTCTGAGCAGGAAATGAGGAAGGATGAAATCCATAATTGGATAGAAATGGAGTCATTTTACTGCTGGTATGAAAAGAGTTATTGTATGCGAATTCTGCCATAGGTAACCAAGTTATCCAATCGTCTTGTAAGTGAGAGCAATAACATCGTAGATATTGTTCTAAGCATTGGTTGACTCTTTCAGTTTGTCCATCTGTTTGAGGATGATATGCAGATGATAGTTTACGTTGGATATGAAGAGTGGCACATAATGCATTCCAGAATTTGGAGGTAAATTGAGTTCCTCGGTCTGAAATGATTTCGTCTGGCAGTCCGTGAAGTTTAACTATGTTATCAAGAAATATTTTCGAAAGTTCAGAGGATGAGGGTAACTTCTTTAAAGGAATGAAATGAGACATTTTCGTGAAGCGGTCTACTACCACTAAAATGGTGGTATGATGATGAGAAGGAGGTAATTCTACCAAGAAATCCATAGAAATGGATTGCCAAGGTCGTTCAGGAATTGGTAAATTCAATAATTGACCGAATGGTTGATGATGGACATGTTTTGATCTTTGGCATACAGAACAAGATTTGACATAAGATTCAATAGTTTGGTCTTGACGAGGCCACCAATAGTATCTTTTAGACAATTCAAGGGTCTTTTTTATACCTGGATGACCTGCCAGAGGAGAATCATGAATAAATTCGAGTACTTTAATTCTGAAAGAGGGAGGTACATAAATCCGGTCTTTAAAATAGTAGAGACCGTTTTTCTTGGATAATTTAATTGATTTAGGAAGTTCAAGAGCATCTTCACTGAGATCTTTAATGTCATCAATAAGAGAAGATAAGATTCCAATGACTTTAGGCGAAGGAGGTTCAATTTTAGTGTCTTTATGGATCCTGGAAAGGGCATCAGCCTTTTTGTTTCTAGACCCAGGTCTAAAGACGATTTGGAAGTTGAACCGGGAAAAAAAAAGATTCCATCTTACTTGTCGAGCGGACAGTGTTTTATTGGAGTGAAGATATTCGAGATTTTTATGGTCAGTATATATGATTAAAGAGTTCTGAGCGCCTTCAAGAAGGTGTCTCCAGATTTCTAAAGCCACTTTGATACTTAATAATTCTTTTTCTCCTGTAGGATAATTCTTTTCGGCAGGAGATAATGATCGTGAGAAGAAGGCGACAGGATGAAGAGGTTCTTGAGGAGTTTTGTGTTGAGAAAGGACAGCTCCAATTGCAATTTCCGAAGCATCCGTTTCAAGGACATAAAGATATGAAGGATTTGGAAGTTGAAGAATAGGAGCTGTTGTAAACCTTCTCTTTAATTCATTGAAGGCAGTTTGAGCCTTCTCGTTCCAATCGAAGGGATGTTTTTTACTGTTAAGTTGATTGAGTGGGTGAGCTATCTCAGAATAGTTTTTAATAAATTTTCTGTAGAAGTTGGCGAACCCTAGAAATCGCTGTAATTCTTTTACTGTAGAGGGAACAGGCCAGTTGATGATACAATCGACTTTTGAATTATCCATACCTATTGAATGAGGGGAGATAACATAACCTAAGAAGGTTATTTCTTTGACGTGAAAAATACATTTTTCGGGTTTAGCGAATAATTTGTGAGTTCTGAGTCTGGATAACACCCATCTGACATGTTTTCTATGTTCCTCAGGAGTGTTGGAGTATATGAGAATATCATCTAAATAAATGATGACACAGACGTCCAATAGGTCTCTAAAGATATCATTTATGAAATGTTGAAAAGTTGCAGGGGCGTTGCAGAGGCCAAAAGGCATCACCAGATATTCGAAGAGGCCATATCTTGTTCGGAAAGCAGTTTTCCATTCATCATTAGCCTTTATCCTGATGAGATTATATGCCCCGCGAAGGTCAAGCTTAGTGTAGATGGTAGCAGTTTTCAATCGTTCAACCAGTTCATTGATGAGGGGAAGAGGATAACGATTTTTAACTGTTATTTTGTTTAAGGCTCTGTAATCAATGATAGGACGTATAGTCTGGTCTTTGTTTCTTACAAAAAACATACTTGAGGCAGCAGGTGAACTAGAGGGTCTAATGAACCCTTTCCGTAGATTTTCATCTAGATATTCTTTGAGAATTTGCAATTCAGCCTCAGAGAGAGGGTAGATGTGCCCAAAAGGTACTGGGGCACCAGGTATGAGGTCTATAGGACAATCGTAGGAACGATGAGGTGGGAGTGTTTCAGCTTCTTTTTTACTGAAGACATCTGAAAAGTCTGAATAACAAGAAGGTATGGTTGGTTCTTTGGAGATCTGAAGAATAGGAATTTGCTGTAAACATGTTTCTTTACAATAATGTGAGTTAAAGGTGAGAGAGAAAGGAGACCAAGAAATTTGAGGGTTGTGGTTCCTTAACCAGTTGATCCCTATTATAACGGGATAGAGAGGTGATGGAATAACATCAAATACTAGAAATTCAGTATGAATATGATTGGTGGTTACCTTTAGAGGGATGGTTTCATGAAGAATCGGTCCCGAGGAGATAAAGGAGCCGTCAATCACTTTAATAGGAACAGAAATGGTTTTTCGAACACAAGGAATTTTATTCTTTGTTACAAAGGTTGAATCGATGAATACTCCATTTGCACCTGAATCGATGATAGCTTCAGTAACAATTCTCACCTTATCCCACTGTAATACAAGGGATATAGGTGTGAACGGAGTGGTCGGTGTTGAGGGGAATGCACTGAAGATCGCAGAGGTATAGGCTTGTCTACCGGCCTTTGTCCGTTTTAATAAGGGACAATCAGAAACCAGATGATCTTGAGAGGCACAATACATACATAGGTTTAATTGACGTCTTCGGTTCTTCTCTGCATGAGTGAGAGGACTTCTTATTACCCCTATTTCCATAGGTTCACTTGGTAAGGAAGTCTTTTCTGGAGCTTTTGAGGGAGTAAAAGGTTTACGGTCTTTAGAATGTAAAAGGGCTTTTTCGGCCTTTCTTTCTCTTAATCTTCTGTCAATGCTGATTGATAAGTGAATTAGAGCGTTCAAAGTAGTAGGGAGTTCTGTTCTAGATAGTTCATCTTTTACAGCTTCAGATAAACCAATTCGAAATTGGTTGCGCAATGTGATGTCATTCCATTGCGTTTCTACTGCCCATCTTTTAAATTCAGCAATGTAATCTTCAACGGGTCTATTTCTTTGTTGTAGAGTTCTGATTGTTAAATCAGCTGTAGCTTGTTTGTTAGGATCTTCATAGAGAAGAGACATGGCTTCAAAAAATTCATCCAGTGAGTCTAAGATGGGGTCATCGTTTTCCAGAAAGGAATGGGCCCATGACATAGGTTCACCTCTTAGAAAGGAAATAACCGAACACACTTTAGTTCTTTCTGTAGGATAAGATCTAGGTTTCAAAGCAATTAATAATTTGCAGGTGTTGAGGAACTCCCTGTATTTTGAACGATCTCCAGAGAACTTTTCAGGGTTACATACAGCAGGATCACTAGCCGAGTGCAGAATAGTATGAGGAGTATGAGTTTGTAGATCTCTGACATAAGTGAGAATTCTTTCGTTAGTAACTTGCAGGTCTTGCACACCTTGGGCTAGTGTATCAACTCTTTGATTCAGCGTAGTTATAGTAGAATCGAAATCTGCTGGATCCATTACAATGGCTGGATTATTCTGTCACGTCTAAACATTTGTTATGAAGGAACACAACTGCAGATTTCTTATAGTTTGAATATTTATTATAAAAAGTAAAAGGTATTGACTTTAATTCCAATTTACAGGTACTGTAGCTTCAAGTAATAAACGATAACTGAAGTCCACAATTATAGGCACTGTAGCTTTAAGTAGTAAACGATAACTGAAGTCCACAATTATATGCACTGTAGCTTTAAGTAGTAAACGATGACTGAAGCAGAAAGAGTCCTTTAGTAGTATTAATTAATTAGGTGATAAGAAGTTACAATAGCTGTTCCATAGACTTAAACTGAAGTAAGACAGATGCAGCTAACTGAGACAAAGTATGAGTTGAAGTTAGCTGTAACGAGGTTGTTTTAACGAAGGACTTTGGAGACAGGAAATAACAGCTTTGAGATGCAACGCTTATCACAGAGGTTTTACTTAGCTTCCGGCACATAGAACACTGGTTCCCGAGATCTCCTCAGAGGCGGTTTATCCTGAATGGAGAGAGTTCAGCTTTAGTCGTGGATGAGGAAAGGTGAAGGAAACTTGAAGTCTTCCAGTCCGGTCCGGTAACAGAGGGCTTTCACAACGATGTTGCAGCCGGTTTGTGAGTACGGAACGTAGTTCAATAATCCAGCGTCGATCAGCTGGTGCGGTCGGATTAAATAGGGAGACCGTGTCATAAAGAGGTGTGGCTAAGCTCCGTGGAACCAGGAAGTAAGAGGATACCATAATTAAGGCATGACAGGAAATTATAGACCTATGAGCTTAACTTCTGTGACTGGGAAATTATTTGAACGGCTATTTAGGGATTGTGACAGACCCCTTTTGGGAGTAACAGATACCATCTCGGAGAATTGCCTGCTTGTATCTGGATTATCGTGGACTGCTCTGGATCTGTTCGGTATACGCAGCCACGTGGGGAGAACAATGGGTCGCGGCCATTTTGACCGCACAAACTAATGACCGAACACTTACGAACTTTCCACACGATGAATCTCCACCTTACCGGTAACTTACACTCATGCTGTTCGACAGATCCAGAGTACCGAACTAGAGACACTATATCCATGAGAGAGTTTTCGTTTATGTTATGTGGTTCCAGAGCAAATGGTGCAAACGTGTATCTAGTGAACGGCCCAACGGATTTAGGGGATTTTCACGTATATTGTTCCCCTAGAGCTCCGTTCTCTGATACACGTAGTACATTGTATTTCCGTTGCATTTTGTGTGTGTTATTAAACTTATAAATAACTGTTAAATATTCTGCACGGTACAGTGGGAGGGATTCCCACTGTAAATGTATTATCTCCTCCGGATACGGGGAGGAGTTGTTGTACGGCATAAAAGCCTCGTCTCGTGCTTGGAGGGGATATTTATAATGCTGATTCGTATTCTCTCGGAACGTGTTTCGTTATAACTGACTTCATCCTGGGGGAAAGGACACCTTCTCAGCGGCGTAAACCCCTACTACACCGGGGTGCCGCTACAGGGATAATATTCAAGAATTCATTGGGAAGAACTGTGTTATTAGCAATAATCAGCATGGTCTTATGAAACATAGGTCATGTCAAACAAACCTAATTGCTGCTACGGAGAAGTAAGTAGAAGTATAGATCAGGATGTTGCAGTGGATGTGAGCTACTTGGATTTTGTCAAGGCATTTGATACGGTTCCTCACAATAGGTTAGTCTTCAAACTAAAAGAAATTGGTCTAGATGAATATTCTTGTTCTTGGGTAGAACTGGCTTGGCTTAAGGATAGAGTAAAACAAATTGTCATTAATGGTAAATTTTCAAGCTGGACAAAAGTGGTAAGTGGTGTCCCTCAGGGTTCTGTTTTGGGACCTCTTCTATTTAATATGTTTATAAATGATCTTGAAATGGGCATTGTAATCAGTGTTTGCAGATGACACAACACTTTGTAAAGTAATAAAATGTGAGCAGGATATTGCGTAGCTGCAGAGAGATTTGGATAGATTGGGGGATTGAGCACTAAAATGGCAGATGAAATTTAACGTAGAGAAATGCAAAGTTATGCACTTTTGGGTTAAGAATGCACAAGCAATTTACACCCAAAATGGTAGTGAACTAGGGATAACCATTTGGGAATTGTTATAGACAACAAATTAGGCAGCAATATGCAATGTCAATCTGCCGTTGCTAAGGCCAGTATGGTTTTGTCATGTATAAATAGGGGCATAAATTCTCAAGATGAAAATATAATATTGCCTCTTTATAAATCGCTGGTAAGACCACACCTTGAATATGCTGTGCGATTTTGGGCACCTTTTCTAAAGAAAGATATCATGGCACTAGAAAGAGTGCAGAGACGAGCTACAAAATTAATAAAAGGAATAAAGCATTTTAGTTATGAAGAAAGGTTAAAAAATTTAAATCTCTTTAGTTTGGAAAAATGGCGCCTGAGAGGGGATATGATAACATTATACAAATATATTCGGGGCCAGTACTAACCATTATGTCGCGAACATAATATTTTCGGTTCGCAAACGGCGAACGCGAACTTCCGCAAATGTTCGCGAACAGGCGAACCGGGTGAACCGCCATAGACTTCAATAGGAGGTGAATTTGAAAACCCACAGGGCTCTTTCTGGCCATGTAAAGCACGTAAAATAAGGGGGGGGGACCTACTAAATAACAATAAGTGGGGGGGACCTACTGTCCTCCCCCCTGGCCCCCACCCCTGAGCGGTGGGTGGGGGCCCTAAATAAAGATAGGGGGGACCTACTGTCCTCCCCCCTGGCCCCACCCCTGAGTGGTGGGTGGGGGCCCTAGATAAGAATGGTTGGGGGGGACCTACCGTCCTCCCCCCAGGCCCTCCTCCCCTCTCTTTACACAGCGTGGGAAAGTTCTTTGTAATTTTCCCACGCTGTGTAAAATGACATAGAGCACTGTGATTGGATGGATTTCAAGCCATCCAATCACAGTGCTCTGTGTCATTTTACACAGCGTGGGAAAGTTCTTTGTAATTTTCCCACGCTGTGTAAAATGACACAGAGCACTGTGATTGGATGGTTTTCAAGCCATCCAATCACAGTGCTCTGTGCCATTTTACACAGCGTGGGAATATTCCAAAGAACTTTCTCACGCTGTGTAAATTTACAAAGAGCACTCTGATTGGCTTAAACCCACCAATCAGAGTGTTCTTAGCCTAATTACAGGGCGGGGCAAGGCTTTATAAGCCTTCCCCCACCCTGCGTAGCTCAGTCTGGGCGGAGCCCTCCATGGGTGAAGATGGATTATTTTTTTGCGCTCGGGTTTTTTCGTCAAGTTTTTTTTGCGCTCTGGTTTTTTATTTTATTTTAAGTTCGTCGGTATGATGGCCTTTTATTTGGCCTTTTTTGGGGCTGAAAAATTAAGATTTTAGAAAAAAGACGTCAAATGGTAAGTTTAATTTTTTTTTACAGGTTAGTTATTTTATTCCCCCCTCACTATTTTTAGGGTGAGGGGGGTAGGTAGGGGATAGCTTGATTTGGGTGGGGGGTGACTAGGGGCTTGGGACCCCTAGTCACCTTGATTGGGGGGGGATTTTCATTTAGGGCCCCCACCCACCGCTCAGGGGTGGGGGCCGGGGGGAGGACGGTAGGTCCCACCCCTCTCTTTTATTTAGGGTCCCCTTATTGTTTTTTTAGGGCCCCCACCCACCGCTCAGGGGTGGGGGCCGGGGGGGGAGGACAGTAGGTCCCCCCCACCATTATTACATAGGGCCCCCACCCACTGCTCAGGGGTGGGGGCCGGGGGGAGGACGGGGAGGACAGTAGGTCCCCCCGTCTCTTTATTTAGGGCCCCCACCCACCGCTAAGGGGTGGGGGCCGGGGGGGACAGTAGGTCCCCCCCTTATTGTTTTTTTAGGTCCCCCACCCACCGCTCAGTGGTGGGGGCTGGGGGGAGGATGGTAGGTCCCCTCCACCATTATTATCTAGGTCCCCCACCCACTGCTTAGGGGTGGGGGCCGGGGGAGGACAGTAGGTCCCCCCTCTCTTTATTTAGGGCCCTCACCCACCGTTCAGGGGTGGGGTCTGGGGGAGACAGTAGGTCCCCTCCCTTATTGTTTTTTTAGGGCCCCCACCCACCGCTCAGGGGTGGGGGCTGGGGGGGAGGACAGTAGGTCCCCCCCTATCTTTATTTAAACACAGGTTACTGGCTATGGGAGGGATAATGTATAATTTATACAGGTTACTGGCTATGGGGAGGATAATGTATAATAAACACAGGTTACTGGCTATGGGATGGGTAATGTATAATAAACACAGGTTACTGGCTATGGGGGGATAATGTATAATAAACACAGGTTACTGGCTACGGGGGATAATGTATAATAAACACAGGTTACTGGCTATGGAGGATACTGTATAATAAACACAAATACAAAAAAAAGAATGCAGCTTCAGAATTAATCTAAAGTGTATGCTGTCTAGGAGGTGGGAGGGTCTGGGAGGGAGGGTCTGCTGCTGATTGGCTGGAATGTGTCTGCTGACTGTGAGGTACAGGGTCAAAGTTTACTCAATGATGACGAATAGGGGGCGGAGATCTACCATTGCTCATCCTTGCATGGTTGTATTTGTGAGCAGTGTTTGTGCATTTGAATGTAAACATGTTGTTATAGAGAGTATTTGTGTTCATGTTGGGGTGTATTCACCTATATGGAAGGGTGTGTCTGTATGTAATATTTGTGTTAGAGTGCAGAAGTGTGTTTGCATGTTTTGTTGTTGTTTGATTGCTTGGATGTATGCACATACACAAAAAAACACTGCCACATACTTACAAAGATATACATACACATTAACACACAGTTACATATAGGCACACTGACACATTCACAGAAATTCATATACAATTAATATACACACTGACACATACACACATAGATACACACTGACATGCACACTCTGACACACAGACACATGCACATCCTGACACAATCTGACACATACACTCATACATGTTATACTTTTTATATTTGTATCCACCCTACTGTTAGCATACCTTTTGTGTCCAGGCTGGTGGCTTGCTTGGGGTCCTGTTGCTGCCGGCTGAGGCTGATGGGTGATGGTCTGCAGCAGTTCAGTTCTTCTTCCATGCTGCCTGTGTGTGCCACTTCTGACTCCTCCCTCCAACAGGGCATTCTTTGTTTGAAGCTGGGAGAAAGTTATCAGCTCTCATTTCCTCCCAGCTGGCCGATAATACAAGGGCCCGGTCACACTCTTAAAGGGCCGTATTGCTTGACCGGGCCCCTGTTCATCAATAAAAACAAAGAGGGAGGTGTAGCACCTGGAATGTCCTTGAAGTGTGTATATATTACCATCAAAAAGAAGGAGACATAGGAAACCGATTGTGAAGTAGGAAAAACATTCACTATGGTGAGGGAAAATAAAATTATATGCACTCACACTTTATAGGAGATTAGGTGTAGCTCCAACGCTTGGGAGGAATAATCCCTGCCTGATGATATGGTGGAGTACAGACTCTCTGTGAGGTTCTTGTGGATGCAGCTACTCTTGCAGATATCAGAATTATATATTGTAACGGACCGTTTCACTTACAAGAGGATAAAACCCAGTTTAGGCGATAATCCCCTTTTCTCAGAAAGGCACAGCTACTGCAGAACATCAGAACTCACGAACTGGATATAGGTGAATAAGGTAGCACTCCAGCTGGAACCTCACAAATAGCTGCTAGCAGATGAATAGGAAAAGCAGACATCAGCTTACACTCTTAGCAGTCAAATCTCCAACAGCATACAGTGAATCCCCCCAAGAACGAGACAAGGCTCCGTGTTGAGGGCCAAGCAGTGGTCTGAGGTGCTGGGCACCCAGCCTGGTTTTTATTACATGAGTACACATACAGGCCACACCCAGGGGGAGGCATAAAATAACCAATAACATAGATGTTACCTCCCACACATCCCCTCCCCTTAGTGTGACACTTAATCCCATTATGTGTACAGTTCAAAATATACTTTTACACAACTTTCATAACTTTAAAACCATACATCACATTCACATAAAAATACATATCCACAATCAATCCATTCAGGGGAACAACATATTAAAAAATGGCATGAATCAGACCAGGGGTTCAAAAGTTAGTAAAAGTATCTTTTATTCCCCCTGGCTCAAACAGTAAAAGTAAAACATCCCCACAATGCATCCTGGCTTCCTCCCTTCTGCCCTGGAGATAATTGGAGAAGAAATCTAATTATCCAGGACTAGAGGCAGACTCCATTAACCACATGGTTGCAAAACAACATAAAATTTTTTAAAATACATAAAGTCACATTTTATACATTAAACACAGACATTTAACATATCCCCAGATAGCTCAGGTCTGCGTGCACATTATTAGGTGAATGGCACGCAGACCACACAAATACAGTTTAATTGCCATGGAGCCAAAGTCTTTCCCATAGTCTTTCATTATATGAATAGGCTCCATGGCATAGCTATCTGGGGGGTATCACTGCTCACACAGGGCAAGTACCGAATGGCCCCACTGTATTTAAAGGGCCAGAATGAGTGACATGCACTCTGTTAGGGCCGAATACTGTTTGTAAAGGGCCCAATCTCCCAGGGCCATAGTCCAAAGGCAGCAGGCGGGCAATCAGGCTCCTCCAAAACAATGTGGCGAGATTGGTTCCGTCACATCTCTTCCCCTTTCCAAAAAGACTAACAGGGTACCTGACCTCCTGCCGGTCAGTGCCCTGGTTAGTCCAGCAACCCACCCACAAAGCAGAAAAAACAGTACAGCCCACCCACAATAAATGGTTACTACACCTGGGTAGAGGAGAAGTTTGTCCATGTCCAGGTGCCTCACCACGGCTATGTAGGGGACTGGTAGGCTGCCTTGGTGGGTTGCTGAGTGGGCAGAGACCAGCGGTACTCTGTCCTGGTGCCAGCACTACCACCGGAGTAGTCTGGTTGGAGCCTGGTTGCTGGAGACGGACTGTCTCCCCCTTGGATACACAGCTCTGTCGTGGGGGGGTAGGACCGACCGTCCCTACCCCCTGTGTGGTGAGTGCAGAGACCACGGTCCCATCTGCACCGGTGGGGGGTTTACAGTCTCCCCCTGGTACATTAAGCTGCCGCTGGGGAGAGGGGGTAACAGGCTCCTCTCCCACTAGAACACTCTGCCGCTGGGGAAAGGAGACTGGGCTCTCTATTCCCTGCACATTACGGATCCGCCGCTGGGGAGAGGTGGTAGCAAGCTCCTCTCCCATACATACTTTCCGCCTTTGTGGAGGGAGACCGACTGTCTCTCCTCCCAATACAGTGTCCTGCTGCTGGGGAAAGGAGACTGGGCTCCCAATTCCCAAAAAGTCACGCTGCTGCTGGGGGGGTAGGACCAACTACCTCTGCCCCCTGTAACTCAGCCTGCCGCTGGGGAGGGAGGACGCTGCTCTCCTCTCCCTCTACTTCACACTGCCGCTGGGGAATGGAGACTGGGCTCCCAATTCCCAAAAAATCATGCTGCTGATGGGGGGTAGGACCAACTACCTCTGCCCCCTGTAACTCAGCCTGCCGCTGGGGAGGGAGGACACTGCTCTCCTCTCCCGGCATTTCACACTGCCTTCCCGGCATATCACTCTGCTGCTGGGGGGTAGGACCAACTACCTCTGCCCCCTGTAACTCAGCCTGCCGCTGGGGAGGGAGGACGCTGCTCTCCTCTCCCTGCATTTCACACTGCCTTCCCGGCATATCACTCTGCTGCTGAGGGGTAGGACCAACTACCTCTGCCCCCTGTAACTCAGCCTGCCGCTGGGGAGGGAGGACGCTGCTCTCCTCTCCCTGCACTTCACACTGCCTTCCCGGCATATCACTCTGCTGCTGGGGGGTGGGACCAACTACCTCTGCCCCCTGTTACTCAGCCTGCCGCTGGGGAATGGAGACTGGGCTCCCAATTCCCTGCAGGACCGGTGGAGAGACCTCGGTCCCATCTCTACAGGCCACCTGGGGTTCTTCCCAGTGAATCTCTACAATATCTTCCCAGCGGAAGGGGTTTGGATCTGGGTCTGTCACCTTACTGTCCTGCTGAGCCTTCCCAATGAAGCGGAAGAAATCTTGGTAGTTTTGCTCCAGTTCCCACTCCAGGGCTGCTAGGTGAGCCAGGTCTTGCTCTACCTCATGGGGGTCATCCCACTCATGCCTAGCCTCCCTCTCATAGAAAATGTCCTGCAGTCTGGTTTGCGCAGGGCTCCCGAAGCCAGGTTCTGCAAAGGACTCCCATAACAAGCCAGGACCATCAAACTCCTCTCCCTCTGGCTTGTCATGTTCGGCTGTCCAGGGTATATACTGTGCCATATACCACCAGAGCGCCTGGTAGGCATCCTCCAGCCATAGCTCCTGCCATACCCGGTGCTCTAGTTCCTTCACCCATTCCTCCAGGGGCTGCTCTCCCAGGAAGGGCATCCGCAGGGCCACTTGCTTCTGCAACCGCTGCTCTTCACTGGGGAGACTCTCACCCCGCTGGTATTGTACATTATCCAGGGCCTGGTACCAGATGCCTTTCCTTATTGCATCCCGGTCATCCATGTCACCCTTATTGTACTCCACTGCTGGTTCCATCCTGGTGCTGTCAGGGTCGCTGTACTCAGACATGCGTTGCCCTCAAATTGTAAATCCAAAGAAATGGTGTTCTGTAGCTGTCCTTCTGGCTGTAGGAACGATCCCGCCGCTTGCCACCAATTGTAACGGACCGTTTCACTTACAAGAGGATAAAACCCAGTTTAGGCGATAATCCCCTTTTCTCAGAAAGGCACAGCTACTGCAGAACATCAGAACTCACGAACTGGATATAGGTGAATAAGGTAGCACTCCAGCTGGAACCTCACAAATAGCTGCTAGCAGATGAATAGGAAAAGCAGACATCAGCTTACACTCCTAGCAGTCAAATCTCCAACAGCATACAGTGAATCCCCCCAAGAACGAGACAAGGCTCCGTGTTGAGGGTCAAGCAGTGGTCTGAGGTGCTGGGCACCCAGCCTGGTTTTTATTACATGAGTACACATACAGGCCACACCCAGGGGGAGGCATAAAATAACCAATAACATAGATGTTACCTCCCACACATCCCCTCCCCTTAGTGTGACACTTAATCCCATTATGTGTACAGTTCAAAATATACTTTTACACAACTTTCATAACTTTAAAACCATACATCACATTCACATAAAAATACATATCCACAATCAATCCATTCAGGGGAACAACATATTAAAAAATGGCATGAATCAGACCAGGGGTTCAAAAGTTAGTAAAAGTATCTTTTATTCCCCCTGGCTCAAACAGTAAAAGTAAAACATCCCCACAATGCATCCTGGCTTCCTCCCTTCTGCCCTGGAGATAATTGGAGAAGAAATCTAATTATCCAGGACTAGAGGCAGACTCCATTAACCACATGGTTGCAAAACAACATAAAACTCTTTAAAATACATAAAGTCACATTTTATACATTAAACACAGACATTTAACATATCCCCAGATAGCTCAGGTCTGCGTGCACATTATTAGGTGAATGGCACGCAGACCACACAAATACAGTTTAATTGCCATGGAGCCAAAGTCTTTCCCATAGTCTTTCATTATATGAATAGGCTCCATGGCATAGCTATCTGGGGGGTATCACTGCTCACACAGGGCAAGTACCGAATGGCCCCACTGTATTTAAAGGGCCAGAATGAGTGACATGCACTCTGTTAGGGCCGAATACTGTTTGTAAAGGGCCCAATCTCCCAGGGCCATAGTCCAAAGGCAGCAGGCGGGCAATCAGGCTCCTCCAAAACAATGTGGCGAGATTGGTTCCGTCACATATATATATATATATATATATATATATATATATATATATATATATAGTGTAATATGCCAGATACAATATTAAAATATATAGTGATAAAGAATGTGCCTTCACGTGTTCTGGAGAGTGGCTCCACAGGTATGGCGTGAAGTGATATGATCCTCACTCTATGATATATGTGCTGATGGTTTCTCTCTAATAATATTAGTAATAGAGAAAATAAAAACACAATATTAAAGACTGTAAAAATAAAATGAAATAGATAAAACTACTCACATTTGTCCAACATGTTTAGTTAGTATTATGTTGACTAAGGATATGGAGTACAGGAATTCAGCAGCAAACAGGTCCAATAAAAAAGTACTTTTATTGATAATAAAAACAATAAATAATAAAAAATATAGTCTAAAAGATCTATATAAAATATTTAAACACACTTTATATGTGTGCTTAAATATTTTTTTATATTGTTCTTTTAGACTCTTTTGCCACGCTGTAGAAATATATTTACATTTTTTTAAACATAAATTATAGATTTATGACAGTTGGTTTAGGCAAAATTAAATTATATCATGGTAGGTTTGACACATTAATTTTGAAGGGGGTAGTAAGCTTGCTTGAGCAGGGTCCTCATCAACCTATTGTTCCTGCCACAATATGTACTAGTTTATCTCATTTATTGCTAAAGTCCCCTTAATAATATTGTAAAGTTCTGCAGAATCTATTGGCACTATATGAATGCTAATAATAATAATATATATTAGTGTTCAAATGTTCTGACCATCTTGAGCCTGTAGTCAAAATCTATGCTCCTGATACTCAACCAGTCTAATGAAGGACAGTTTTATTACTTCATTAGGTAAGAATAACAGTTTTCCTCTGCGCTGATAACATTGCAAAGGTGTTTTCTAATGACCACTTAGCCTTTTTAAATAATAAACTTGTATTAGCAAACATAATGTTCCATTTAAACACAGGATAATGGGTCTCTGTATAGATAATTCATTAAAACTCAGTTGTTCACTGCTACAATAGTCATGTACAACATTTAAGCTTGAGAAAGATCCTTTGGGGATCGAAACATTGCACTTTTCCAAATAAACCTGTTGTTCAAACTGATCCTTGAGTGCCTGGACCACAATTTCTTACATATGTCACAGATTTGGCAGAAATCTCAGATGTCACTGGTAACACTGGGCCAAAAGCAGCTTTGGTTCAGCCTCAGTCAGGTATTTGTGGTACCTAAGTGTCCTGATCGGGGAATGTCATGGGCAATGCTGTAAAGCAAAGTCCTAAATTCCCTAGGTATTACCAATTGTCATTTAGGATTTGCACAGCCTTAGTCCCCACTCCATTGGAACCTTTTTCTCCTTTTTATCTGGTGTTTTCAATAACTGGTGGCCAGGAACAAAGCCCACTTGAACTGCATGGATGAGTCATTTAAAAAAAGGCTTCAAGTGTTCTGTGTTCCTTATTTATAAGCGAAATAGGCCTCTAGTTTTTAGGGAGAGAATTATCCTTGCCAGTCTGGAGGGCTGCTGCCCATGAGGTCATTGAACCAAGACTACATTTGAAACACCTATTCATCTTAAAAGGTCTGTCGAAACCATCTGACCCCGTGGCTTTGTTTCCTTTCATCGATGAGACCGCCATCTCTATTTCATTGCTAGTAATTTTGCTGCTCAGGATTACTATAGCTTCAGGTGTCCATCCCGGGAAGTCCAAGGTGAGTAATGAATCTATTTTATTTGCTTTTCCATAAAATATCCTACTAGATCAATTGAGGGATCAAGAACCTCATCTAATTTCTAAAGGAGAGAACAATAATATGTTTAGCTGTATAAGGTTAAAGGCATGGGTCCACTTACACCTCCTCGTGGACAGGAAGGACCATCTATAACCATGTAGAAATGATGTGAGTAAGGCCATGGGAGGAGCATGCCTCAGCATTTCAAAACAAATTAGATGGATAGTTGCATGGGCCTAATATTATGTATGTACCCTCCACCTCAGGAGGCTGTCCCCCATCCTAGGGGCAGCCATAAGACTTCAGAAGCTACCCATTAACATAGAATAAAATAAGCTCGACAATAAAATAGTATACATTAAAAATACAATGGTTGCATCCTGCTTAAGAACAAATATATATATATATATATATATATATATATATATATAGTGAAGTAAAGCAGGCTGCACTCTCGGACTTGAAAATATAAATGGTGTTTATTCCATCGAAAATAGAAAAGAGAAGTTCGACGTTTCGGTCCACACAGGGACCTTCCTCAGGATCAAGTGATACAAACATCACATAGAAATATCTCAAATATATAGGACATTGCATTAATTTGAAATGACTTACCCCAGGTGATGTGCATATTCGCCGGCGTTCACCGCTGAACACCGCGCATGCACGCACTGCCGTGTGACCCCACGTTAACCCGCAGTGCATGCGTAGAGACGCAACAACCACGCCATTGCCATAGCAACGTTTGCAGCTGTTGCCATGGAACCGCTGTGAAAACAAAATTACAAACTACAGTGCCCAATCGTAAGAAAATATATATGTCAAAAGAGAAATGTACTGAATTAAATAATCAATAATAAAAATAATGCAAAAAATTGATTATTAACTGGTCTCAGGCCCCGGGTACTTTTAGAATAGGGAAATGGAGTATTATAACTTTATCGTTTTAATTTTTAAGTTTTAAATTTTAAGTTTTAAGTTAGGAGAATGCATCCATCCTTGACCATCATTAGACATTTAAAGTGTAGGGCCATTATTGTCCTATCACACTTCAGCTTGGAGGTTACTCCTTTAGCTTCATGTCAAACCATTTTTTTATATAAAAAAACAAGAAGAAAAGGAAAGCATTCTCTAACCCTGAAAAAAACGTATCCCGTGTTTCCCAAATCTAAGGTACTTCCCTATTTTTTAGCCCTGAGTCACCTGACTAAACCTGACTAAACCATTGGGTCCAAACCCCAATTAAACATGGATATCCTCATACACATGGGATGATTCTCTATGTGGTGCTGGATTAGATTTCATGTTAAACCAAACAGTGATCTTAAAATATGAATCACTGTTATGGTCCTGTTATGGTCACTGTTATATTCCCAAACTACATAAGGATCCAACACACACACCCCTAGGAGACCGATTGTTTCAGCGGTGGGGGGTGTCTTGGAACCGATAGCTAAGTGGCTGGATAACCTGTTCAAAAAACCAGTCTCCGATTTGGAAACATGCATTAAGGATACCCCTACATTGATCAAGATATTAACATCAATTCAGCTGCAAGATAAAAAGGTGATACTAATGACCATGGATGTCAGAAGCCTCTACACAGTAATCCCCCATACACAGGGGATAGAAGCAATGCGTCAAGTCCTGACACACTCAAAATCTTATAAGGGGCCATGCGTAGAATACATTCTCCACATGTTGCATTATCCAACAATTACTTTAGATTTGAAGAGGACTGGTTTATGCAGATTGCCGGTACGTCCATGGGGCGGCAATGGCCCCCATGTACGCGAATGTTTACATGTATATCTTTGAAACAACATATATACTTCCAGTCTATGGTGACAAAATCATGAACTTTTTTAGATTCATCGATGACCTGTTAATAATCTGGACGGGTACAGTACAGGAAGCACAACAGATGGTGGATAACTTGAATAAATTGGATACCCCAATTCGATTCACGTCAGAAATAAGTGCTGAGAAGGTACATTTTCTTGATTTACAAATTTGGCCAGATGGAAATGGACTTCAATACTCTTTATACACTAAATTAACGGATTGCAACACACTCCTCCATGCACAGAGTGCTCATCCTGAACATCTAAAGGCATCATTGCCCAAAGCAAAATTTATAAGGACAATACGTAACAATTCCACCTTTGCAAAAAGGGAAGAACAATTAGTGGAAATGAAAGACAAATTCCTATGTAGGGGATACAAAAAAACGGACTTAGAAATATCGCTGCGACAAGCTAGAGAACACATTCCAAGAAGGGAGGCAATATCCCAAAGTCGAATATTATGTCCAATGACATACAACAGCAAGGCAGCCAACTTATCCAATATTATTAAAAGGAACTGGAATATGCTGGCACAAGACAACACGCTCCCTTTGATCTTTAAACAACAACCATTAATATGCTATAAGCGAAACAGAAATTTGCGGGATATGCTGGTAAAAACGGATCCTACACAAAGCCATATGAAAATGGAAAATACTCAGAAACGGGGCAGCGTTAGATGCCTGGGCTGCGTAACCTGCAGCCATATGGTTCCTACACGTTCCTTTCACCATCCACATACCAATGAGAGGTTCCTCATTAACTTCACAATTACATGTAAAACGATGTTCGTGATCTACAAAATTTCATGCCCCTGTGGCCTATCTTATATAGGCAAAACGGAAACACAATTGTGTGACCGCATACGTGGACACCGCTCCAATATTCGAACAGCTTACAGAGACGGAAAGAGCGACAAACCAGTCGCAAGACATTTTTTGGATTTTCAGCATCCGCTCACTTCATTAAAATTCACTGCAATCGATCACATCCCTGAACCACGGAGAGGTGGCGACAGAGGGAGGTTATTACTTAATAAAGAAACATTCTGGATCTTCAGACTAGACACTGTCTCACCAAGAGGCCTCAATGAAATGATATTGTATCATTCATTTATTTGATTTAATGCTTGCAATATTACAGGGAGTGCAGAATTATTAGGCAAGTTGTATGTTTGAGGATTAATTTTATTATTGAACAACAACCATGTTCTCAATAAACCCAAAAAACTCATTAATATCAAAGCTGAATATTTTTGGAAGTAGTTTTTAGTTTGTTTTTAGTTATAGCTATTTTAGGGGGATATCTGTGTGTGCAGGTGACTATTACTGTGCATAATTATTAGGCAACTTAACAAAAAACAAATATATACCCATTTCAATTATTTATTTTTACCAGTGAAACCAATATAACATCTCAACATTCACAAATATACATTTCTGACATTCCAAAACATAACAAAAACAAATCAGTGACCAATATAGCCACCTTTCTTTGCAAGGACACTCAAAAGCCTGCCATCCATGGATTATGTCAGTGTTTTGATCTGTTCACCATCAACATTGCGTGCAGAAGCAACCACAGCCTCCCAGACACTATTCAGAGAAGTGTACTGTTTTCCCTCCTTGTAAATCTCACATTTGATGATGGACCACAGGTTCTCAATGGGGTTCAGATCAGGTGAACAAGGAGGCCATGTCATTAGATTTTCTTCTTTTATACCCTTTCTTGCCAGCCACGCTGTGGAGTACTTGGACGCGTGTGATGGAGCATTGTCCTGCATGAAAATCATGTTTTTCTTGAAGGATGCAGACTTCTTCCTGTACCACTGCTTGAAGAAGGTGTCTTCCAGAAACTGGCAGTAGGACTGGGAGTTGAGCTTGACTCCATCCTCAACCCGAAAAGGCCCCACAAGCTCATCTTTGATGATACCAGCCCAAACCAGTACTCCACCTCCACCTTGCTGGCATCTGAGTCGGACTGGACCTCTCTGCCCTTTACCAATCCATCCATCTGGCCCATCAAGACTCACTCTCATTTCATCAGTCCATAAAACCTTAGAAAAATCAGTCTTGAGATATTTCTTGGCCCAGTCTTGACGTTTCAGCTTGTGTGTCTTGTTCAGTGGTGGTCGTCTTTCAGCCTTTCTTACCTTGGCCATGTCTCTGAGTATTGCACACCTTGTGCTTTTGGGCACTCCAGTGATGTTGCAGCTCTGAAATATGGCCAAACTGGTGGCAAGTGGCATCTTGGCAGCTGCAAGCTTGACTTTTCTCAGTTCATGGGCAGTTATTTTGCGCCTTGGTTTCTCCACACGCTTCTTGCGACCCTGTTGACTATTTTGAATGAAACGCTTGATTGTTCGATGGTCACGCTTCAGAAGCTTTGCAATTTTAAGAGTGCTGCATCCCTCTGCAAGATATCTCACTATTTTTGACTTTTCTGAGCCTGTCAAGTCCTTCTTTTGACCCATTTTGCCAAAGGAAAGGAAGTTGCCTAATAATTATGCACACCTGATATAGGGTGTTGATGTCATTAGACCACACCCCTTCTCATTACAGAGATGCACATCACCTAATATGCTTAATTGGTGGTAGGCTTTCAAGCCTATACAGCTTGGAGTAAGACAACATGCATAAAGAGGATGATGTGGTCAAAATACTCATTTGCCTAATAATTCTGCACTCCCTGTAATGTAAATAATGTAAATAGTTATTTTGTAAAAAATGCTTGTAAATATTGATTGAGATTAGATATTAAGGGATATCAATACTTAAGTAAAGTGGGACCTGTAGATATACAGGCTGGCTAAGTAATAGGACCATAACAGTGATTCATATTTTAAGATCACTGTTTGGTTTAACATGAAATCTAATCCAGCACCACATAGAGAATCATCCCACGTGTATGAGGATATCCATGTTTAATTGGGGTTTGGACCCAATGATTTAGTCAGGTGACTCAGGGCTAAAAAATAGGGAAGTACCTTAGATTTGGGAAACACTGGATACGTTTTTTTCAGGGTTAGAGAATGCTTTCCTTTTCTTCTTCTTTTTTATATAAAAAAATGGTTTGACATGAAGCTAAAGGAGTAACCTCCAAGCTGAAGTGTGATAGGACAATAATGGCCCTACACTTTAAATGTCTAATGATGGTCAAGGATGGATGCATTCTCCTAACTTAAAACTTAAAACGTAAAAATTAAAACGATAAAGTTATAATACTCCATTTCCCTATTCTAAAAGTACCCGGTGCCTGAGACCAGTTAATAATCATTTTTTTGCATTATTTTTATTATTGATTATTTAATTCAGTACATTTCTCTTTTGACATATATATTTTCTTACGATCGGGCACTGTAGTTTGTAATTTTGTTTTCACAGCGGTTCCATGGCAACAGCTGCAAACGTTGCTATGGCAATGGCGTGGTTGTTGCGTCACTACGCATGGACCGCGGGTTAACGTGGGGTCACACGGCAGTGCGTGCATGCGCGGTGTTCAGCGGTGAACGCCGGCGAATATGCACATCACCTGGGGTAAGTCATTTCAAATTAATGCAATGTCCTATATATTTGAGATATTTCTATGTAATGTTTGTATCACTTGATCCTGAGGAAGGTCCCTGTGTGGACCGAAACGTAGATCTTCTCTTTTCTATTTTCGATGGAATAAACACCATTTATATTTTCAAGTCCGAGAGTGCAGCCTGCTTTACTTCACTAACTACAATTTACTTCCCTGAAAGACTGGCACCCGGCAGGCCTCATAAGGCATATCTCTTCAGATTAAGCGTGAGTGCAAGGAACTTTTGTATTTATATATATATATATATATATATATATATATATATATATATACATATATATATATATATATATTTAAAGGCGTAGTCTGTAATTGTCTCACTGGACCTTTCACACTTGGACCGTTCACAGAACAGCGATCTTCCATTTCCAGGACACTCACCTCTGAATGCTGGGACGTCGGGTGGCCAGTGGCCTCTCCCCCAACTTCGTCAACTTTGGACCACAGGCCTCAAACATCATCCCGCCGCTGACTCCCCCTGAGCGTCAGAGCCCGAGCCAGACGTTCTGCTGCTGGCTCCATGGTCCAGTCTGCTGCTGGCTCCATTGTTTTGTAAGTTCCTGGCCCAAATCCAAACACATTTCGGACAGTTTCTGCCATATTACTAATTATTTTAGCATATATAGCTTAGGAATTACAATTACTTTTAGTGTCTTTGCACTTATGATACCTTAGTAGTAATGTTCAGTCAAAGCATTGTAGTCCTGCATATGGTTATTTCCTAATATATTCTATGTGTACTCTGGTTCTGGCAATTACTCTCCATGCTATTTTCCTTGCCAAATATGTATGTGAAGTATTAATCAACTGCCAAATACTTTTCTTTAGTATGTCTTGTTACTAGATCTATTGGAAAACCTGTCTTCTTCTTCATACAGTATTTGACATCACTTAGTACAGTTATGACCTTAATGGTCTTGCATCAGTACAGACACTACTGCATTCCACAGGTCTCAGCCTATGTTCCTGGCAATTGTGTCCTGTATGTCTGCCCTCATTTTATTGGACTCAGCAAGTACATAGTACTTACTAGAGGCATTTCAGCACCTCTATTATGTTCACCGTGTAGACCCTACAATGATCTGTTACGCCGAATGTTACTTTACTGTGTCAGCACGACCATATTTAAATTATAGCTACGCTTTCATAACCAGTAACTTTCAACTGATCTACAACTTAAAAAAAACACCAACCCCACTCGATTAAGTCCCACTCAGCCTTACGTAACCTCCCAGTACCACAGGAACTACATTGGGACTCTCTCAACCTCTTATGCATATTCCCTACACAAGGTCTTCTATTGGCCTTTGCAACACACTTCAGGTGACCTTAGTGGACAACTACCCCTCATTTGGGCACTAAGTTCACATATCACCTGGATAGAATGTATGCGTAAGTTTAGATATCTCACCGCTTACTACCTTTAATCAACCATGTCTTATCATATTATACATCTGCTATATCTTGCACTGTCCACATATGGCCACACAGTGGCTCTCCTCACGACCCTACCTATACGGCCTGCACCTGGCCAAACTCACAGAGTGTAATGATTCCCTCATAACGAACGTTCTCCTTACCTCTCTTATTTTATTATTTCAGTCTAGCATAATGTCAATTACGATGCGTGCATACATGCCACATACATTATGATACCTACTGAATTTATCATGTGGGTCATTTAAGTTTCACTGGTTCGGCCTTAGTAGTCAGCCCCCATTGTGCTTACATAGCCAGTTCCATACTGGACTATTCCCATCTCACCACCAGTTCATATACATGATATTTTATACTGTCCTTCCCTTTCCCTGGCTATTTGACTGCTCTGGCAACCATGGTACGAATTACCACATTAGCCATGCACGTTCAATGCCTATTGTACGACCTTAGCCAACATCTCGGCTCTTACATCGTTCCAGCTTACAGGGTCAACTAAAACCCTATCATACCACGGTCAACTATTATTTACAACTGCACTCCTAATACGTTACACCCACCAAGGGCTATCCACTATATCATAATTTCAGCCCGTCATTTGGGCTATTACATACGGCATAAGAAATACATTTTGACATAAGTTTGCACTTTTGTCACACAGCCTACCACAGCAATGCCTCTACACACGGCCCTCACTAGGCTATCACTCTCATGTTACATACTGCCCACCGCGGGCAATCCACTACGACTCAATTTTGGCCTCTCATTTGGGCAATTAAATACAACCACAGTCACGTTAGACCACTCAAATCCTCCCTTTCTCTGCATTTACAACTCCAGTCACAGACACTTACGAGATCTCCAATATTAGTTCCTTCTAGTAAAATAGAGGTGTCCCACATACTTCATACATATTTTAGGTTCTTCTAGCGGAAGGACACCCTGCGGGAATTCACCTAGGTGCAGCATATTTAGGTGTCTCTTCCCTATACGCATATATGTCAATTAACTAGGTTTATCTACATATGTTAGTATAACAAATTATGTGCACAGTGTGGAAAGGAGTAAATAAGAAGCTCTATACACCCCAAAGTGGTGTCCCCTATACCACTTTAAAATCAACAATATACGTACAAAAACAAGATGGAGCTTCTTAAAATTGCAATTCAACAGATATTCTGTAAAATAAAGTATATACCATAGTGCAATACAGTAATGCAAATAAAGTAAGGGAAATACACAAAATTGATATCACTCACAAGACTGGAGTCATAACCTCATTTGACTCAGATGGTGTGCGCTCTTGGACCATTACAGGATGTCCAAATCCTTCTTTCATACAGGAGTGCTTATTTCCACCCTCAACCGGCTCACAAACGAAAAAATGCCAGGTCAGCGGAGTATTTCGAAAAGAAGGGTGCTTTATTTTTTCAATAAAAAACATAAATAAAAGATAAATTAAAACATATCAAATAAAATATAGGTAGGGCTATATAGTCCTTAAAAAAATAGTGTCTCTAACCACTTTAAAATATTTCACAATCAAAATCCTGAAGGAATGTTTTTTAGTGCTATCAAATCAGTTAAAAAAGATTGGAGAGGTGGTGACTATATTAGAAAGATAGGAATGGAAGAAATAAGATTTATTTTTAATTTTAACACTATGGCACCTCAGGGTCTAAATCAAGATTTTGAGTTATGTAATTTCATTAAAACTAACTTCCTATTAATAGCAATATATTTTAAAAGCCAACCTCGTACACAATCAGACTTTCTCCATTATAGATTCATATTGTGTTCATACAGTGCAGCCCTTGCCCTTGCCAAACAGTCCTATTTTTCCACTCTCATTAGTTCATGTTCCCGCAACCCCAGGCGTCTCTTTCACACCTTTAATTCTCTTCTTCGCCCTGCTGTGGCCACCCCCAAAACTAACCTTACTGCTGATAACTTCGCATGTTACTTCACTGACAAGATTGAACAGCTAAGGAAAGAATTCTCCCCTCCTTGCCTTTCTGTTTCTCAATCACACATAGATCATGCCTTTCCTACCCTTCAGACATTCTCCCCAGCTACTGACCAAGAGGTGGCTGCTCTTCTTTGCTCCTCTCGCCCCACCACTTGCCCGCTCGATCCTGTCCCATCTCACCTTATTAGATCTCTCTCCACTTGTCTCGTGCCTTCTCTAACACACATCTTCAACTGCTCGCTCTCCTCTGGCATCGTCCCTGCTGACCTTAAACATGCCACTGTAGTACCTATACTAAAAAAACCATCCCTCGACCCATCCACCCCCTCTAACTACCGTCCCATATCCCTGCTCCCTTTTTCCTCAAAGCTTCTGGAAAGACTTGTCTTCACCCGTGTGTCTCATTTCCTCAATTCCAACTCTCTCCTTGACCCTCTTCAATCTGGCTTCCGCCCTCTCCACTCTACAGAGACTGCCCTTATCAAAGTTACTAACGACCTAATCGCAGCTAAATCCAAAGGCCACTACTCCATACTAATTCTTCTTGACCTCTCAGCGGCCTTTGACACCGTTGATCATGCTCTCCTTCTTCAAACTCTTCAATCGCTTGGTCTCTGTGACTCTGTCCTCTCATGGTTTTCCTCTTATCTCTCCCAACGCTCATTCAGTGTCTCCTTTTCTAATGATACCTCCTCCCCTTGCCCTGTCTCAGTTGGAGTTCCCCAAGGCTCCGTCCTTGGTCCCCTTCTATTTTCTCTTTATACTGCCTCTCTTGGCAAACTTATTACCTCTTTTGGATTTCACTACCACCTGTACGCTGATGACACCCAGCTATATCTCTCCTCCCCGGACCTCTCCCCTGCCGTCCTGCAACGTGTCACTGCTTGCCTTTCTTCCATCTCTGACTGGATGTCCTCCCGCTTTCTGAAACTCAATCTCTCAAAAACTGAGCTCCTTGTCTTTCCTCCTCCTAATACTGATCCTCCTCTTTCGCTCTCCCTCCAAGTTTGTGGTACCAACATCAGTCCATCCTTGCAAGCGCGCTGTCTTGGCGTCATACTTGACTCTGGTCTCACCTTTGAGCCTCACATCCAGCATGTTGCCAAATCCTGTAGATTCCATCTTAAAAACATAGCCCGCATCCGCCCCTTTCTTGCACCAGATACTACCAAGGAGCTTGTCCATGCTCTAGTAATTTCCCGCATGGATTATTGTAACCCTCTCCTGATTGGTCTCCCCAATAGCCGTACTGCACCCTTACAGTCCGTAATGAATGCTGCTGCTAGATTGATTTTCCTCTCTAGTCGTTTCTCTCACACCTCACCCCTCTGCCAGTCCTTACATTGGCTTCCTGTATGCTATAGGAGTCAATTCAAGGTACTAACTCACACCTATAAAGCACTGAACAACTCTAGCCCCTCTTATATCTCCTCACAGATCCATAGGTATGTCCCTTCTCGGTCTCTCCGTTCTGCCCGTGACCACCTCCTGTCCGTTGTCCGCACTCGTACGGCCAACTCGCGCTTGCAGGACTTCTCGCGGGCGGCTCCCTTCCTATGGAATAGCCTGCCTACCGCCATCAGACTCTCCCCTAGTCTTGCATCTTTTAAGAAGTGCCTTAAAACCCATCTCTTTAGGAAAGCTTATGGCCTCCAAGACTAACCCTTACCTCACATACCTGTCTCTTGCCCTCTCCAAAAGGGCAGCCCACCTTATTTGATTGTAAATTCCTGTCCTAATGTGTTTTACACCCCACCTCCTATAGAATGTAAGCTCGTTTGAGCAGGGTCCTCTTCAACCTATTGTTCCTGTAAGTTTATTTGTAACTGTCCTATTTATAGTTAAATCCCCCTCTCATAATATTGTAAAGCGCTACGGAATCTGTTGGCGCTATATAAATGGCAATAATAAATAATAAACCTCCTGTCCATATTGATATGTTTCATCAACTAATCTTCTGTCTAGAGTCATATGTTTTATACAGTTTTAGGATTTTAAAATGGATACTTTTTTTTATATATTTTTACCTCCATTTATAAGCACTTGTTTTTAGCCCAGTAACTTTTTTTAATGTTTCTCTCAGTATTAATTTTAGGTCCCAATTATATATATTTTTAATATATTTCTATAGTTTTTGAAATGACATGAATTGAGGGATGCTTAAGTGAGAAATGTGAAAGTACTATAAGAGTACCTTAAAAGTGGAATATGTTTGCCATTATGCTTGAACTGTGGGAATATCGATATGATGTAAATATTAATATGGAAAGAGTAATGTACAAGAATCCACCATGTATGTATATTTAGAGTTTATTTGTAAACATACATTAATCCATACAAACAGTTTTTTGCTTTGTAAGATAAGTAGAACGAGCTGAGAAGATGTATACAAGGGTGGAATGCTGGAATATGACGTCATTAAAACACACGTTGCGTTCCAACCAGCCGAAAATGAAACCTGGAAGTGACATAGTAGGAAGTGATACTGTTGGAACGCATAATGCGTTCCAGCTAGACAGAAACCGGAACCCGGAAGTGAAAATAAGCGGGCATTTAAAATAAAGGAGAAGACCAAGCAGGGGACAATACAGCAAACTGAGGAAACCTGTTGTAACAGGCGAAACGCGTTTTGGCGATTTTTTTTAAGGACTATATAGCCCTACCTATATTTTATTTGATATGTTTAAATTTATCTTATATTTATGTTTTTTTATTGGAAAAATAAAGCACCCTTCTTTTGGAAATACTCCGCTGACCTAGCATTTTTTTGTTTGTGAGCCGGTTGAGGGTGGAAATAAGCAGAGTCCTGTTTGAAAGAAAGATTTGGACATCCTGTAATGGTCCAATAGCGCACACCATCCGAGTCATATGAGGTTATGACTCCAGGCTTGTGAGTGATATAAATTTTGTGTATATCCCTTACTTTATTTGCATTACTGTATTGCACTATGGTATATACTTTATTTTACAGAAATATCTGTTGAATTTCCATTTTAAGAAGCTCTTGTTTTTGTACGAATATTATCTACATATGTAGTTGCCCCCTTTTTATCTAAGTTGACCATCTCTACTTTTGATCCTGTTGTTGAAGTTTAATCTTTACCCGTGACACAGGTATGTTATTCCATTACCTCCGTTAGCACTTATACCGTATCGGATGTATTCCCATATTCCCATTAGCATTCCCATTGTATCTATAGGTTCCTCTCTAAAAAGATTCCTGTCACAGCTCAATCACATATTAGTCTAGGTACATACTTCCCAAATCACTACGTTCTTATTTCCCTACATTCCTTAGGGATAGGTCAACTGGCTGTAAGGGTATTGGTGCAGGCCATATTCTAGTTTAATCATAATTCTGTCCTGCAAGGCCAACTCCCATCCTCACACGGAGGTATTCGCCCATCGATCCAACTCATAGCTAGAGCCTTGCTTCAACCTCTTCAGGTTATTAGATAGGCCTCACCTGTCACAGCCACTCGTTTTAAATCTCTGTCAGGATCGGGACAGGGATCCAACACGCAGAGTACAGACAGTAGAAAGGTACATATACCGGACCTTAGAATGGCCGGACTAACGTACAAGATAAAGAGAATGGTCAAAGACAAGCCGAGGTCGAGGGAACGAGAAGACAGGTAAGCGAGGAACAAGCCGGGTCAAAGGGTAATAGAGATAAGCAGAGTAATACAAACAAGCCGGGTCGGAACCAAAAGGAAAACTGGAATACAAGAGCGCTGGGTGACTAGACAGGCTAGAACCACGACAGGGCAATGAGCAAATGGAAGAAGCACTGTTAAATACCCTGGCTCAGGAGAGTAGACACGCCTCCGACGAGTCCTGATTAGTCTCCAGACAATTGAGTGACAGGTCGGTCCGGGTTGGCGTCATGACGTCGACTGCTGGGCGTCGTGCTATAAAAGGAAGTGGATCCCTCGCGGCCGGCGTGTAAATGACCGGGAGGGCCGCGAGGAACGGAGGAAACAGACCTTCTGGACGGATAAACTTCTAAGTCTCTACCTCTCTCAGAGGTAGAGACCTCAGGTACCCTGACAGTAAATACAAAAGAGAGAAAAAGATAAACTAATTCACCGGCCACCATGCCCAAATGGGTATAGTGCCAGGAAAAAGTAGTACAACCCTTTTACATCTGCTAAAAAGTGAAACAAAATTTTTTATTAATTTTATATACTTTATTAATGCCAAAGCTTAAAAATATTCTTAGACTCCAACCTATCAATACTAGAGCCGGTAGGTAAAACTGTCTGTGGCAAAGTTGCAGGTAGCCTCACAGGCAGCAAAAAACGGAGAGTTAGAGGAGTCAATATGGACCCAGTGTATATGTGTAGCAATCTACACCCTCCATATATATCCACTTATACTGTCCACATGTCCCAGTAAACTACTCTGTTTAACTAGCCAAATGCTACAAGAGGGAAAAACCCTTCTGCCTATAGTCTCTATCCAGGTGGTCCACAGTATGGATCGAAAAGAGTAGGTATAAGTCTAATTCATGTAGTAAAGGCGAGCAGTAAACTCAATCTCTTTACCATACTAGAACTTAGTAGATCTAATTACAACTCTCATCAGGGCTCCATACTAACAGGAGCACAGTCCCCTATACTGGATACCTATTACCTCGGCAATAGCCTGATGCTAATGCCTACCAATACCCTTACTAACAGGAGCACAGTCCCCTGTACTGGATACCTATTACCTCGGCAATAGCCTGATGCTAATGCCTACCAAAACCCTTAGGTGAATAGAAAAAAACGTCCAAGCTCAACCACCCATAACCAAGTGTAAATCAAAGAAATCAATTAAATTAAATTAAAACAGCCCGACGTGCATTTCAGCGTCTCCAGACGCCGTCGTCAGGGGCAAGTGTGAAGTGCTATCGCAGTTTCCAGACTTTAAATAGCCGGTATGTGATTATACATACCGAGCAGCTGATTCCCCACTATTGTTCTCTCCTATCGGAAGACTGGATACAGAGGTCCACCCACCTCATTCACAGGTTCCCCACGTGGTGTCTACGTCAATCACCAGATCACGTGGGCGGGAGGAGAGAGAAGGGGGCGGTAAACGCTGCTCAGAACTCCTCCTCCGTAGAATGGGTGAATCCTACCGCATCCATTGCCGAAAACAACTAGTAAATCACTAAACAGTCCCTGCGAGTTGCACATAAACATACTGCAACAGGGAGATAAACGAATCAGAACATTATAACTTGGAAAATATAAAGACCAGTTCCCATCTAGTTAGAAAGAGGGGGCTTGGTCATAGGTATATACTGTGTGTACATGTGGATGTATTAGACCAGTGTGTAACTGTGGTTCACAAAAGAGTGATCCACTCAATCCCACACCCCAGTGGTATAAACAGTAACACCCATATACATTCAAAGATCCAGTATCAGTAGTGATTCATATAGTAAAAGGGGAATAGTCAATGGAAAGGTGCGTATAATATAGTGATCCCTAAATAGTGAACACTATCGAAAAATAAGTGATGAGTTAAAACTTCAGGAAATTATTAAATAATACTTGATCACAAATAGCAATAAAAACCATAATGTTACTATATGTAGGTCATAATTAGATGAAAGGGGTATACGAGAACCCCTCGTTGAGGCCGTTAGGAGATAACGTTTGTAATTTAAAGATCCAGTATGCCTCCCTCTGACGAAGTTTGATGTCCCAACCACCTTTACGTGGGGGCTGAGGGATATGTTCAATCCCTATAAAGCGTATTCCATCTGAAGAGTGGTTGTGAAGAAGGCGTAAATGTCTTGAAATAGGGGTTTCTAAACGTCTCCTCACTGAGTTAACATGTTCCCTAATCCTGACTTTGAAAGGCCGAAAGGTCTTTCCTATGTACATAAGGCCACATGAACAGGTGAGTAGATAGAAAACCCCGGTAGTGCGACAGTTAATAAAAGAACGAAGATTAAATGTCTCTGAATTGGTAGAGTTGACACAAACCTTAGAGTTCCTACTAATGTAAGGACAGGCACTACAGTGACCACATTGGTATATTACCAATGGGTAAATAGTTCTTGGGGGGACCTGATATGGTCGTTGAGGAGAAGTGACTTGGAACAAGTAGATCCCTTAGATTCCGCCCTCTACGTGCGGTTATGGAGGGATGTGTAGTCACTACCTGTTTAAGGTGTTTGTCCGAAGATATAATGGACCAGTATTTTTTGAAAATTCCCAACACCTTTTCCCACCCCGCATCAAATGTCCCAATACATCGTATCATGTGCGTCTCCTGTCTGGCGATATTATCATCGATGAGGATTTGGCGTTCTGTTGAGAGTGCCCTAGCATAGGCCCTCTTTAACACCCTATTGGGATACCCTTTCTCCCTAAAAGACAGTCTCAATGTGTTTGCTTTAGATTTGAAATCGTCAAGGGACGAACAATTCCGCCGTAGCCTAAGGTATTGGCCAATAGGGATTCCAGCTTTAAGTGGGGTGGGATGATGACTACAAAACAAGGAATAGAGTCAGCGCTAATCAGGAAGGCAGCAGTCCCAAACAGGGACTCCCTCTAATGTCCCTGGAGATAAATAGACAAAGCAAGAAAATGGGGGATGGGTCTGCGCCACTGGGTACAACAGATAATGATATTAAGTCCAATGGGATCTATATCGTGTGTCCAAAATTCTACTTAATACGGTATCCAGAAGATGTCAATGACATGGAAGATAATCCAATTTTGTAAGAAATAGAAGAGTTCTTACTTACAGTTGACAGAGCTTAATCCAGCTCTGGTGTGAATGGCTTGCAGCGGTATTATCCCCGCTTGCAGGATATACGGCAAGTGTCCTCTTCTATGTAGTGGCAGGTAACCAAATGGGAAATAAAAATGGAAACAATAATGGTGCAGTATGTTCCACACATGCGATAAAAGATATAAAATATAATAGATACACATTCGGTAGAGCTTCAGCTAGCTCTAGTTTGATAGGCGTGCAGCGGTATAATCCCCGCTTAGAGGATATGGGATGAGTGATCTTGACACGAATATCAATAGCTCGGAGAGAAGATAAAACAGCGATAGTGCTCTCAATAAAATCTTTAGTGATAAAATAAAACAATAAAATATACTCACAATATATAGGGCAGACTGACTGCTCTATGTAACTGCGTAGGTGGTATAATCCCCACCTAGGATTCTTTGGAGTATTGTATCCAGGAAGTAAAAAAAATAAAAAATAAAAATAAAAGAAGTATAAAATATATATAAAAAAGCCAGGTAGTAGTAAAAGATGATGGTTACAATGTAAAAATGACCAAAATCTTTTTATTAACAGTATATAAAAACAGTAAAAGTATCCAAACGCGTTTCGCCAATATAAGGCTTTATCAATGGATAGCAAACATTACAACCTGGCTGGTTAGAGTTTATATAGGTATAGAGATGATTTAAAATTGGCGCCAAAATTGTACAACCAATAGTAAAACAGATATTTTTTGCACATTCATAACAGCATTTAATGGTAAGAATTCAATAGATATAGCTTCACAGATGCTTTTAGCATAATTATTTTACAAAAACGAGCGTTATTGGTTAAGTATTAACATGTTTTCGGCCGGATCACGTGACGCACGTCATAAGCGTGACGTCACTTCCGGCCGCACGGAAGGTTTCTATTATGTTTTTACTATGATATTATATGCATTAGTAGTTTCACTGCTTTAATATTTATGGAAGTACTTTTATATGCCACCAGTAATATGGCTACTTATTATGTTATCTCTTAACAGTACATTCCCCATCCAAGATGGCCGCCGCCATTATTTTCATCTCCCAAGTCCCTCCCTAAGTGTTCCCTAACCACTCCTCTTTCCTTTCAGCCCAATACAGGGCTTTACATACATGGAGTTTATCTCATAACTACATGCCCCACAATTCCGTGCGGCCGGAAGTGACGTCACGCTTATGACGTGCGTCACGTGATCCGGCCGAAAACATGTTAATACTTAACCAATAACGCTCGTTTTTGTAAAATAATTATGCTAAAAGCATCTGTGAAGCTATATCTATTGAATTCTTACCATTAAATGCTGTTATGAATGTGCAAAAAATATCTGTTTTACTATTGGTTGTACAATTTTGGCGCCAATTTTAAATCATCTCTATACCTATATAAACTCTAACCAGCCAGGTTGTAATGTTTGCTATCCATTGATAAAGCCTTATATTGGCGAAACGCGTTTGGATACTTTTACTGTTTTTATATACTGTTAATAAAAAGATTTTGGTCATTTTTACATTGTAACCATCATCTTTTACTACTACCTGGCTTTTTTATATATATTTTATACTTCTTTTATTTTTATTTTTTATTTTTTTTACTTCCTGGATACAATACTCCAAAGAATCCTAGGTGGGGATTATACCACCTACGCTGTTACATAGAGCAGTCAGTCTGCCCTATATATTGTGAGTATATTTTATTGTTTTATTTTATCACTAAAGATTTTATTGAGAGCACTATCGCTGTTTTATCTTCTCTCCGAGCTATTGATATTCGTGTCAAGATCACTCATCCCATATCCTCTAAGCGGGGATTATACCGCTGCACGCCTATCAAACTAGAGCTAGCTGAAGCTCTACCGAATGTGAGTGTATCTATTATATTTTATATCTTTTATCGCATGTGTGGAACATACTGCACCATTATTGTTTCCATTTTTATTTCCCATTTGGTTACCTGCCACTACATAGAAGAGGACACTTGCCGTATATCCTGCAAGCGGGGATAATACCGCTGCAAGCCATTCACACCAGAGCTGGATTAAGCTCTGTCAACTGTAAGTAAGAACTCTTCTATTTCTTACAAAATTGGATTATCTTCCATGTCATTGACATCTTCTGGATACCGTATTAAGTAGAATTTTGGACACACGATATAGATCCCATTGGACTTAATATCATTATCTGTTGTACCCAGTGGCGCAGACCCATCCCCCATTTTCTTGGGATGATGACTAGACCAGTCCAACAGACTGTTTGTAGCCGTCTTCTTCCTATAAAGAGTGGTGTTTATTTTGTTTGATGCTCCCATCGTCAGGGATACATCCAGGAAGCATAGCTTAGAACCCCCCATCTCGCTTGTAAAGCGCAAGTTGTAGATGTTGTTATTGAGGGCTATAACGAACTCATCAAAGAGTTCCGTGGTGCCTAGCCAGACGACAAAGATATCGTCAATATATCTCTTCCAGTATAGGACAAAGTCCATATACTGTTTGAGATTAGGCTCTTCCCTGATTACTTTCTCCCACCAGCCCAGATGCAAGTTGGCATATGATGGTGCACAGGGCGAACCCATAGCGGTTCCCCTGATCTGCTGATACAGTTTGCCATTAAAGAGAAATATATTGTGAGTCAGTACAAATTTTAATAAGTCTGATATAAATCCAATATATGTCTCGGGTAACTTAGGGTCAAGTGAGAGAAACCGTCTACAGTGTTCAATTCCCAAATCATGTGGAATTGAGCTATACAGTGCCTCCACGTCCAGGCTGCATAGTTTAGCATGATCAGGGATCTCATTCTGGTTTAAAAACCCAAGTAACTGTTTGGTGTCCCTTAAATGTGAGGGTAATTCTTGTACCATTGGGGATAAAACCTTATCAAGAAATACGCTCACATTCTGAGTGAGATTGCCACACCCAGATACAATCGGTCTACCTGTTAGGTCCGACATAGATTTATGAATTTTGGGTAAGCAATAAAAGGTAGACAAAATCGGTTCTTTAGGAGTCATAAAGTCAAATTCATCTTTTGAGATGAAGTCCATATCAATGGCACTTGTCAAAAGGATACGTAACTCACTTAAATAGAGTGAGGTTGGGTCATACTTAATCACACGGTATGTCTTGTCATCTAATAATAGGCGTTCGGCCATCCTGACGTAATTATCCTTGTCCATAACAACGACATTCCCTCCCTTATCAGATGGCTTAATAATCAGGTCCCTTTTGGCTTGGAGCTGACTAATAGCCATCCTCTCTTGTTTAGATAGATTGTCCCCAAACCGTATTAGATGATCCCTGACAGTACCCCCCCTCTCAGATACGCCCACCGGGCGGAAGGAACCGGGACGAGATGGGAAGCGGGAGTGAAACGCCCTGCGGAGGCGAGGAGCATGAACATCCTCTTGAGGTACCCAACTCCTCTCCTCAGGACCATATCCTTTCCAGTCGACCAGATATTGTACTCTCCCCCGGGATATCCGAGAATCGATGATAGAGTTGACCTCATACTCCTCCTGACCCTCCACCTGAACAGAGCGAGGAGAGGATACCGTGGAGGAAAATCTGTTGCAGACTAGCGGTTTCAGCAATGAAACATGAAAGGAGTTAGGAATGCGTAAGGCAGATGGGAGAGCTAGACGATACGCAACTGGGTTAATTTTAGTCAGAACCCTGTAAGGTCCAATATAACGAGGAGCGAACTTCATGGAAGGTACTTTTAAACGAATGTTTCTAGTACTTAGCCATACTCTATCGCCTGGAACAAAAACCGGAGCCGACCTTCTACGTTTATCAGCGTGTTTCTTAACCTGCATAGAATTGTGCAGAAGAATTTGTCGAGTCTGATCCCACAACTTCCTCAAATTGGCAACATGAACATCAACCGAAGGTACCCCTTGGGAAGGAGAAACCGAGGGAAGAATGGATGGATGAAAGCCATAATTCATGAAGAAGGGGCTTGAATGAGTAGAATCGCAAACGAGATTGTTGTGCGCGAACTCCGCCCAAGGAATCAAACCGACCCAATCGTCCTTCGGAAACAAAACAACGTAAATATTGTTCAATCTTTTGGTTGGTGCGTTCAGCAGCTCCGTTAGACTTAGGATGATAGGCGGAAGAGAAATTCAATTTGATACCCAGTTGAGAGCAGAAGGATCTCCAAAAACGAGAAACAAATTGGGAACCTCTGTCAGATACAATTTGGGAGGGTATCCCATGTAAACGAAAAATCTCCCTTGCGAATATCTCTGCCAACTCGGGAGAAGATGGAAGTTTAGGCAGAGGAACGAAGTGAGCCATCTTGGTGAATCTGTCAACCACGGTGAGGATAACAGTCTGTTTTTTAGATATAGGTAAATCGACAATAAAGTCCATAGCCAAGCAGGACCAGGGCTTTTCTGGAACCTCTAAGGGATGCAGAAATCCACATGGAAGCGTATGAGGTTGCTTGGTCTTAGTACAAACCTCACACGCACCGATGAAATCTTTGATATCCCTACGTAAAGCAGGCCACCAGAAGTCTTTGGAGATCAAAGCGCACGTCTTGCGAATGCCAGGGTGTCCAGAATACTTTTAAATCCAGGTACAGAGGCAGTATCTGTAAATCTGTAGACTGGGTAGAACTACCTGGTGTGTTAATTACCCCCAATGGAGAAACCCTCCGTAAACACCTCTCCTGGCAACCCTGGCCCCATGAGAGTATCTCCCCTAACTCCCAATCAATAATAGGGTTATGTCTCTTTAACCATGGGTAACCCAGGACTATGGGAACAGAAGGGGACGAAATAAGCATAAGAGATACGTTTTTCTCGTGTAAGATACCAACAGTTAAGTTAACGGGTATGGTTTCACGAAAGATAACAGGCTCAAGTAAAGGTCTACCATCTATGGCCTCAACGGCCAAGGGTGTATCCCTTAACTGGGATGGGATAGTGTGTTTAGTAGCAAAGGCCTGGTCGATAAAATTCTCGGCAGCTCCGGAATCTATCAAAGCCATGGTCTTTAGTACTCCCTTCTCCCAAGTTAAAGAAACTGGTAGCAGAAGCCTGTGATCTTTATAGTTATGAGTAGAGGACAAAATAGAAACACCCAAGGCCTGTCCTCTAGAGAAACTTAGGTGCGGGCGTTTCCCGAGCGATTTGGACAATTCAGGCGTAAGTGACCTCTGACTCCACAATACATACACAATCCCTCCCTTCTCCTGTACTGTCTCTCCTCTTCAGAGAGGCGAGTATTGCCTATCTGCATAGGTTCAGGAAACAGTGAGGTAGTGGAATCAGGACTTTGAAATGCGGGCGCTAATTTAAAGGAAGGTCTAAAGTTCCTCTCTCGAGTGTTCTGTCTCTCTCTTAAACGCTCATCAATACGAGATATGAACGAAATTAAATCCTCCAAATTTTCAGGAAGCTCTCTAGTAGCAACCTCGTCAAGGATTACATCTGATAGCCCGTTCAAAAATACATCTATATAAGCCTGCTCATTCCACTTAACTTCTGCCGCCAAAGACCTGAACTCTAGTGCATAATCCACAAGTGTTCGGTTCTCCTGTCTCAGGCGCAAAAGTAATCTAGCTGCATTGACCTTTCTACCAGGGGGGTCAAAAGTTCTTCTAAAGGCAGCTACAAAGGCATTATAATTATATACTAACGGGTTATCATTCTCCCATAATGGGTTGGCCATCTCAGAGCTCTCTCAATGAGTAAGGTGATAATAAATCCAACCTTCGCCCTATCTGTAGGATAGGAGCGAGGTTGTAATTCAAAGTGGATACTGATCTGGTTTAAAAAACCACGACACTTCTCAGGTGAACCACCATAACGTACTGGTGGGGTAATACGGGAAGAGGCACCTACAGTGGATACCTCTAGGCCTGAACTCACAGGGGAAATAGAAGTAGTACGCGTCTCCTCTGGTGGGTTATTAGCACGGGATAATAACGCCTGTAGTGCTAGGGCCATCTGATCCATTCTGTGTTCCATGGCTTCAAACCTAGGATCGGAAGGACCAAGCTGACTGTTTGTACTTGCAGGATCCATTGGCCCTGTCGTAATGTCAGGATCGGGACAGGGATCCAACACGCAGAGTACAGACAGTAGAAAGGTACGTATACCGGACCTTAGAATGGCCGGACTAACGTACAAGATAAAGAGAATGGTCAAAGACAAGCCGAGGTCGAGGGAACGAGAAGACAGGTAAGCGAGGAACAAGCCGGGTCAAAGGGTAATAGAGATAAGCAGAGTAATACAAACAAGCCGGGTCGGAACCAAAAGGAAAACTTGAATACAAGAGCGCTGGGTGACTAGACAGGCTAGAACCACGACAGGGCAATGAGCAAATGGAAGAAGCACTGTTAAATACCCTGGCTCAGGAGAGTAGACACGCCTCCGACGAGTCCTGATTAGTCTCCAGACAATTGAGTGACAGGTCGGTCCGGGTTGGCGTCATGACGTCGACTGCTGGGCGTCGTGTTACAAAAGGAAGTGGATCCCTCGCGGCCGTAAAGGAACGGAGGAAACAGACCTTCTGGACGGATAAACTTCTAAGTCTCTACCTCTCTCAGAGGTAGAGACCTCAGGTACCCTGACAATCTCTTACGTGTCACCGAAAGAGGCCTACAGAGGCCTACATACCAGCCACTTTGTTCGGTGGCCTCAGACCCCCAGCCAAATTCATAGCTAGAGCCTCTCACAGCCACTTCGCAATTAGTAGGGCCTCACCTTCCCCCGATTCAGCTAATTGCTTCGTCATTTGGCACTAAGAAAGTTGCCAGTAGATGCAGGGTTATACTCCTACTGCACGGCCACATTTATGCTTTATTTCTTACATCGTATTGCTTCTCACAGAAGCAGACCCTCCCCGACAGACCCTCTACAAACATAATGTGCACCCCGGTTATGAAACAGGATACCACTAGCCCAGTACATTGCGATCCTGGATCAGTCCAAAACAATGCTACTGCTCACAGATATTAGGAATATCATTCACAAGTACAACACAGCAGCTCACGGCATAGATTCATATTTCACAAACCCAAACTATGTAGATAGCATAGCAAAAATGCACGCTGTAACTACAGAATTTTTTTTCCCCTCATAGAAGTTACAACAGACTGGGGAAGTTGGGATCTCCCAACTTAAGAGTTACTAACCCCCACTCGGAGCACCCCTTTGTACCCCTTACTTCCAACTTAACATCACTGGTTACGATCTAACTCCTGTTCTCCCCTCTCACGTCAATACACTTCAAACTTAACATCACCAGTTACGATCCAACTCCTGTTCCCCCCTCTCACTTCAATACACATCTTCCTTATCCTTAAGAAGGCAGAGACTTCAGTTGGGTTCTTGTTATTTCCTACCAATACCCCATAGTGACCTAGGCTTTCTACACTATTCCGTAGGTTCTGAAACGAAGGACCCCTGACCATACTTCCGGTTATACCCAGATTTGTGCTGGGCTTGGTCCATATAATAAGACTATCGCATACGTCCCCACGCCATAGGCAACCCTGGATTTCTTTCACAAAACTAGGCTTATACAAAGTATAGCATATCTTTATAATTGCTTATTGGTAGTTACAGTTTGGCTTACGGATTATGCAACATCGGCTCACTGTTTTCATGACATGCCTAACCCTGTGCTATATCCTCCTTTCCATGGGTCCAATACAGAAGTTACCCTGCAAGTACATGAGCCTACTTTCATACCTGGGCATTACATCATCACAAGTCTATTCCTCAATCTCCTCTAGCAGTCGCTAGACTATAATCGCTGGGTATACAACTGGACTCACTTTGTTACAGTACAGCCTTCTCGAAGGCAGGGTAAGACGTGTCATGGAGTGTAGTGTCATGCATGTCATACTGTAAGGTCACTAATAAATCAGACCACTCAACCACCCCCAGTTCACGCGACGACATACATCATGCTCGTTCTAGCAGACCTGTCTAGGTGGCTGAACTTACATTCTCACAGGAGTAGCAAGCCACGTCCATTTTTCTACTTACAGTTATTCCCTCATTAAATAGCCTTACACTGCTATCCCAGTCCACACATTAGAAATAATGGAACTTCTTCCTCACTCACAGGACAGCTGTTATTTGCGATGCTCCGGGACTGGCAACACGGCATACCTTTATAGGCTGTCTTAACATAGCAGCTGTTGTTTTTACTCTATTCCATATACCATATGGCTACCACATGACCTACCATACCAAAACATTCTAGAACCTCTTCCCAGATTAGGTTATATCATGGCCTTGGTCAATTACTGATACATATGACACTCTGTCTATAATCGCAGTTTTTCAGAGTTTTGGCATTTCTGACAAAGTACACTTTGGTTCACCTTTTTTATCAATCCATGTTCCACCAATACCTTGGTGGTGTGCATATCCTTTTGCCACCTCATTATTAATAAATTAAACTTACAAACACCTCAAACTATCCCATATCTATTTACAAAGATAAACTTATCCCAATAAGAATGATGCTCAGCCTAACTAATAGAACAATTATCCATCATGTACAGAGCTACACTGACATGGGCCTCTCCCAAGATCACACTCTTAAGCACACTCTTCAATTGTATTACCGTTGTTAGGACTATTCGGTAACTTATATACGACTCCTATGCATTTTCAGGTTATACTAGCATACTAGTAGAATAGATGCTAATTCACAGCCTCTAGTAATACCCAGTACACCTCATCGAATACTAGGATATAAATCTTCTATATACACTCGATATCTCTCTACCAGAGAAGGATATAAAGCAGGCATATAAAGCATCGATCATGTTGTATCAATGTGTTTATCAAACTTTTTGCCCTCGTTATTTACAGGCCTACCCGAACATCGGTCCCGGCACACCACAGCCGACTTATATCACATGCGACTTATACCATATTCAGTACCATTACTCGGCTTATTGTCCCCAACTACAAATAAAAAGGCGTAGCCTGTAATTGTGGGAGGGGTTACCCCTCTCACTGGACCGTTCACACCTGGTTCAGCACACCCACTGTTCCCCTTTTTCAAACAAATCATTTTGGTAGGCCCTCTTTATTTACAGGCCTACCCGAATGTCAGTCCCGGCACACCACAACCGACTTTTATCACATTCGACTTATGCCATATTCAATAACATTACTCAGCTTATTGTCCCCGACTACAAATAATTAATGTGTTAATTTGTGTAAAGTACTCTGTTTATTGATTGAGATCTGCAAACCTCAAAAAAACTGACAAAGATGTTGCTGCCCAGAAGTCCCAACCTCCCAAAAGGTGTGTGATCCATTCAGTAACATCTCCTAGGCGGTAAAGATAGTCACACCCCAGTCACTCCCTTGCAGTGTACCATTCTTATGGAAGCATCGGTGTATGTGTCGTTGCAGTTGCTAAGGGAAGTTGATTGTCAGCTGCTGAGATCCACAGATCCATTCAGTAATAGTGTATGTAGACGGCCATTTTTGAATTCATGCAAGCGAAAAGGGTGACACGCATGCATTCCTGACTATATGGTGTGGGAGTTAGTTGTTTATGGACTTTCATCCTCGACATCTATGGAGAGTGATAAGGGATAGGTCTTGATAAAGGGTAGATTTGGAACCATTGTGTTTGATCGGGTCTTCTCTGCTTTTGTGCATTAGGGCTTCTTTGGCTTTAAATAATTGGAAACGAATGATAACATCTCTCAGAGAACTGTTATCTGCCCTTCTAGCTCTAAGTGCACGGTGCACCCTGTGGATGTGCCAGTGTTCATCCAGTATGTCCATGCTGAAAGGCTTAATGATGGACAAAACTACCTCAGATAGCGGGCCTTCACCTTCATTATGTGGGAGGCCATCTTTTTTTCTAATATGGCCATTCATGTGCCCAGGGCCTGTACTTCAGCCTTCACTAGTTGTGCGTGTGATTTCTCCTGCCAGGATGGTTTTCACTTCAGTGAGTTTGATCAGTATTTGAGCTGTACCAGCTCGCGGTGAGGCAGGCAGTGATATATTCTCAAGGTTTGAAGGCGGGCTTAGGTGTCCACCATTTTGTGTCATGGCCTGGGCCGCGTGAAAGTCGCAAATAGGTGTGCCACTGAATCCCTCGAATCAGAATGTTTTTTCAGCTGCTTACGGATTGTGCGTTTATCCATTCTAGATTTTGAGTAGGTGCTATGAGAATGCAGGCTGAATTATTGCTTTTGTATGCTGTTGGCACTGTGGTCCGAGCAGAGCCTCACTTGGCTGTGTCCAGCTCACCTGGCAATCAGACAACACCCCAAAATTCATTTTTTATGGTGACTGTATTTCCTATTGAAGTTTTAAAAATCCATTTCTGCTGCAAGTGTCCTTCAAAACCCTTCTTGTAACTAGTTTGAGCCGGCTTGGCCACATTCCCTCAGTTAAAGAATAACCTAATCTGAACACAGGATGCTCATGCGTTCCTTGATCACACACACAACATGAAGCAAGCACGAGGCATCCCTCACTTCCTTTGTAGTTTATGTCATTTTTCTTTTGGCAACTATGGCTTATGCTTAGTAACACCCCGGTGTGTATAAGATATGTTTTTTGTAATAAACTTTGGTATGCGTTGAAACTTTGTGTTAGTGTCTGTTTCATTGGGTACCCCAAGGCCTTGGGTCAAGAACTTCGGCTGGGCAGAACCAAAAGTCCATGGCATAAGAAGAGAAGGTGTTATCACACAGAAAAGTTCCAACGCCTATTCAAACTTATTTTATGTATGTTTTCATGGTAAATAAGGAAATATACGAGTGACCCCAAACGTTTGAAGGCCAGTGCATATATATATATATATATATATATATATATATATACAAACCACTCACTAAACAGCAGATTCAAATCTCACTGAAGGTTTTGTTTTTGTTTTGTTTTTTTAGCTAACCTAGGCAAATAATGGGAGTTAATGTGTTCCATTATACAGTAAATCAGAGATATTGCAACAATAACAGCAAACAATTGCCACAGTACAAAGTATTTTGGGTCCTTAAAGGCCTTATGGAGTGCCAATTTCAAATCTGCCTTTCCCTGTGCAATAGTTAACTGTCCAAAACAAATTTCACAGGGAATTTGAGAAAAACAAAATCTCTGTTATGCATTTAATATTTTTCTCAAAAGACCAAGTTCACTTACGTCAATAGCTCTATATAACATGCTTGCATTTAGGATCAACACAGTTTCTTTACTGTCTCTACAAAGCACAACAAAAAAAGGTATGTTTGTCCGGACACACTGTAAATGTTAAGCTTTTATTTACTGCATTCTACTTTTTTAAGCTTGTTTTACAGAATCTCATGTTTTGCATATTCACTCAGACATAAGATACTTACATTTCTGACCATTTTAATCCAAAGACACTGTAACATAACAATATTGTCCACTACCAAAATATATGCAGTTTTCTCCAAACCCCTAAAGCATTTCAGCTAGCGTGTGGCTTTTTTTTTTTCCATTTGATTAAAAATGCAAATTCAATAGAATTTCAACGGAAATTCAATAGAAATTATCTTTATTAAACTTTCCTGGCTGTCAATCAGACAGTCCTGTTTTTTCTCAGTTGTTTAGAACAGTAGAGTCAAACTCAAAAGGAAGGCAATTTGCCAGAGTTCCAAATTATTATTTTTTTTTAATATAATTAAATGCATGCATGCTTTCATAGGGGGCATATCTATTTTTTTTTTTTATATATATTTGTGGAGTGGAGTGTCCCTTTAAGATGTTGGTGACAAGTGAATCCAAACATGCATTAAATAAAAAAGACTGATGCTAATCCACTGTATTAGAAATTATTATAGCAATTATAGCAATGACAGAATTCTAGACTGACAGAAAAAAAATTAACACATACAGATTTTACATATTAAAACAAAATCAAGCAAGAAGAATGTAATAGAAAATGATTAATAATGAACATTTAAACACATATTAAGACAGATTAGAGGAGCATATATGACAAATATCCTTTATCTATAGACAATTAATAAAATCCAAGTTTCTGGTTACGGTAAACCGGCTTTATTACATCTGATTGTACACTGAGACACGCCTGCAAATTCAGAATCTGCTATGTTTTTCTAAACATTAAAAGAATAATCTTAAACCAAGACTTAGTAGGTTCAATGGTTATCAGAGTCTAGTTTGAAAAGTGTAATTCTAAGTTTCCAACATTGAAACTTTGATCTAAAACTGCACAATAGTAAAAGTCAGCTAAAGTTTCTGTTCTTCATGTTTTTTTTTTTTTTTTTAAACCTCTCATAACGTATTATGAATTCAACCTCAAATCTCTCATGTTAGTGAGTGTACCTCCCCTCCTGCAGCATCTCTAGTCAGAGATGTAGTTTTGGTCAACTCCCCACATCACAGGGTTAGATACATTGAGGTGCCATAAAATTAATACTCTACCAAACCTTCTGTACATTTTTCAACTGCAATCTCTTCTTTCTATATCTCATAGTTCTGGTCAGTGTCTCTAAAACATATTGGGAACAATAAACAGCTTAACTGACGTATTACATTTTCATCCATCCAAAGGCATTTGGGGTTTAAACCTTCCTGCACTTGCCCACATTTAGAGTGTTGGTTAAGGTTGTGTAACAAACCCAACTTTTTTTCTTTGGTTAGTTAGTTCCATGATCATACAACAGAACTAAAAATGTAATACAGTTTTGGCAATAATGTTCAGGTAGCACAATTAATGTTCTGTTTTACATAGTTGGTAAATATTGTTGTCCCTGAAGCCACACAAAAGTTATAGCAGTTGTACTGTGTGTTGCGTTTTTGATACATTACTTCTACATATTTTTTTCACCTGGTTTAAAATTTTAATTGTTCCTTACGAGAGATTTTCTTTTCAGTTGATACAACTCAAGGTTAGTATACAAAGTATACTCATGAAATGAGTAGGTAAGCTTATATATAGTGTAGAGTGTGACACAAATACAGGTTTATTATATGGGTATATTGTTACTGACTACTTCAGACCATTTAGCAGCATAAATATTAGAATTATACTGTAATGGAGCTCCCATACTTTAATTGAGTATATCTGCCCAGTCTGCATTCTTGCCGATTACAGGTACCCTGGAACGCTTCAGCCACAGTCGCCGAAACTTGACTGGGGTCTCTAAAGAGCTCTCCCACCCGAGCAAACTGCAGCTATCTCCTTCCAGGCAGGTATTGTCCCCTCTGCTTTTTCCTCTTCAGTTCCATTCCCAGGCAGTTATCCACACCTCTGCTTATACTGTGATCAGCTACTGTCTTTACAAAGGGACTTGAAGCTCTCATCCCTAGCACTTTTTTACTTGTTCCTTGCTACAGGAATCAAGCAGCCAGTCAACAGGTCTGAAGACTCTGTTACTGGGATCCCTGAACAATTCAACCAGGACACACTTCCAAATGGAACTAACACACAATCATTTATTTTTGGACAAAGTTTAGCCTTTGGGGACTAGTCCTTAAGCATGTGTTGACAAGCTTGTAAAATACAAATATACAGAACATTGAAAAATTAGCAATTTTATACATGAATTATATAATACTAGTAACATTTTCAAACACAATAAAAAGCAACATTATATTAATTTAACTAGGTTGCCCTAATTTGCATAGCATATAAACACTTCTATTCAGTCAGCAGAGGGTGCTGCAGAGTTATCAAGTAACAATACATAGTTTGTTTTTCATTGGCTATCATCACAAGCCCCTTTCAGAAGCTCCTGTGACCAGGTCTATAGTCTGTGGGCAAGTGGTTGGCCTTCAAGCCTCTCCAAAATGCCATGGCATGGGAGCTTCTGTCAAATCTACTGTCTACCGAAAATACACAAAAGCATCACTAACCCCACGGGACGACTAATACAAAATCTTACTGTAAACTGTAGTATGTATATTTATGAGATATAATTTGTAGAGACATTTTGATTACTCATACTGATTGTGTGGCATATGTTCACCTTCCTAGATAAAAAAAAAAGGCAAAGACTTTTAGGAACATACTGACTTTGTACTTGACTTACTAAAATTCATACTCACTCATAACATCTTTATGTTTGATTCACCTTTTACTACTAAGTGAGTGGCACTGTGATGGGGATTTCTTGTGCCCCATTGTATGCCACTTTTCACCTGTGGTAGTGGGAGGAGAAGGTGGTCTTCATCACTGAGATGTCACTATATGTCAAATTATTATTTTTTAAAGAAAAAGTGTATATGTGTATGTGTATGTGTATATATATATATATATATATATATATATATATATATATATATATATATATATATATATATATATATATATATATATATATATATATATATATATATATATATATATATAAGACATACTGCTAATCTTGAAAGGTACACAAGACCAGTTTCAGGAATTTGTTGAAAAAAGGAATGTGAACTATCTAAACATTTAAATTGGATATGGCTATTGTGATTAATCAAGGCAGTCTTGAAATGACTCTCTTTTATAAATCTATAGCAAAAAAAAGTTTACTGAGGTGGGATAATTTTCATCCAGAGTCATTGAGAAAAGGTATACATACAGGCCAGTTCCTACGTGTGAGAAGGAACTGCAGCACAATTGAGACGTTAAAATTAAAAATAGCTTCTCTACATCAGCATTTCATGTGGATATACAAGCTAAAAATGTTGAGCCGAGCTGGACTTGATGTTTTTTTTCATATACCTCATTTATAACTTAAATATCTGCTTATGTACTGATTTAATTGTTCATTTATATTATTTTGTTACTTCATTCTGAACTATAATGTGGCATCCTTCAGAGTGAAAGGTTAAGTCAGCACACATTCTAGTCTACTGATGAAATAGTTTCCTCTATGACCTTACATATATGTTACTAGACCATTTATAGCAATACATTTTTAGTATCTTTTGTATTGATACTGTCTTGAATGGATTAAGGTTATTAATCTAACAACCTTATTGGCATTCCACATAGGTTAGAGCATTATGATATCTTTCTGTATCTTTGACTTACTCCATGAATCTCATCTGTATTTATGGTAGCGTCTACCTTTTTTGGACTATATGACCTTTGAATTGGCTAAACTTAATGGGTACCTGAGCTTCAAGCATTGGCAAGTCTCTTTTGCTAAGTCTGCCCTAACTAGGAGGCATGGATGATTCCATAGGTTGACTCCTAAATGTACAGTGCCGATAAGCGAAAGGCTTAAATTTTTGTTTCCAGCAGCTAATCTTCTGTGCACTAATGTTATAATTTGATTTGGGAGTGATGAGAGTAATGAGTAGTAGTGACATTTTTTATATCTTATGCTCTCTGACTTTTTTCAGTAGCTGAGCTAACCTTATTTTACATAACAAGCTTGTTTTAACTCTGAGGGACTGGGCAATCTAAGAACTGCAAATGAGACATGACTAAGCGCATGAAACTATCCCATTAGGGCTGCAGTAAGGGACAGAAGGATACACTAGACTAGATTTTGGAATTTATAGCCAATGTGACAGATCCATCTGTATAGACTGAGATTGCTGGTTCGTCTGTTTGCCCCTTTTTAATTTATTTGCCTGTCTATATGCCCCTGTTAGTTTGTTCCAGGAAATACCGATTGAAACTACCGAATGGACGGCCACCCAGGAGAGAAGTGTGCTGCTGGTTAACCTCTTGGCCCAAATTAGAACATTGTGGTTAACCGCAGACACCTCTCCATTCTATCTGTATGCAGGGTGGTCGTCGTTCGTATGCCGACCACGAGGCGGTGGCCATTTTAAACACGCGAAAGACCAGCGAGGATTCTATGGAACTATAAACGGACACTTTATCTACCGAACACCGCTGAAACTACCGATCGTCCTTCGTTTTCGTCGAGGCATACGAACACCGGTCCGTTCGGGAGTTTGGAACGTACGCATGGACTTAGCCCAGATAGCCATCCCATGGAGTCAATCGTATACCAAAAGACATGTGAAAGACTTTGACTCCATGGCGATTGAACTGTGCGAATTGGATCTGAGCGCTATTCGGTAGAAATATGCACTCAGATCCAGGCTATCTGGGGATATGTTGCACGAAGCACATGCATTCGGTATTTGTATAATTATATATGTTTATGTGTTTTTACAGTTGTATTTAAAATGGCGATTTGCCTCTATCCCTGGAGATAATTAGATTCCTTCCCAATTATCTCCAGGATAGAGAGGATGGATTTATGCATGTAAAGGGGAGTGCTTAAACCTGAACCACTGCGATTGGCTACTGTCCAATATATGTCTCAGTCTTCCATCTGGTCCCCTAGGGGAGTGTCCACTAGGTGGGAGACCTGCATAAATACCGGGCAGGTAGCCCTCATTAAACAGATTCCTGTTTTACCCTCAAGACGGAGCTTGGTCTCGTGTTTGGGGGGATTGCTACTTGGAAGTATTTATTTTGTCTGTTTTAGCCGTGAAAGGAGTTCGGCTGATTTTATGTTCGTGAGTTTACCGCGTTCCCTTAGACTCGGTGCGGGAGTTTGGCGGTCGGCCGTGCAGAACCTGCATTTCTGGAAAGGGGGATTATTGTCTAAACGGCGGTTTCATCTATTTAAGCTGTGAGTGTCATAAAGACGTAAAAAGAAGGATAGAGGATAGAGTTCAAATAAAAAGGTTATTTACTCCCTATGCAGGGTTAACTCCAGAAAACGGGAGAAGCTGATTGCAACTATTGCTAACTTTGACAGAGAGATACTAGCTGAGGGAAACATTGGACATCCCCAACTAAAAAGTATTTCTACTGGATACTTTGCTTCCTCTAGACTAATCTAAATTTGTTTCAAGTTTAGCAATGTACAGTACTTGTTCAGTAGGTCATCTCTCTTTTTTGTCTCTAAAAAGTGGAATTAAGTTTAACTTTGAGGATTTGGAGTTGTCTGTGTAGGACACTCTCCAAAATTTATTTGAATGTAGATATACTAATTGGGGCTCAGTACCATTCCAATTGCCTGCACCTCCTCCCAGCTGCTTATCTGCATTTTGTTTTTAACACATGGTCATTGTGCATGGCTCTAATATATTATTTAACTTGTTTTCAAAACAAGATTTCTGTTACAAAATATTTCTCAATCCTACTAATTTCTATGTTAAACCATTAATACAAACTCTGTCCCCATGGTTGTGAAAAACAAGAAATGTGTTACTTTGTTTGGTTTATGTTGCTGATAGGGAAAATATTTTTTACTGGTCTTCATGTAGAGGATTTTTTTTTTTTTTATAAATTCTTTATTTTTAATTTTCAATAGTAGTTGTGGTAGGATACAGAAAGTAGAATTGGGGAATAGGGTTAGGTTCACAGAATTCATGGTTTGTAACAGCATTTTCCAAAGCAGTTATAGAGCAGAGGTGATCATACAACTAATTACTTATCGTTGCTGTTGCAGTCGTTTGCTGTCGCTCTATGATTCTGTTCCTTTTAGGGGGGTAGTTCTAAAGCATCACTTTAGAGGGGGGAAACTGTGTGTTACAAAACATCGATGTATGTTAACAGTAACTATAACACGGTTGGTTTTAGTTCAAAAGTTGTTCGTCTTTGTGTTCTTTTTGTGTCTTTGTCTCTTGGTGGTCGGTCGGTGTGTGTTTGTGAGGTTCTCTTCGGGGGGATAATGGGGTACCAGAGGGGGTGGGTGTTGGAAGTGGTGGGGTGGGGAGGAGGGGGAGGTTTGGTAGGAGTATTGGTTCTGTTATCTAGTTTGAAATCCTGATGCATGTAGAGGAATTTTAAGGCAAGACAGGAGGCTTCATTTTTACTTAACATTCTTTACTAAAAACCTCCAGCAGCAAAGAAACAGTTAACATAACTTTTCAGAACAACCAATCAGAACAAAACAACAGCAGTATAAAACCACGTAGGCAGACGCTCCCACTTCCTCTTTCTTTGCTACTGCCTCCAGGTTAGCATTTTTCCAACTCAATGAGCGTGTCTGCTCTGGGTTATTTTGTATTTAATGCTTTTATTGTTTGTTCTTATTTGCATAGTCACTGTTATGCATATTGCTCTGTGCTTTGATATTGTGGGTGCAGGATACTCCTGTAATGCTTTGGTGTCTGGGTCTGTTTGGGCTGCCTGCATTCCTGGGGCTTCCCCTGGGGACCCCTCCTGGCCGACCCTTGCATTGTTTGCGCCAGCGGCACTTCCCCTCCCCCACCTCCCATGCTCTCCAGCTATGTCCCGCGGCATTCAGCTGCTCATCCATAGCTCTCAAGCAGCCTCTCTACCACTTGTGCCATGGCTCCACAATACCCGCACTTAAAGTAGGTTGTGCTTGGTTTTGCGGCCGCCGCAACCATTTTCTTAGAGCCACGGTGGCCATTTTTTCAAAGCTCCACAGCCATTTGCACTTCGGGTGATCAGGTCCTCCCCACCCCACTGCCCCTACTGCTGCTGGCTATGTTGCCAGCCTCCCCTCTACCTGTTCTCACTTTCCAGGTCAGGTGCACTTTAGGAATAAAGCAAGTGTATATAATTTTACATGTGTTTACATACTTTATGATCCAATTCATACTATATAAATTTAAAGCTAAAAATTGAACTGTTGGATTTTTTTTCCCTAGGTAAATGATAAGAGTAGGTACTCTGTTTTAACAGCCTCCTCGTCATGTCTTCTCCCGTTAAATGCATTAATGATACATGCCACTTTTATGTCTTTATTATATCTTATTTAAATGTAAGCATGTCTTGGTCTTTCAGGCTGTAATACTCTTCAGTGGAGCAAGGCCTCTGGCCTAGTCATATATATGGGGTGACCCTCCTTTTTATACTTACATGCTATTGGTACCAGTATCCACTTTCCTGGCCTAGTCATTTCTAGGGTGAACCCCCGTTATACTTCCATAAGACTGGTACGCTGTATTCACTATACTTCTGGGCCTCACTAATGTACCTATGGCACTTTCTGGGTTGGATGACCCCCTTCCTCTGACTGTACGGTTGGGTCCTGTGATATTGACCCTGAGGGTGACCCCCTCTTTTATATGGCCTGTTTTGCATTATATGCTTGTGCTTGCTGGGTGACCCCCTCTTGCACGCTGTGTGACCCCCAACAGTGCTTGCCCAGGTGCCATATTGACTGTACCTTTTCTTTGGTTTCGGTGTCATCAGTTAAAGCTGGTTTCCATGCACTCGAGGGCCTACAAGCCTGGCTATGTGCCACACTGGTGGATGTGGTACCTGAAGCCCTTGCTGCCATTCATAGGGAAGCACCTCAGGTGGCTCCCTCCGCTCTGCGGACATGGGCTCTGCGCGCAAGACCTTGGATGGGTAATGGCGCTCTCACTGGCAAGGCCCACTAAAGTGGAAGTGAGCTGGTATGTCAAATGTATTTCAATTGAAAGGCCCAAGTGGGGTCTTGAACGTCCCTCACGCTACATGAAGGAGACTATCCTGGGCTCTGCTCTGACTGGTGCACTGATATCACTATTATCCCTATGTTGTTTATTAGAAAAAAAGATTTTTAAATTAATTGACCTTGTACACATGTTAAAACAAACACATGTTAAAACAAACATATGCATAAGTAACATATAAAACAAGACATGGAGTCTGCCCAAGCAAATTGTTAGGATCTTAAAGGTACAGTAACCAATTATTTTTTTACATAACGATCTACAGATCATTATGTAAAAATATAATCGGTTACTGTACCTTTAAGATCCTAACACCAATGGAGTCCCGGAGGGTCCCGAAGCCACCAATGGAGTCCCGGAGGGTCCTCGTCTGAATGACACATCAATTAGTCGTATAAGGCTGATGACCTGAGATAATGCGCCTTCAGGCATTGGAGAGCCCGATAGTGTAGGGGTCCCAGGAATATGACCTGAATGGAGGATGACCTCCGTCCTATTGTCCAAGCCAGATCCCTCAACGTGGCCTGTGGGTTTAGGAGCTGGCATCTGATATTCTTCCCGATAGCAGATACTTTGGACATTGGAAGGCGGAGCACCACATGAACCGAATTCACCACAAAAAAACAGAAACTGGACAGACCATTTCGAGGAAGTCAAGTCCAATTTCTCCACGTTGAAGACGAACCCCAGTACCTGGAGAGATTGGATCTCCTCAGCAAAGCAGAGGATGCATTCCTCCAGGAATAGCCTTATTTGAGGGCATATGCATTTCCACCCCTTCTCCATGATTCTCTGGACATTGCACCGGATCAAGCTTCTGAAGGTGTTGCTTTTCCCGATCGCTCCGCTTTGGGGAAGTCAACCATGGTTCCCTCTTCTGCTGGAATTACTATAGACCTGCTACTTCTCCCTGTCTCTGAATTTCATCTGCGGAATCCAGCAGGGAATCCACATCCATTGGTATTAGAGGGTTGTCTGTCACTAGTGGCCTGGACCATTTCCCGGGTTCCTGGAATGGTTCATGCCTATCGACAATTGTTACTCTGGGACTCTTGGGCGTTTGGCACCAGACGATCGTGTTTGCACACTGGGCGATCCTGGCATGGCTGGTGTCTGGAGAGACGTTTGGAGCCCTTATCTTGGCCGTACTGTACTTCCTGGTCGAATTGTTTTCTCAGGGTAAGTCATATAAGACTATAAATGTTTTCTGATCGGCTATCTCGGCGGCTCATGTGCCTTCTCAAGGTTCTGGTGTTGGTAAGGACCCCTCAGCCTGCAGACTGTTACGAGGTGTGCACCTTTTGAGGCCGCCTACTTCTCGCTATTCCTCATTTTGGAATGTTTCGCTTGTGTTCGGAATGGCCGAATAACGGGTACTTATCTCTACACCAGCTTTCTGCTAAGCTGGCTCTACTGTCTTGTGTCTTTTTGATGCATTTCTGATGTTTGTGCTTTTGATTAATCTTTCTCTTTTCACCAGAGGGTGTCTCTGTTTCTATTTCTCACAGAACGAAATCTAATTCGTCTTCTGTGTCGTATCCCTACTTTCCAAATAGACCTCATCTCTGTGTGGCGCATTGTCTACAGACGTATCTGTCTGACTTCGTCCTTTCGACCTTCTGCCCATGGGCAGTATTGATTTCCTACTTTCATCCGTTTAGGACTGTTTCTGCACCTAAGATTGCCGTTGGTTACGATTCCATGGCTTCTTTCATCGGCTGGCGTGGCGAGTTCCTTTGGGGCTCATTCGGTTTGGGATGCTGCAGCTTCAGCAGCTCTAGACGCCTGTGGGTCCCTTACGGATATTCTTGGCACCGCTGATTGATCTAGGGAATCGACTTTCTGTACCTTTTCCTTCTGTCCGCGATCTCATGTTTCTTCTGTCTTTATGTCTGGGCGTTAAAATTGCAAATATGAAGCCTCCTGTCTTGCCTTAAAATTAGGGATTATTCTAGCCTCGGCGAGGGAATAATCTAAATTTTATTAGACAGGAGGCGAATATGCCCCCCCCTTTTTTTTGCTATTGTGTTAATTGGGGGTATTGTATTTTCTTCAATGTATGGTCTCAAGTTTGGATTCAATAAATACATTTTATGTGCTACGGTTTTGGTTGTCCGTGTGCATTTTGTTTCTCATGTCGTAATTTGCTGATGTACTAATGTGTATGGTGTCACATTCTGCTATGGCAGTTTACTTTCATGATGTTTCTTTTTCCTTGCAGTTTAATCTGGAGTTGTTTTGGTTATGGTTTCTCATCTTAGTACCGCTGTTACAGTTGGATTCAGTTTGGTCTTAATGCTCTCCTGCTCGACCTCATCAAAGAAATAGGAAGTGGGAGGGTCTGCCTAAGTGGTTTTATACTGCTGTTGTTTTGTTCTGATTGGTTGTTTTGAAAAGTTAACTGTTGCTTTGCTGCTGGAGGTTTTCATTAAAGAAGGTTAAGCAAATATTTGCCTCCTGTCTTTAATAAAATTTAGATTATTCCCTCACCGAGGCTAGAATAATCCCTAATTATTTTAGTAATCTCAATTATTAGAAAATTGGAGCTACATTAATTTTTATTAAATAATACTATGCTAAAACATGTATGCATCATGATTTATTGAAATTGTGAAAGTTTGTGGTCCTGCTGATTTTTTTTATTTTTAAAGGTCAGTACTCAGACACTCCATAATGGGAGCTAACCATGCAACTTTTTATATTTTTCCGTATCTTGGCTGAAAAAAGAAAACAGTTGTCTTTACTGTACAATAATGTGACTATTCTGACTATGTATTCCATTGGAGTTAATATCTGATTAAAACGTAGTGTCTTTCCCCACTAAATAATATCTCTCCAATGTACCTCTTGCTTCATCTAGCCTTTTTTTTTAGAGTTTAGCAATGTATAGTACTTGTCTACAAATTTTTCTCTCTTTAGTCTCCAAAAAAGTAAAACTTTTAAAATTCAACTTTGAAGCTTTTGGCAGGTGGGTGTCCGTGTATTACACTCTTCATAATTTATTTCGGAGTCTATATACTTGTTGTGGCTTACTCCCATTACAATTGGAACTAGATGTAAGTCTAATGTGTTATTTTTTTTTATTGGGAATAGGATTTCTGTTAGTGAATAATTTTGAATTCACTGATGTATGCCTTTTTTTTTTTTTTTTAAATTCTTTATTTTTGGTTCAAGTAATAAACATTTTGACACAAAAATGCCACAGCGGCAAATACAACTCAGCAGACAAATGTCATAATGGTGTAAGGTGTGACATTGATGGAAATTGCACCTTTCTTGTTTAGGTAGCAGGCTAGACAATTGTCACGAGCTGTCAAATTTATAAAGCATGTTACTACTAAACAAGTGTAGCATTTATGATGTGAACATAACTAAGAACACGTCTGTATGTATGTGAGATTATCCACTCACCTGGGTCATCTTTAGACCATACAGGCTGTGTTGACTAGTCATATTCTGACTTATGCTTTTAACCATTAATGTCAACTCTGGCACAATTTTTCTGTTCATGCAAAAAGATACTGAAAAGTATTGGGACTATTCTACGTATTCCCTTGACATGCTCACAAAATATAAAGTAATGTTCTCATTCCCTCTGACCATTTACAACAAGTGAGGACATTGTAGGACTTGACTGCAAGAGTGATTTTTCAATAGAACAAGTTGGAGAATAGTATCATTTTAGCAATTAAGATTGCCATTTTAATACCTACAATTATGACCAAAATTATTATTGGTTTCAGTGTGATTAAAATTATTCACTTGATGTGCATGAGGTACTCTAGAGCTATATTTTTATAACTTCATGTATGAGATATTTTGGCTTAAGTATTAATATGCTTTGAAAAAAATCAATTCTGTCTATCTCCACTACTACACCTCTAGCAACTCAAACTTCATGTTTTTGTTACAATCCTTTTTAATTATTGTATATATAAGTTTAGTATGCTTGGGAAAAGATGTAGCAGTCATGATGTTTTCCAAGCCACATGTTCTGACCATAAGATTATGGAAGATATGAGCCAATAGCCCCTTCAATAATATACCCCTGCAATCAATCTCTGGTTTAGATTCCTCAATCAGTCAATATTCACTCTTTTAACTAAGGCTAGATGTTAGCACTACTTTAGAAATTAATCAAAATCTTTTGGCGTTTAAGCATGCGTGGGATATGCATAAGTCTATCCTAACTATAAGATAAGGCCAGGAACTAATGAAAGTATATAAAAAAAAAAATTGGGCAGACTATATGGGCCGAATGGTTCTTATCTGCCATCACATTCTATGTTTCTATGTTTCCTGTGCTAATTCTCTTGACTTCAGCCTTTATAGCACTAGGCAGTTTAGACATGTCTGATTCTAGTTATTAATATTAAAATTTATTGCTACTTGTATCGCTTTGTTTTTGTTTTGTTTTTATTGTGTCCTGAAAATATAAATTAGAGTTTCCCTTAACAGAGTATGCATATTTATTCAAATCCTATTATATATATATATATATATATATATATATATATATATATATATATATATATATATATATATATATATATATATATATATATATATATAATTATTTTCAAACTTTTATTTAACAAATTTAAATCATTTTATAACAAAGCAAAGCACAATTTTATAATTGATATTTATATTTTTAAAGTACATGATTTCTCTTTTTTTCTCTTTTTAATTATGAATATTTCAAAGATGAACAATGGATCAAGTATATCTGATTTTTTTCTCCTCGGACTTTGCAATCCCCCACAACTGGATGTGGTTTTGTACACTGTTTTTCTTGTTATGTACATTATAACCTTAATTGGAAATATTGTTATACTAATTATTACAAATATAGATTCAGCACTAAACTCTCCCATGTATTTTTTTCTTGGTAATTTATCCTTTTTGGATGTTCTTTGCACTACATCTACTGTGCCCAATATGTTGGCTTATTTCTTTGTTCCAAAAAAATACATTTCTTTCCATGGATGTTTCATTCAAATGTTTGTATTCACTGCTGCAATGGACACTGAATTTCTTCTATTGACTTTTATGTCCCTTGACCGTTATGTGGCAATCTGTAATCCCCTGAGATATAAAAATATCATGAGCAAAAATGCTTGTTTTTGTATTTCTGCTGTAGTGTGGTCTTTTGGTTTATCTAGTTCAACATTTCATACATCAACCATTTCATGGATGTTGTTCTGCGGCTCCAACAAAATTAATCACTTCTTTTGTGAAGCTCCACAAGTGATGGCACTGTCATGTTCCGACACAAGTCTAAACCAGCTAGTACTAATAGTTACAGATCTAATACTGGGACTAATATGCATTATTTTTATTTTTCTATCTTATGTGTTTATCCTTATAGCCATATTACGCATACGTTCCACTGAAGGAAAAAAAAAGGCATTTTCTACATGTGCATCTCATATTACAATTGTGGTATTATTCTATGGAACACTGATCTTTGCTTACTTCAGGCCTTCAGCACTCAATGCTGAAAATATAGACCAGCAAATTGCTGTTATTTATACAATTGTTATACCAATGCTGAATCCTATCCTGTACAGCTTGAGAAATAAAGAAGTGAAAGGATCTATTCAAAAAGTATTTTTTAAAAAGAGTTCCCACTAATGTTATAGTCACACTAATAATAAATACAATAATATGTTAAAGTCAATGTTTTAATACTATTTAAAAGCATGAACCATAACTGCTTTAAAGGGTCTGTTGGTGCCTGTTCCCGCACCATTACTAAAAATTTTCCCACCATTTAGCAGAAATGTATAGTTTCTGGGTAGCCAGTAGCATGGTCTCCAATGCTGAAATAGCGAAGGCAGAACTACAGTGAGGGAAAACAAATATTTGATCCCCTGTTAATTTTAACGCGTTTGCCCGCTGTCAAAGAAATGATCAGTCTATAATTTTAATGGTAGGTGTATTTTACCAATGGGAGACAGAATAACAACAAAAACAAAAATCCAGAAAAAGCATGTCAAAAAAATTATAAATTATGAAATGTCAATGAGTAAAATAAGCATTTGACCCCTTCAACTTAGTAGTTGGTGGCAAAACCCTTGTTGGCAATCACAGAGGTCAGATGTTTCTTGTAGTTGGCAACCAGGGTTGCACATATCTCAAGAGGGATTTTTGTCCCACTCCTCTTTGCAGATCGTCTCCAAGTCATTAAGGTTTCAAGGTTGATGTTTGGCAACTTGAACCTTCAGCTCCCTCCACAGATCTTCTATGGGCTTAAGGTATGCAGACTGACTATGGCACTCCAGGGCCTTAATGTGCTTCTTCTTGAGCCACTCCTTTGTTGCCTTGGCTGTGTGTTTTGGGTCATTCCATGCTGGAATACCCATCCACTACCCAAATTCAATGCCCTGGCTGATGGAATAAGGTTCTCACGCAAGAATTGAGGGTACATGGCCCCATCCATTGTCCCTTTGATGCGGTGAAGTTGTCCTGTCCTCGTAGCAGAAAAAAACACCCCCCAATGCATAATGTTTATACCTCCATGTTTGACTGTGGTGTTCTTGGGGTCATAGGCAGCATTCCTCCTCCTCCAAACATTTGATGCTGGTCTCATCTGACCACAATACTTTCACTTTGATTATTGAAACGCCACAAGATTAGATCTTGCATGGAGCACAAGACTGAGGGAGACTGACGGTTATTTTGTGCAAATAATCGCACCAACTGTTGTCACCTTCTCACCAAGCTGCTTGGCGGTGGTCTTGTAGCCCATTCCAGCCTTGTGTAGGTCAACAATCTTGTTCCTGACATCCTTGGACAGCTCTTTGGTCTTGGCCATGATGGAGAGTTTGGAATCTTATTGATTGATTTCTTCTGTGGACAGGTGTCTTTTATACAGGTAACGAGCTGAGATTAGGAGCACTTCCTTTAATATAGTGCTCCTAAATCTCAGCTTGTTACTTGTATAAAAGACACATGGGAGACAGAAATCTTGCTGATTGATAGAGGATCATATATGTATTTCACTCATTGGCATGTAAATCAATTTAAACTTTTTTGACATGCGTTTTTCTGGATTTTTTATATATTTTTTTGTTATTCTGTATCTCACTGTTAAAATACACCTACCATTAAAATTTTAGACTGATTTTTTTTTTGTCAGTGGGTAAACATTCAAAATATGCTTCACTTTGTGCCATATTAGGCATAGTGGGCACGTAAAGGCTGAGAGTGTCAACTGAGTGCTCTCAGCCAGTCACTCCCCCAATCCAAGACCATGCATTGGTAATGGACAAAATGAAAGTATTGCTCCGTCTCCACCATTTTATCATTGGAAGATAGATTGTAGGTTGCCAAGTATATCTGCTAGACAGGGAGTTAACCCTTTAGCAGTGATACAGAAAATGGCACGCACAGACTGCAGGTATCATAACCACTTCAACAAGTTGAAATAGTTATTGTGCCTACAGTATTCATTTAATAACAAAGTGTAATGTAATTTACAAACACAAAATTGTCATATTAATGCTGAAAGATAATGCATGCTCTTTGATTATCTTATTGTTGACCACAGATAAATAAATTGCATAGAAACGTGTTTTATATTTGCATAGAGGGATTAACTAGGAGTTTAATCTATAAATGAAATAAATGTAAACATTTATAAGGAACTAACAACAATATTTATAAAATACAACTATTATCTACTAAGTGTAACCATGTCATATTGGTATAAAAATGAGTTTAGTAAAAAATATGTATATATATTTTTTAATGTTCTCACCCTGATTGTTTCCATGTTTATACACATTGTAATTGTCTCATTACTCAAAAGTTTGCATTGCTAAAACAGTCTGCAATGATTTTGTATCTTCTAAGTGCACTGGAACAGCAAAATAGGTGCATGCAATACAGTGTAGAGTGTAGAAGTTATGTGACCATGTTGGCACAGACATACATTTTTTGATTCCCGTGATCATTTCATCAGATTGAGGATGCAACTGTAAGTCAAAACACACATGCTCCTGATGGGTTTTATACAGTGTGCTTTGAGTAAAGGTTAATAAAGAAATCTTTTAATTCAACAAAACTTGATAGATAATCAGTTGCTGTACATAGTAGATGCATTTTTCTTCCTGTAATTGTGGCAACACTGTACTACAAAACCTTTTTCCAAGCATCAAATCCACTATAGCTATTGCTATATGGGATTTTGTGTGTGTGTGTGTGTGTAGAGGCAACTGTGGTGTAGTGTGGAGTCTGTTTGTGGTGTACTATGTGTGGATCAGAGATTTATTGTGTAGGATGTAAATTGTGAGCAACTGTCTGTCTAGCGGATGTAAAAAAAGCGTGAATACATATGTGTGTAGTTAAGCAAAAAAAAAAAAACATAGATACAGCGCTAACTTCAAAGGTGGTAGCAAACCTGCTAGATGGATACCCTAACAGTTCAATGGCATAGAGCAAGTAAACGAGAAAAGAAACAGGTTGCGCCAAAACAACTAAATACTTATAATACTTATAAATTATACAATTTTGATACTAACAAATAAATAAGAAATAATTGTATATTCACAAAAGAGAGTTCTTGTTGAGTGGTAGATCATTGAACAAGGGGCTGTCTGTTGGCTAGAATGTATTTGCTTAAAGCAATATATTCTCTTATTCTGGGATATTGTGAATAGGCTCAAACAGGATCTTTATAGGAACCTAAGTACGTCTTGTGAGATTTTCAAACCTTGCGCCTCATATATAAAATACAAAAGAAAATAGGACCCATTAGTGAAATTCAGTAAAAATAATATTGGTGTATGTACAAAGGAGGGATAAAATATACTCACAAGCAAGGAGTTTCCAATTCAGCTCTTAGTGAAGGCTTAGAGCGGTATGATCCCCACTGATGGATAAAGCTGGAAAGGGGTATTCCTCCTTATTTTTCAATGGATATATAAAATATAGAAATGAGACGAATAGTGCTTTCTATCTGAAATATGAAATACACTCAATAAGTAGAAATAAAATGCACTCACATTTAGGGGAGCATATATATGCTCGTTGGTA